>NC_081414.1:704122391-704458224 GCF_030272615.1 Cryptomeria japonica
TGATCCTTGCGCACATAAGCGATCTCACATCATGTATTGTTACTACCAAGAAGTGGGACAATAACTATAAGTAGTTAAGTTGCATACAAAGACAACCAAAAGAAAATTGTTAAAATCTTATGTAGAATATATGGGTGCACAAAGTTAGCTATAATTACTAGTGGTACGCTTCCCCTAGTTAAAGTTATGTTATATTTAGTAAGAATTAAGGATTGAAGGTTCGTTAAAAACCATCTTGATTTAATTTACTTTTTTAAATCTTTTATTTAATTGCAAAATTAAACATCATTCAATTAGTTTAATTTTTTTAATATCCATTTAAGTTAAAATGAAAAATCAATATAGATAAATAATTTATATAATATTCAAATAAAATCAAATGACATTTTTAAAATTATATACAATGACTTAAAAAATAAAATTATAAATAAATATTTTTCTAAATACTAAAAAACACTTTTACATATATAAATAGATTTTTAAAATATATGAATCATAAAAAATAATAACAATTAAATTTATAAAAAAA
Source organism: Cryptomeria japonica (assembly GCF_030272615.1). NCBI lineage: Eukaryota > Viridiplantae > Streptophyta > Pinopsida > Cupressales > Cupressaceae > Cryptomeria > Cryptomeria japonica. Next base: position 704,122,921 of record NC_081414.1, read on the forward strand.
TAATAAGTAATATTGTTGTTAATCAAACTTTTCAAACATTCGAATTAGTCAAACTTTGTTGATTAATGTCATGTAATTAACTTATTTGAATGGTTGTCATTGTAGTTGTTTAGGTTTAGATTAAAATTTCGCATCTTAATTTAAGGTTTAAATTAAAGTATATTAGTAAATATGTATGTAGTTAGGTTTTCTTTCAAAATATTTATAAAAATGTTTCTTGATAAATTTAATTATATTGTTTGAATTAAAAATATAAATTGTATAGTCAAATAATGTTTAATTTAATAATTGGTTTATAAAAATATGATTTAAATATTTATATTAAATATATAAAATGGTAACAAAGATTAATTTATTCATGATATTTTTTATTTAATTTTAGATTTATTTTGGGAGAATGATTTAATATAAATATATAGTGATATGTAGCATATTTTTAGATTAAGTTGGGTTCTTTTCTCAATTTTAATTCATTTATATTTATTATGAATTTCACACATTACTATGCATTTGTTCTTATAATATCTTATCTACATTTGTTGTTATATAATCCCATCATTAATTGGCCTAGATTGTCATACATTTGGTAATGTTCCCCAAAGACAACATCCTTTTTGTCTGGGGTCACTTATGCAACACATAGGACCGGTCTCACATGACAAGTGTTTGAGTAAAAATTCAAATGAGTACTTTTGTCATTTCTTCATAGTTGTTAGGAGCCAAATTAGTACAATCATGTGTGATAATTTATGAATTGGTATTTAATAATATTCATTTTTGTATTAAGTCATATTTGGTCATCTTAGAACCATTCAAAATCTTAGAGAATACAAGGAGCATTTCTAGGAACAATTTGCCTTTGAGTACTAAAAACATGAAATATTGCACATTAATCATCTAGATCAATTACATATGATTGTATATTATTTATCAATTTGTCATGATCATAAATTCAATCTAATTAGGGGGTTGACCTAAGAGAGACTAGTATCTAGAAATCTCCCTAAGGCATTTTTAAATACTATCAATCCTTAACAATTAACAAGCTAGAAAGAATGGTCTATTAATGCGTGGCGATAGGTCAATCCTCTAGCTTCTAATGATTAAATGGTGAAATGGTCAGCTCTTGAATGTGGTTGGATCAAATTCAATTTTGACAGAGCTTTGAAAGGGAATCTTGATCCATCTAAAGTTGGATTTGTTGCTAAATATTGGAAGAGGTGAACATTAGCATGGAGTAAACAAAAGATTGACCCCGTAACGAACAATGTTGCAAAAGCAAAGGTAGATCTTCTTGTGATTAACTTAGGTAAGAAATTATCAGTTTCCTTGGTCCATTTGGAGGGGGATTCGCTAATTATTATGAATTCTATTATTAAGGGTGGTTCTGAGAATTGGAAAATTGAGAAGTTGGTGAAAGTCGTCAGGGAACATTTATTATCCTTTGAAGAGGTGAAGGAATTGTTGAAGTAGGCTTCGAATTAGTGTTTGAGATTGAAGAGGAGATTGGAGAAGATTATTGGGGAGTAGATTGGATGAAGGGGTAGCTTCTTATGATTGTACGTAGGGAGTGTCGTTCTCATTAAATGATACTCAATTGATTATAGCCATATTGCATTGTGGGAAGAGTGTGAAGTGGGCTCAATTGTAGTGAAAAGGTTGAGCATTTATTTGGCTTGATTCTCAAGATTGTTGTGTATCTCATTTTAATTTCTAGGGAGTTATGACTTAGAGCTAAAGGTTGGTTAGTTGAGATGCAAGAAAAATTCTTTTTACAAATGCTTAAGCCCATGGTGGCATTTTGGGGTAGGAACTCAGAAGAGCGTCTAAAGTGTGTTTTCAAGTTCAAGGATGATGAATATATCTATATGGTGACTATGGTTTTAGGGGTCTCCTTTCTGAATGTGGTGTACAAATGTAGGAAAAACACTAACATAACTTCTCTTTTCTTGGCCTAGAGTCTCGAATTGTGCTCTAAGGAAGAGGCCTTTTGGATTATTTTGCAATGAGTTCAGGAGGCATGGTGTTGGGTATTGGCATCATTCATGGCGATACAAAGACCAGGTGAAGGATTTGTGGCGTTGAGTGGTGACTGGTTACATGTTGGAGAAGTTATTCCCCCTCTAAGTCCCTTCTTCATTTGGGGTGTTGATCAAGACAAGGAGATTTTTCATGTTGTGGCCCAAATTTGGCTAGGCAAAATTAAGAATTATTTATGCACTTTAGAAGTTAGAGCATGCCATGAGGAATTGGAGGCAATGTTGCAAAGTCGGGATGAGAAGAAGGAAGAGACTAAGAGGAAGAGGGGATATCCTCTAGGTTCTTAGAGTTCCAAGAAGACGAAGATTGTAGAGGTGGTGATAGCTTCTTCTAGCAGTGGGAAGAGTGTGGTGATTGATGCTTCCACTATGCAATTTAATTAGTATTTCTTATGGATTTGTTTTTTTATGTTATGGTCCTGGAGGGTTAATGCAACTCAGATGATTAGATAGGTATCTCTTCTTTTGTGTCTTAGTTAGTGGTTAGTAGCTTGGTTTTGAGTGGGTAGTTCCTTGTCAGTTTACATTGTTCATGATTTTGTTCCTGGGGATCAAGGGTGGTGTTGTAAGTTGTTTCGATTTTCCCTTGCTAATTATAGTGTTTTTTTTGTGTGGTGGTGTGCCATCTTATCAATGTAATTTCATGTAAATTTTGATACTTTTAATTTTAAATAAAATCAAACTTTTACCTATAAAAAAAGGCTAGAAAGAATGCAATGAATTGGAGAGAAGAAGTTTGTATTGTATACCTTTAATCTGTATATGGTCTTAGACTTGTATTTCTAATTGTATTATCATTTTTAATTTACTCCAAGGATTTGCGTTCCTATGTATTGCAATGCCATTTTTACATCTCCACTTATAAGCTTTGTGCCTTACCTTGTGAACTTTGATCTTGAACACCTACCTACCCTTAAATACCTCATTAGGACTAAATTTTTAGATAAGCTACATTACTGGTATTCCTAATTTTAAAAATTAAAAGCATTCTATTGTGTTTTATCTTTGTATCTTTCTTAATCTATTGTTATGACACAAGCTACACATGATCTTAATCTTCATATGATGAATGCTCACTTAAACATTAATATGGTCATCCCCTATATCAAAATTAAAATCTATTCCATTATTAATTTGAGAATAATTGAGATGATTATGATCATGATACTCATGTTAAGAAACAATAATCTGTTAATGAACTTGTTGGTTTGGCTCATGTGAGAAACATACATAATTAGTGGATAATATTCACAACATATTTATCAAGTCACTAGTGATAGGTGCTAAGATTGATTCAATTATTGTATTATTGGATGTAACTACTTCTTCTCCCTCTTCTACTACCATTACTGTTGTAACCCCATATTGTCACACCTCCTTCCACTAGTTCAACCACCTTGTGTTTATCCTTTCTCCACCTTCACCCCTCTCTATGGACTTCTACCTCACTATACCCCTCCTAGGTTTTAGGAAAAGGGTGTTATATACCTTGCATTAGAAATAATTATTTTAATTATGTAATATTTATTTTTGATGCATCTTTAGGAGTTATGTTTAGCCACATTAACTATATATATAGGTCCACTTGTAAATTTATATGTGATATTGGTTAGATATTTTATGTGAGGGGTTTTATATTGGAAAAATATTTAATATTGGTAAAAATTAGTACCAAAAAGTAAATGTTTGGGTCAATGGTTTTGTGAAATTGTGGTTTTGAGACACATCATTATTATAATGCTACTTGGTTATTTTATGTGAGCTTGAATCTATAAAATAAAATACATGTGTTAGTGATTGATGCTGGCTAGTTAGTTGGTTGGATTGGTTGCCATTTGTACTGAGATTTCTTGTAGAATGCATGCGTGAAGTCTGGCATAAAATATGTGTTTTTTTGGTTACCCATTATGCTTGGACACATGGAGGATGCATTGGAGGAGCTTGATATTTTAGGAGTATACATGGACAATTTGTAAGTGTATTGAACATTGATAAATAGTACATTGAATGTAGATGCTTTTGGATGATGGATTTTTCCTAGGATATATCTTCTATTATCTTGTGGTAAATGTCTATGATCTATTAATTATGGTTATTTTTGTAAACTTGTATGCATATCTTATCTCATAAGAATATATAAGAAATAGTTTGATCATCCTAGTAATTAATTACAAAGTTTTTGGGTTAGATTGCATATATTTTTTTTGCATCAACATTTTTTATCACACTTTGTGATCCATCATCAGGATAAAAGACAACTAAAGAAATAATACAAATATTTTAACACTTTAACATCCAACCTAGTAATGTTTTGACACTAGCTAGACAACATCTTATATGATGTATTATTCCTCTATTCATACTTCATAAACTACTACACCACCTACTATATCCACTGCTCATCTCTTTTATGGCATTCCTACTTCCTCTAGAATCACTTCTCTAACATGTACACCTCTCACTTCATACATCCATATATACACATACATATTATTCTTTATGTGTCCTCATCCATGCCTCTCTCCCATAATATTATAATTTTTCTTCCCCATGTCATCATAAAATACCTACAAATATCATAGTGGCCCTTAATCTTCTCTTTTTTACCCTTCCTTCATTGAACCTAGATACACTCATGGACAATATAATTTGAATAGACAAAATATTTGGCATGTGAATAAAAAAATAAGATAGAAAGTAATTCAAGGATGCTAGACATGCACCATTATCATACGAGATTGTTAAACACACCTTATCTCTATGGATTCATTTGTACCATATATTTCAATGTACGGTGGAAGCATAACATATTTTTATTGATGTTGTATGTGTCACACATAGATTATTTGACTAGGCACTAGAATATGTGTAGCTAAGTGTACTATCACATTAAGAACATAAGTAGTATTTTATGGGTTTGTATGAGACTTATGATGTGTGAAATTGAGAGATGTTAAGTGTATTGATGAAGTAAGAGAAGAATAAATGCAAGGTTTTCCTTATATTATTCACCCTCTTAATGATTAATGGTTCTTGTTATGTTGGCAATAATTTGAGAAAATTTTGTGTCTTTTTTGAATAGTATACTACTTAGCTTGTTCTACATATTACTTAGTATTGATGAGATAAAATATTTTATACATGCTATGATGAATACAATTAATAATTAATATCAATGAGGTCATCCCTTCTTTCTAATTGTAATTTATTTAATGCCAATTTCATAATATGTTGTATTGCCATGAGCTCTAGTAGAGGGAGAAAATATGGCTTAAGGAGTTTCATTAAGAATATTAACTAAAGGACTATGTATTATGGAAGTTCAATGATAAAGGCATTTTCAATAATTGTGCACAAAATGGTATAAGGACAACAACATAGAGGTTGTATCTTCTAATGAGAACCCTTGAAGAGTTATTTTTGAAGATGAAACTTAAAAATTTCACTAACCTAGAAAGTTTGAGGTTTATGGTGAGCATTGTGCTTTTCTCTATATCTCCATTATGGTGTGCAAATATGTGTTGTACCTATTAGTGAACATATTGGATGTGTTGAAGAAACTTTTATTCCTTGCAAATATTTTTTACCTATACACGTGAATCTTATGTGGATGTTACATGGTAGGATATGCCAAGAGGTGACATAGGTTGGAACCTAAGACATGTCCATAATGACACTCCACCAATTGTATCATTTAATGTAAAGATACCACAAAGAAAGTTCTAATATGGACCATTATACATAATATGAGAAATGTATCACCATTTTATTGTGGATATTTTTAAGGATAAAGAAGCCAATATAGTATATGCATGCAAAAAATTTCCTTGTTAATACACACATAAAGACATATTCTTGTTTAGGATTCTCATTCAAGTTGAAAAAATGAATTATTAATTTATATTAAAGTTTGTATCATCTTGTTGCTTAGGAATATTCTTAAAGAAGTACAAATATTATTCCATTCCATTACTACTATGGATAGATTTTCTATGCTACTTGGTAGAGCATGCAAAAGTGGTACTTTTAGTTATACATTAATGCATAAATTTATTCATGAAGAAATGACAAGCAAGAGTCCTAGATATCCATATGAACCTAATATGGAGATGATTTAATAAGTTATGGATAATTAAATTAAATTCAAAAAGAACCTCCATACATATTTGAAATGGATCTTCATGAGGTATATTAAAAACACTTATTTGCACAAGAAAAAGATGAGAGGGAGTGTAGTGCCCCTCCCTGACTCATTTTCCTTTCATGCATCAATAGACTATATAGACCTAGTTTAGACCTATTATGCTGATTTTTACTTATAGTTCTATTATATTTCAGATGCTTATAGTTGATTCTAGACATTGCATATTGACATTTGGCATATTATGATTTCATGTGGATGGTGATATATTCAGGACTATTATGATGATTGGACATATGTTGGATATTTGTGAGCACTTATTATATGTTGTGGAGGTTTATACTTGCTTATGATGATAACATGTTATGTGTTAACCCTATTTCATGCCTTATGGGATGTGTTGATGTTAATGATGATGCTATGGTTGCCATGATTGTATTATCATTGTATTTGTGGAAGAGATGATGTTATACCACTTGCTTATGAGCAAGGTGTGATGTTGCAATTCTCTTTCACTTGTTTGATTATTCTATATTATATGCAATATATTTATGTTGTTCTATAGACGTTGGTGTTGTGCAGTGTCACAACCCTCCTTTATCACTTTTTGATTTGATGCAATTCTATTATGGTTTTTTGGTTAAGCTATTAAAAATGATTGAATAAATGTTATAAAAGAATAAAAATAATAATAAACACACACACACACTTAGAGAGTATAATTCAAAGGCATTTTTTTTTTTCCCACTCCCAATTATGGCACATGTTGTAGGAGGAATTAGAAGCTTGTAGAGGAGTCTCCACCACCTTGCATGTAACTCCCCCACTAAGTTTTTAATCAATTTGCATGAGTCCAATATTGGAAAAGAATCTCTTTTTAAATTAAATTCTCTAGATAGTGGAATTGAGGGATTTTTCTTATAAAATTGTATGCAAGTTTCAAAGAAGGGAGTTGATTATGTTTTGAAGAAATTTTCCCAAGTTTTTAGTAGTAGGATCTTCTTTGGTAGTCTTATTTTCGTTGCAGGATTTTTAAGTTATTGTTTGAAAGATTTCTCTCAAGTGGCAAGGAAGGATCTAAGGAGGATAGCTAGAAGGTTGGAGAGGATTCAACATCGAACCTTAATAAGCCAGGTTCTCTTCTTATTATTTCACATTCCATATGAGAAAATGGTATTATCCAAAATATAGCTTCTAGATCTTCCTTTATAAAATTTTCTTTTGTGGTAAATCCTTCTTTAGGGATAATATTGAAAAGATAGCTTATTTATTAGTTTAATATTTTTTCCTTAGAGAAGAAATATTAGATCTTGCTTGCATGTGAAAGATAGATTTATTATTTGTTTAATTTTGTTTAGAAAATATCAGTTCTTGCTTTTCTTCTCTCAAATTCATTACTGGATTGGAAATTTAAAATGTAATTCTTTTCTTACATTAAAATCTTATTTCCCTACGAACAGAAAATGCCTGATAATAAGACATAAATCTCTCTGTGAATAATCCTCTGTGTTATTCATTCCTGTGAATAAATCCTTATTCTCATTTGTTTACATTAATATTTTTATTTCATATATATCTGGTTATATATTTGTCTCTGTGAATATTAGTTGAAATTAAGGTATAAATCTCTCTATGAATATTAAATTCTTGATTATGCGAAATCAATTCAAAGTATTTACCCATCTCTGTGATAATCTAATTATCTATTTTATTTGCTGAAGCAAATCTCTCTATTCTCTTTTCCTGTGAAATCAATTTCTAATTATCTATTTTATTTGCTGAAGCAAAACTCTCTATTTTCTTTTTCTGTGAAATCAATTTCTAATTATCTGTTTTATTTGTTGAAGCAAATCTCTCTATTTTCATTTCCTATGAAATCAATTTAAAACAATTTCTGTGATAACTTAATTATCTATTTTATTTTTGAAGCGTATCTCTCTATTTCATTTCATTCCTGTGAAATTCTTGTTCTTATTTTCATATACCATTAAAATCTGGAAATGTAATATATATATATAAAATTTATTTCATACAAAAAATGAATATTAAATATTGCAAGTGATTTCAATATAAAAATCATGTCCTTTGGAATTTATTCTGAATGGGTATCGGGCGACGTGCAGGGTAGTGGAGGCGGTTATCTTCCCCTACGGTCACTGTCACGGCAGTGGCCGCAGGGTAGTGGAGGGGACCACGGGGTCCCCTCATCAATGCGGACCTGCTTCCGCAGACCCGCAGTGGTGATGGGACCCGTGGGTCCCACTCCCACTTGCCTCCCCTTTCTTTATTCAAAAAATGCCACTATAATTTAATTCGTGGCGATTTGGACAATGTTAATTTTTTTTCCAAATTTTAGTTTAGTAAAAATTTTAACTTAGCTAATTTTAGAAAATTACCATCCTTAGTAAAAGTTATAATAATTAATATATTTTTTTAGCAATTTTCTATTTGTAAATTAAAATTGTAATAATTAACTTGTTTTAGCAAATTTTCTATTTGTAAATTGTAATAATTAAATTATTATTATTTTTTTATTTAGTAATTTTCTAATTGTAAATTAAATTGTATTAAAAATTTTATAATTAGAATTCTATAAAAGCTACTTAAAATTCATTGGGCCACTTAGTTGGTATTATGGACTCATTAAAAACAATTACTTCATATGAATATGATTTGAACCAAATGTCTTAGCTAATTGCTATATTTGGGGCTAGTGACTTTATAAGTGAATATCCTCTTGGTAGAAATCAACACATTGTTTAACCTTGCATGTAACTTTCACTATCCTTGCTTCATGCGAATTACTCTCACCTTATCTGAATTTATTAATGACAAATTACATTATCTTCGTCTTCATGCAAGTTACACGTTTAATTATAAATATGCAAGTTTCATAATTGTCATTATTATGCAAGTTATATTTCAAGTTTTGAATAATAAATAATTTTAGTTATGGTTTTTATTCCACGTAGTTCATCAAGTAGTCATTTCAATTAATTAAGTTTGCAATGTCTAATTTTTGCATGTTCAAGTCATAATCGTTTTCAAGCATGATGTTTTCATAAGTTTCTTAGTTAAGAAAACTAAATAAAGGAAGTTGGAAAACCAAAACCTAGCAGCGTTCGGTATATACAGTGCCTCTGGGTCACGCTTATGGGTAATGTCGTCGTGTTGAAATACTGCACTTAACACCTAATAAAGCTGCATCAACGACGTATGTGGCATCGTCCCTATAAATCGTCGAGGAGTAATAAGGGACACTTGGAAGTTAAAATCCAAGGGGCGGGTAATCCCCCTTGGATCGATAATCTAATAAGATAATCTTTAAATGATTTTTTCATCCGTTGAGTTAAACCATAGTAAACCCCCTTAAGGTTGTTTGAGTGAAATGCTTTTATGAGATTTTTTTAATCTTGAAGAATTGTTGTCGATTGACAATTGGTCAAGGGTGACGCTTATGATAGGTATTAAGATCTAGTTGTTTTAGGCCACAAGCAATAGGCCACCTTGAGCCTTTGCTCAAGTTCTACTACCATGGGTAGCAACCGCAGAGAAACTGTCTAGGACATTGACCCTAGAAAGGGTTGTTTACCCACTAATCAGTTTACATCAAACCATAGAGTAGAAAATAGAACTACATACTTTACGCCTTGATCCCGTGTCGAAACGGGTATGTAGGCAGTCTTGGGACGGAGTTGTCCCTAGTACTCAGGTGTTCGTGGGTGGGGTCTAGGCTTGGTAAAAAGAAGGATTGAGTAGAATCCTAATTTGAAAGATAAGTATAATATAAAGGAAAAAGTAATTCATTGCATACTCGGAAGGAATCCCGTATGGATTCGCTTGACTTCCCGAGGCTTTAAGCCAAATTTCGAGGCGAAATTCAAGCTTGTATTATGTTATTTAATTACTCCTAAGGACGACAACCTCGGTGCACTCCTATTAGAAGAGTGTAGTACTTAGTGAGTGGCTCAGGACCCGAATGGTCCCGATGAGTCTAAGTCTCTGGCCAGAGCACCTCCTATCCTGATTGGATAGATGCCTACCCCGTATGGGTAGATGCCTATCCCGTATTGGATAGATGAAATCTTATGTCCCGTATGGACAAATGCCTAACCCGTATGGTTAGATGCTCATCCCGGATGGATGAATGCCTAATCCAAATGGATGGATGCCCAAAGTATGTGATTGAATCAAACACAATGATTAAATTAAATACAAAAAAAAGAGGTCACATTTTGTTGAGTTAAGTATGGTGGGTTATCACATGTGGTATTAGAGCAAAGGTTCAAATCTAGGCCTTGTGCACTTCAATTTATACAACTAAGGGAATGTTTTGCAATGGTAGAAATTAAATTTTAAAATCCTAAATCAAGAACTAACTACATAATTTAACTTTTAGGTAAAACCCTAGAATGGCTAGAGGAAGAGGAAGAGGAAGAGGAAGAGGAAGGGGTAATGGAAGACGTACTACCACTAGGAGACAAAGGGAAGCTAACCATGAGGAAAAATAATGAAGAAAACCATGAAGAAAACCATGAGGAAGACCATGAAGGAAATCAACATAACCCAGGGAATAACGAAGATGGGGTAGAGGCTATAATCAACCTTCTAACCGAACAAAGGGATAAAATCAACTTCTTGGAACAATCAAAGCAAGACCTTAGGGCAAGGCAGAATGACATTGAAAATCGAAGTGGAACCAAAAATGGAAACCCCGGTAGCAATCAGGGGAATATGATGGGCAATAGAAAAGAAAATAACATATTGGAACTCTCTAAGGATTTGAAGAAAATCACCCCTCCTAAGTTCGATGGGAGGCAAATATGCATTAAAAGTTAATCAAATGGAGTCATCATGGACGGTTAAATATGGGGATAAGGCAACTAGGGAAGTAACTAAGTGTTTGCCGAGGGCAAGGGTACAGTTTCCCGAGTTTGAAACAAGGGTAGACCTCTATGTGGCACCCCTAGGATTATATGATGTAATTATTGGAATGAGTTGGTTAACAAACCATCAAGCTAATGTAGATTGCTATAACAAAGTTGTTGAATGTTTGGATGATGGGGGGAAAAGGGCCAAAATCCAAGGAAAGTTTAACCCCATTAGTATAGAAATCATATCAGCCTTGCAATTAAAGAAGGAAAGAAGAAGAGGAGGCCTAATCTATATGGTTGAAATTGATGAAGGAAAAGAGGAAAATACACCAACCTTTGAAAATACCCCTTTCTTAAAAGAATTCAAGGATATATTTCCAGAAGAATTACTCGGCTTACCTCCTAAAAGGAAGTTTGACTTTTCTATCGACGTACTACCGGGAGCTGAACCAGTATCAAGGGCACCTTATCGAATGAACACAACTGAATTACAAGAGCTCAAAATGCAATTAGAGGAACTCTTAGCTAAGGGATTAATAAGGCCAAGTGTATCACCATGGGGGGCGCTAGTCTTATTTGTTAAGAAGAAGGATGGAACCTTAAGACTATGCATCGACTATAGGATGTTGAAAAAAGTCACAATAAAGAATAGGTATCCCTTACCTCGAATAGAGGATCTTTTTGACCAAATGAAAGGAGAAGGAGTTTTCTCAAAGATAGACCTCTGGTCGGGATACCATCAACTCAAAATTAAGGAGGAGGACATTCCAAAGACAACTTTCAAGACTAGATATGGGAATTATGAATTCACAGTAGTTCCTTTTGGTGTAAGCAATGCCCCAGCTGCATTTATGAACCTAATGAATAGTGTACTCCATGACTACTTGGACAAATTTGTTTTAGTATTTCTGGATGACATATTGATTTACTCAAGGAATGAGGAGGAATATTTAGTACACCTACAAATTGTTTTGCAAAGGTTGAGGGAACATAAGTTATATGGGAAATTGTCAAAATGTGCCTTCTTCGAGGAAAAGATTCACTACCTTGGGCATATAATATCAAAGGAAGGAATAGCAGTTGATCCAGATAAGATAAAGGCAATAGTAGAATGGTCGATCCCTAAAAATGTTTCAGAGGTAAGAAGCTTTATGGGGAGAGCAAGTTACTATAGGAGGTTTGTGGAAGGATTCTCCAAGATAACAAACCTCATCACCTCATTACAAAGGAAGGGTAAAAGGTTTGTGTGGACAGAACAAAGTGATAAGGCATTCCAAATTTTGAAAGGGAAACTAACTTCAACACCCATTCTAAAAGTACCAGATCCGAATGGACACTTCATAGTGATAACTGACGCTTCTATTGAAGGTTTAGGAGGAGTACTTGTCCAAGATGAAGGGGTAGTAGCTTATGAATCTAGGAAGTTGAAGACTCATGAGGTTAATTATGCACCCCATGAATTAGAGTTAGCAGTGATTATGCATGCCCTACAGAAATGGAGACACTTCTTACTAGGGAAGCCCTTTGAGTTAAAGTCAGATAACCAAGGACTAAAGTACATCTTTACCCAACCCCACTTAAATGCCAGACAAAGAAGGTGGTTAGAGTTTCTAAGTGAATATGATTTTGAAATTGAATATATTAAGGGGAAGGAAAATAGGGTGACAAATGCTTTAAGTAGGAGGAGACACTTGATGACTATAGCAACATTCAAAACTTCCTTCAAAAGGCAAGTAATGGATGAGTAGGGGCATGACCCATGGTATGAGCAAGTCAAATTGAATTTATAATACGATCCGACCGATCCTGAGGTTGAAGGGTATACATTAGACGAAGATGGGTTGCTCAGATACAATAATAGAATCTATATTCCTAATTCAGGAGACTTAAGGGAAGTAGTCTTGTCGGAGGCTCACAATGCCCCTTACTTAGGGCACCCGGGAGTTAACAAACTTTATGCAGACCTAAAGAAGTTATACTTTTGGCAAGGGATGAAGAATGACATAGTCAAGTATGTGGTTAAATGTTTGGAGTGTCAAAGAGTAAAGGTGGAGCATAGACATCCAGCTGGATTATTACAGCTACACGATGTACCTCAACACAAGTGACAAGTTATTAGCATGGATTTTGTGCAAGGGTTGCCCACGTCACCTTCTAGGCATGATACAATAATGGTGGTAATTGAAAAACTCACTAAGGTGGCACACTTTATACCAGGGAATCTGACGGATGATGCACCTACCTTGGCTAGGCACTTTGTTAAGGAAATATTTAGGTTGCATGGAATACCAGAGAAAATCATATCAGATAGAGATGCTAGATTCACTTCAAGGTTTTGGACAACTCTTCAAACAACTCTGGGAACTCAACTAAATTTTAGCACTGCATACCATCCTGAAACCGATGGTCAAATAGAAAGGACAAATCAGATTTTGGAAGACCTACTTCGCATGTACTGCATGGACCAACAGAAGAAATGGGAAGATTACCTACCTCTGGTAGAGTTTGCTTACGATAATGCATATCAAACATCTTTGGGAATGGTACCTTTCGAAGCATTGTATGGTAGACCATGTTGAACACCTTTGAGTTGGGATAGCCTTGAAGATAGAGTAATTGTTGGACTAGATATGTTGAAGGAAATGGAAAGGAAAACTAAGGAAATTAGGCAAAGATTGAAAGAAGCCTCAGATAGGCAAAAAAGTTATGCAGACAAAAACAGGACACCAAGGGAGTTTGAGGTGGGAGAGAAAGTCTTCTTAAGGGTTAGGCCACACAAGAGTTCCATAAGATTTGGGAAAAAGAATAAGATTGCACCTCATTATGTTGGACCCTTTGAAATATTGGAAAGGATTAATCCAGTTGCATACCGGTTGGCCTTACCTCCCCAGTTGAGCCGAATCCATGATGTCTTCCATGTATCTCTTCTTAAAAAGTATGTACCTGATGAGAAACATATTTTGAATTGGGATGCTTTATAGGTCCAGGAAATGGGAGGAATAATGATAGAGCTATTCAAAATCTTGGAGAGGCGCCAATGCCAATTGTGCAACAAAGAGGTTGATCAATGCAAAGTACAATGGAACTAGTATGATGAAAAGAATGCCACATGGGAAGATACTAAGGAAATGCAACAATTGTTTCCTTTTTTGTTTTAATCATGAACTATAGACTCTTTCAGATGCGTTCAATAAGTGTATCGGGACGATGCACAAATTAAGGGGGGGAGGATGTCACAACCCTCCTTTATCACTTTTTGATTTGATGCAATTCTATTATGTTTTTTTGGTTAAGCTATTAAAAATGATTGAATAAATGTTATAAAAGAATAAAAATAATAATAAACACACACACACACTTAGAGAGTATAATTCAAAGGCATTTTTTTTTTTCCCACTCCCAATTATGGCAGATGTTGTAGGAGGAATTAGAAGCTTCTAGAGGAATCTCCACCACCTTGCATGTAACTCCCCCACTAAGTTTTTAATCAATTTGCATGAGTCCAATATTGGAAAAGAATCTCTTTTTTAATTAAATTCTCTAGATAGTGGAATTGAGGGATTTTTCTTATAAAATTGTATGCAAGTTTCAAAGAAGGGAGTTGATTATGTTTTGAAGAAAATTTCCCAAGTTTTTAGTAGTAGGATCTTCTTTGGTAGTCTCATTTTCGTTGCAGCATTTTTAAGTTATTGTTTGAAAGATTTCTCTCAAGTGGCAAGGAAGGATCTAAGGAGGATAGCTAGAAGGTTGGAGAGGATTCAACATCGAACCTCTATAAGCCAGGTTCTCTTCTTGTTATTTCACATTCCCATATGAGAAAATGGTATTATCCAAAATATAGCTTCTAGATCTTCCTTTATAAAATTTTCTTTTGTAGTAAATCCTTCTTTAGGGATAATATTGAAAAGATAGCTTATTTATTTGTTTAATTTTTTTTCCTTAGAGAAGAAATATTAGATCTTGCTTGCATGTGAAAGATAGATTTATTATTTGTTTAATTTTGTTTAGAAAATATCAGTTCTTGCTTTTCTTCTCTCAAATTCATTACTGGATTGGAAATTTAAAATGTAATTCTTTTCTTACATTAAAATCTTATTTCCCTACGAACAGAAAATGCCTGATAATAAGACATAAATCTCTCTGTGAATAATCCTCTGTGTTATTCATTCCTGTGAATAAATCCTTATTCTCATTTGTTTACATTAATATTTTTATTTCATATATATCTGGTTATATATTTGTCTCTGTGAATATTAGTTGAAATTAAGGTATAAATCTCTCTATGAATATTAAATTCTTGATTATGCGAAATCAATTCAAAGTATTTACCCATCTTGTGATAATCTAATTATCTGTTTTATTTGCTGAAGCAAATCTCTCTATTCTCTTTTCCTGTGAAATCAATTTCTAATTATCTATTTTATTTGCTGAAGCAAAACTCTCTATTTTCTTTTTCTGTGAAATCAATTTCTAATTATCTGTTTTATTTGTTGAAGCAAATCTCTCTATTTTCATTTCCTATGAAATCAATTTAAAACAATTTCTGTGATAACTTAATTATCTATTTTATTTTTGAAGCGTATCTCTCTATTTCATTTCATTCCTGTGAAATTCTTGTTCTTATTTTCATATACCATTAAAATCTGGAAATGTAAACTATATATAAACATATACATACATAAATACATATACATATATATATATATATATATATATATATATATATATATATATATATATATATGTATATGTATACATATATATATATATATATGTATATGTATACATATATATATACATATACAAAATATATGTATACATATACATATATATATATATGTATATATATACATATATGTATACATATATACATATATATACATATATGTATATATATACATATACATATACATATGTATATGTATATATATATGTATACATATACATATATGTATACATATACATATATGTATGTATATATATATATATATACATATACATATGTATATGTATATGTATATACATATATGTATATGTATATATTATACATATATGTATATACATATACATATATATATGTATATACATATATATATATATGTATATGTATATACATATATGTATATGTATATATATACAATATATATACATATACATATATGTATATGTATATATATATATGTATATACATGTACATATATGTATATACATGTACATATATGTATATATATGTATATATGTATATACATATATATATGTATATACATATATATATATATATAATTTATTTCATACGAAAATGAATATTAAATATTGCAAGCGATTTCAATATAAAAATCATGTCCTTTGGAATTTATTCCGAATGGGTATCGGGCGACGTGCAGGGTAGTGGATGCGGTTATGGTAACCGCCGGGGAAGTGGTACCCTCCACTTCCCCTGCGGTCATTGTCACGGTAGTGGCCGCAGGGTAGTGGAGGGGACCATGGGGTCCCCTCATCAATGCGGACCTGCTTCCACAGACCCGCAAATGGTGATGGGACCCGTGGGTCCCACTCCCACTTGCCTCCCCTTTCTTTATTCAAAAAATGCCACTATAATTTAATTCGTGGCGATTTGGACAATGTTAATTTTTTTTCCAAATTTTAGTTTAGTAAAAGATTTAACTTAGCTAATTTTAGAAAATTACCATCCTTAGTAAAAGTTATAATAATTAATATATTTTTTAGCAATTTTCTCTTTGTAAATTAAAATTGTAATAATTAACTTGTTTTAGCAAATTTTCTATTTGTAAATTGTAATAATTAAATTTTTTTTTTTTTTATTTAGAAATTTTCTAATTGTAAATTAAATTGTATTAAAAATTTTATAATTAGAATTCTATAAAAGCTACTTAAAATTCGTTGGGCCACTTAGTTGTTATTATGGACTCATTAAAAACAATTACTTCATATGAATATGATTTGAACCAAATGTCTAATCTAATTGCTATATTTGGGGCTAGTGACTTTATAAGTGAATATCCTCTTGGTAGAAATCAACACATTGTTTAACCTTGCATGTAACTTTCACTATCCTTGCTTCATGCGAATTACTCTCACCTTATCTGCATTTATTAATGACAAGTTACATTATCTTCGTCTTCATGCAAGTTACACGTTTAATTATTAATATGCAAGTTTCATAATTGTCATTATTATGCAAGTTATATTTCAAGTTTAGAATAATAAATAATTTTAGTTATGGTTTTTATTCCACGTAGTTCATCAAGTAGTCATTTCAATTAATTAAGTTTGCAATGTCTAATTTTTGCATGTTCAAGTCATAATCGTTTTCAAGCATGATGTTTTCATAAGTTTCTTAGTTAAGAAAACTAAATAAAGGAAGTTGGAAAACCAAAACCTAGCAGCGTTCGGTATATACAGTGCCTCTGGGTCACGCTTATGGGTAATGTCGTCGTGTTGAAATACTGCACTTAACACCTAATAAAGCTGCATCAACGACGTATGTGGCATCGTCCCTATAAATCGTCGAGGAGTAATAAGGGACACTTGGAAGTTAAAATCCAAGGGGCGGGTAATCCCCCTTGGATCGATAATCTAATAAGATAATCTTTAAATGATTTTTTCATCCGTTGAGTTAAACCATAGTAAACCCCCTTAAGGTTGTTTGAGTGAAATGCTTTTATGAGATTGTTTTAATCTTGAAGAATTGTTGTCGATTGACAATTGGTCAAGGGTGACGCTTATGATAGGTATTAAGATCTAGTTGTTTTAGGCCACAAGCAATAGGCCACCTTGAGCCTTTGCTCAAGTTCTACTACCATGGGTAGCAACCGCAGAGAAACTGTCTAGGACATTGACCCTAGAAAGGGTTGTTTACCCACTAATCAGTTTACATCAAACCATAGAGTAGAAAATAGAACTACATACTTTACGCCTTGATCCCGTGTCGAAACGGGTATGTAGGCAGTCTTGGGACGGAGTTGTCCCTAGTACTCAGGTGTTCGTGGGTGGGGTCTAGGCTTGGTAAAAAGAAGGATTGAGTAGAATCCTAATTTGAAAGATAAGTATAATATAAAGGAAAAAGTAATTCATTGCATACTCGAAAGGAATCCCGTATGGATTCGCTTGACTTCCCGAGGCTTTAAGCCAAATTTCGAGGCGAAATTCAAGCTTGTATTATGTTATTTAATTACTCCTAAGGACGACAACCTCGGTGCACTCCTATTAGAAGAGTGTAGTACTTAGTGAGTGGCTCAGGACCCGAATGGTCCCGATGAGTCTAAGTCTCTGGCCAGAGCACCTCCTATCCTGATTGGATAGATGCCTACCCCGTATGGGTAGATGCCTATCCCGTATTGGATAGATGAAATCTTATGTCCCGTATGGACAAATGCCTAACCCGTATGGTTAGATGCTCATCCCGGATGGATGAATGCCTAATCCAAATGGATGGATGCCCAAAGTATGTGATTGAATCAAACACAATGATTAAATTAAATACAAAAAAAAGAGGTCACATTTTGTTGAGTTAAGTATGGTGGGTTATCACATGCAGGAATGTAGGTACTGGGCATCAACTTCACCTGGTTTCATGAATCTGAGCATGTCTTTAATCCCAATGGCATGTTGATCAGAGGTGACATGAGACCCTAATACACACTGTAGGCTTAGTTGGTACCTTGTCAGTTCTAGAGTTTTGGTTAGAGTTTCTTTGTTGGTTGTCATGTGGCATTTTATGTTATCCTATGTTGGGATGCTTTGTGGAGTTCTGATTATTAATTAATTAATTAATATAGTTTATTAATGTTTAAATTAATTTGGTTGGTATTAATAAAATATAAATATAATTATGTTATGTTGGGACTTTATATTTGAATAGCCATTTATTTTGGGCATTTGATTTATTGGTTAATGATTTATTTAATTTATTTTTTATTTAATTATTTATCTAATTAGTTATTTTATTTAATTGTTTATTTACCTTCCTTTCTTCCTTATTGATTTAATTAAGTATTTATCTCTTTGTATTTATTTGATTTATTGTTTATTTTACTTACCCTTTTCTCCTATTGGCCGATTTGGGAAAATAATAATATTTAATAAAATCTTACCTCGATTTTCAAAATGGTTGGTAAGATTTATTGTTAATTTTATTATTTTTGGTCGTCTATGATGAGGTATGGTTTTGGACATTTATTTTAAATATTGATTTTTGAGATGGGCATCGGGGTCTAACTACCAGGGAAACCCTTGTTGATAGCATGTGATGACACTATTTCTCTACATGTGTCCTGCTACCTTAGCCTTGATTTGATGGTTGCCTCTGGTGGGTTTTTGGTGATTTATGATTAAGCCTTGTTCTATGTTTTATGTTCTTTTCTTTGGAGTTGTACTTATTAAGAGTTAGTCTTTAAGATTCTTCTTGGAGGTTAGGTGTCAGCCTAGGTTTTGAGTGTGTGTGTGTGTGACCTTATGTCATTCTCCAAAGCACAGGTTGGGGGTTGGGGGGGGGGGAGGGATGCATGGACCTTTTTGGTTCCACATGGTTGGGTGGTTTGATGCCTTCTTCTATTGAGATTCTTCTTCATTGAATGATCATGTGCGCATTGTGGATTCTTCATCTTTTCAACTATGTTTGGATTCTTGGAGTAGATATGTTCTATGTTCTTGATTGAGAGACTTCATTATATCATGTATCTTAGATATCTATCTTGTAACTAGAGATTATGATTCATTATTGGATAGAGATGTCTAGTGGATGTTTTCCTTGAGAAGAATGTAATATGTAATTTGGATGGTTGTTGTTGTGGTTAGAGGTTATGATACCTTGTTGGAATAATTTATGGATTATTGTAATGACATGTTATAATATTTGTAGTGTGAGAATATGATGTATGCTTATATGGATGCCTTTATTAAGAAATGGAATGTTATGTTTAGAATTGATGATGTTATCTAGTTGTTGGAAACATGATTAGGAATATTTGAATTTGGTGCATTAAAATGAACCTAGTATTGCTATGAATTAGAATCTATGAGTTAATGATAAAGTATAATAAGGTTATGTTAGTATGTTGAAGTTATATGGATATAATGTAATAATGTAGTTATATAGTTATTTTATCATGTAACTTAATTGAAATGAAAGTTAAAGTTAATAAAGAAATTATGTGGTGGAGCGATTGGATATTGTTTGTATCTTGATGATAAGTTAAGTAGTGATGGTGGAATACCTTAGGGAATGTGTATCTATATGATGTTCATTTATGAGATTTATGTTATTCCACTTGTGTATTTATGTTTACATGATCATGTGTAGTTAATATATATGTTGTAATTGTTCTTTTAAAAAAATTATCTCTATTTTCCTAATCAGTTGGTTAGTTTCTCTAGGGTATATTGGCAGGCATTACAAGAAGAATCAATAAGTTAAACAAAAAGAGACACATAATGAATAAATTAGTTGTGAGCAAAGGAAAGAAACAAAATTAGAAGCTAAAGTGATACAATAGCTAGTTTCATGCCCCAAAGTTGTCATTTACTACTACTTACACACATTCCTATGCATATGTGCTTCTCATGCACTCCTATTAATTGTTGGGTAAAATTAATATGCATTCACCCTTAATCCTAGGATTCTACATAATTATATCCTAAGTCATTTATAGAATACATGAGAGCTATCATACTTGATGGATCCTACTTAAATTTTAAAATTTTAAAATTTAAATGACTAACTCATGCCCTTCATTAATAGTAATTAGGATTTGACTTTGTAGACACTTATGTAGTAATTCATTATGTATTGGATTTGAGGGTATCATTTTAAGCATTATCATCATATAATCATTTAAAATCCAAGATCATTTAGGAAGAATTCATAGGAAAACTTTACTTTGGCTAACAAAAAAGAATTAAAATGTCATAATTAACGTCTAGATCATTTGCATGCTTGCTTGTTACCTATTAATCTATTGTGACTATAGGTAAAATTGCCTTAAGGTGTTTTTGAATTCTAGTATTCCTTAAAAATCAACAAAGAAAAGAAATTTTTTACATCCCATATCAAATATCTTATCCACATGGATCACATTTGATCCACAAGAAAAAAATTAACCCAAGATTAGATAAAATTATGTATAGAATCCAAGATAGTGAGGGTATCTTGATTACCTTTTTCATATACAAGTGATTAAAATTCCTAATACATCATGCTTATTTTTATTGTTGTTCCAAGTAACAAGTACCCCAATCCCTATGCATCTAATTTCCTCAAATATCACATATTTAAAAATATTATCATATACAACTATCACTCATATTAATCTAGGGTAATTTATACAATTTATTGTATTTATTTAATTAGATTAGATTAGTCTTATGGAGATATTACTTCCCTTTACACTAGGGTGATAATTTAGAGTTGTACCCCACTTTAGGACAACTTAATAGTTTTGTTTGGAACAATTTTAGCTATATTTTTTAGGTGAAATAATTTTCTTTGAAATGGATTTATATTCTTGTGGATCCTATTATTGGAATAATTTTTCATTGCACAAAAAGCTCAAACTATCAACACCCGATACAAATGGCAGATTTAACCCAACCCATGAGAGGTGGTTAAGCCATGTCACGAGTCCCCAAGGAGGTGCTAACCACCAAGTCAACAATCTCTCCCTCAACACTGACCGAGCCTTCAACACCCACTGAAGGGAGACTCAAAACCTCTAATACCAATTGTTGGAATTTTTTGCCAATTGTGCCAAAATTTCAAACTATCAATGCTCGGTCATACAAATTCAATATTTAACTCGACCCACGGGAGGTGGTTAAGCCATGTCATGAGTCCCCAAGGAAGTTCTGATCACCAAGTCAACACCTATGTGTTTGAAAAAAAATGAGGTGAATTTTTTTAGTTGAAATAACTTTAATAAGTGACACTATATTATAATTACATAGTTTTGTTACGCTATAATGTAGATTATTTATTTACACTATTAAAGACTAATTTATTTTAATTGAACAAATTTTGAGTGAAATATTTTCACTCGAAACTACTTTGCTAGCAATACACATGACACTTTTATCCCTTTGTTTTTATAAACTCAAGTAGAAACCCTAACATTGCACTACCTCTTCTTAGATTATAAATATTTTATAGAAAATCTAAAAATAACATTTTAGATCTCAACTCTAGATTTCAAAATTTTAATTTTAATTTTCAAGTAGTTTTAGTATTTAAAAAATTAATATATGTATGACATTATAGTCAAACATAGGGATAACTAAAAATTCAAAAAAACATTACTAATATTTAGTTAAAAACTTAAGAAAAGTATGATGTGCAAGGAGAAAGAATTGTTCGTAAAAGGGTATAGTTTATTTTTATTTATAATAAACAATTTAGATATATAGTGTAGGCTTGCTAATTTTTTTTTATTTTTTACACATTCAAATGTAAATATTTTTATTTTTTATCACAAATATATATATTTTTTCATACACTAGAACTTCAAGTTTTTTATTAAGGATCAAACAGGTTGGGACCTGAAACCCCTTACAACAAGTTTTGAAGGGAACCAAAAACCTTAGATTTTGCACGGATTTGAAACCCCAAGAAGAACAATGCTAAAAGATACAACATAGACTACCAACAACTCAACCTCAGCCAAACATCAAAGAATAATCGTAGAAGAACTATCTAAAAAAAGGAGGCCGAAGCCATTCACCAAAAAACTCAGACAACACCAAAATATGTCAATACAGTAAAATCTAAGGGTTTTAACAAGGCTTCCTTAACCTTTATATTGGGTTTTGACTTGGCTCCCGAAACCATCAAGTTGAAACCGACAAAGACAATCCAGCTAAAAGTCAGCTTCCATCCAACACAACTCCTCTCCACCTCAATAGGAAAAGGACCCACCTCAATAGGAACTGAAGAGAAATAAACCACCAATTGAATAATCTAAACACCAATCAACCCCACCAAATATAGAGACAAAAAATCATAACAACTCCATTTTGTTATAAAATTGGGTTTTAAGAAGACTCTCAAAACCTCAAGAAACAAGGTAGCAAAATCCCTCAAATGACTCCATCCAACTTCACCCATCCACCTGCTCTCCACGTCAATAGAAGAGCCATTCACCTCAATAGAACTAATAGATAAGGAGAAAAGAGGGAAGGATAACCAAACCCTAACCAAGTGAAGCAGTCACTGGTGAGGAGGGACCTTAAGGAGATCAATCCGAACTAGTCATAAAGAGTAACACAACGTAAACACACAAATATGATGGAGACAATGCAGGATAGATAGTCTTATTGCATGAAATCTGATAACATCCAACTGGTCACAACCGGGCTACAACATACCAGCTCACATGCCTGGTAGAATAGGTCACAACTGAGACCTTGAATCGAAAGATCTATCTTTTATGCACAGTCTAGCTACTTCATTCTCTTCTTTGTTACATTCTAAAGAGTAATAAAATATATATATATCAATCCAAAGGATCTAGTCGAGTCTTCTCTAAAAGAAGCTAGGCACATTAAGCAAACTTTGGAAGTCTATTCTTCTGCTTCGGGCCAGAAAATTAATGCTGCCAAGTCTAAGATTTTCATCTTCAACACACCTCCAATCTTGTCACTAAAAATATCCAAGACTTTGGTCTTCCCAATGGATCAATTGCCATCTTCTTACCTTGGAATTCCCTTTTTTTATGGGGACAAACAAATCCTCTTATTGGTCTACTGTTATTGGTAGAATCAAGGCTTGAATTTCAGCTGGGAAAGTAAGGTGGCTCTCATTATCAGGTAGAATTCTTCTTATTAAGTCAATGTTAACAATAATACCAAACTATTACATGTCTGTTCTTAAAGCACCCTCATCTGTCATTCAACAATTATAGAAACTTGTTAGAGATTTCCTTTGGAATAGTAATATGACAAATGAAAGGAAAATCCCCTTAGTCTCTCTGGAAAATATGTCATGTCAAAAATCCCAAGGTGGAGTAGGTTGTCACAACCCTCCTTTATCACCTTTTGATTTAAATACAAACTCTATTATATTTCTTTGGATAAACTATTGAATGAATATTGTAAGGGAACAAAAATAATAAACCACACACACATGGAAAATATATATATATTTTTAATTGGTTATTTAATTTACCTCACCCAAATTAAGGCACATGTTGTAGGAGGAATAAGAAGCTTCTAGAGGCTTCTCCACCACCCTTGCATGTAACTCCTCCCACTAAGCCTAATCAATTTGCATGGAGGCCAAATTGGGAGAGAATCTCTTTTTTTCAATTAAAAATTAGGTAGTGGGAATTTGAAATTTCTTTTATAAAAGAGGTACAAGTTTCAAAATGAGTGGTTGGCTATTCCATAAGAAATTCTGCAAGTAAAATTTTCCTTTGTAGTCAATTTTCATTTTCAGCTAAGATTTTGTTGGGAGGACTTCTCTTCAAATTTGGAGGATCAAGGAAGACTCTACACCATTTTCAAGCACCCAGGTTCTTTCAAACTTAGTTTCGTGCATCTTATTCTTGTTGTAGATTAAATTGTTTGATAAAAAGTAGATTAAATTGTTTGATGAGAATGAGATTCATTGTTTCAGATTCTTGATAAAAATTAGTTTCAGATTTTGATAAAGAGTAGATTAAATTATTGATGAGAATGAGATTCATTTGTTTTAGATTCTTGATAAGAAATTAGTTTCAGTTTTGATAAGAAGTAGATTAAATGGTTTAGGAGAATAGAGTCATTTGATGAAAATTAGATTCATTGTTTTCAGATTATTTTTGATAAAAATTAGATCCATTCACTTCAAATTTTGATAAGAATTAGATTCATCCAGATTAAATCAGTGGAATATCTTATTGAGTTTTAGATTTGAATTGATTTAAAGTCTGAAATGTATTCTTTTCTCTAGTTTATTGATTTAAGTCTGAAATATATTCTTTTCTCTAGTTTATTGATTTAAAGTCTGAAATGTATTATTTCTTTGGTTATTGATTTAAAGTCTGAACTGTGTATTCGAAAGGATCTTGCTGTAATCAATCTCTCTAAGATTTCTCATCTTCTAGTTTTCTAAATCCTCTGTAAAAATACGTTTAACATCTCCCCTTTGTGAAAGTTTTTTTTTCCTGTGTGCACAAATAAAATTATCTCTTTTTTTCTCTGTAAATAGAACTCCCTGTGTGTACAAACAATTTTCTCTTTTCTCTGTGAACAGATCTCCCTGTGTGTGCAAACAAATTTTCTCCTTTCTCTGTGAATAGATCTCCCTGTGTAGAAAACAAAAGAAATGGAAAACAAAAAAAAAAGAGAAGAAGAACCTCTCTGGTTACTGCTTCATTGTATTTGTCCCTGAAATTTAATCTGTGATTATTATTATTATTTCTATCAGACCTGTTATCTACCCTTCTCTGAGTGATTTCAATAATTTAAAAATACAATACTCCTGCATCAAAAATAATAATATATATAAAAACATAAATATTTATACATATATATATACATATATATATATATATATATATATATAAATAAACATACAAAAAAAAGAGAGGAAAATCATTCAACGTTAAGAAAAATCGTTCAAATCCCCGTAACGCACGGCGTTTAACACAAGGGCATGCAGGACGGCTACGTTGTAACCGTCGCAGGAGTACGGAGGGGCCCGCGGGTCCCCTCATCTCTGCAGACCTGCGCATGCAGGGCCGCAGGGGTGATGGGACCCGTGGTCCCCACCCCGCACCCTATTTACTACCAAGTATAATATGTTATTTAATTTAAAAGTTTCTTTTCCCTTTCAAATTTGTAGATTGAAATTTTAAATTGGGAAATTAATACTGGTTGTTTAAATAATAATTTTATTTTATTTTATTTTTTGATAGAAATGGCATTTAGGAAATAATGAATTCCTTTTTAGTGTTTCGACTTAGAAAAAAAATTTGGGCTAATATGTAGCAAGTTCATAATTAAATTACCCTTAGTAAGTTTTAAAATTGTAGACTATATTCTTCTAAAATTAAGTTACTCAACCCATTAAGAATCATTGGGACACTTGATTGGTCTTTAGAGATTAACTTACATTAATACAAATGCTTAAATTTAATCGTTAAATCTTCTTACGTCATGCAATTTTCTCATAGATTAATTGCTTTTATTAATGGTTCATAGCATGCGAATTATTTATGGAATAATTATATCTTTCATGCAATTACTATTATGCAAGTTTCGTGATGGTCATTATTATGCAAATTACACTTCAAGTAGTTATTTCAATTTTTACGCTTTCATTTTTGTTTTCGTAGTTAGAAAACTAAACAAAGGAAGTCGGAAAACCAAAACTAGCAGCGTTGGGTATATATGGTGCCTCTGGGTCATGCTTACGGGTAATGCCGTCGTGTTGAACTACTGCACTTAACGCCTAATAAAGCTGCATTAACGACGTCTGTGGCATCGTCCCTATAAATCGTCGGGGAGTAATAAGGGACATTTGGAAGTTAAAATCCAAGGGGCGGGTAATCCCTCTTGGATCGATAATTTAATAAGATAACTTTTAAATGATTTTCACATCCGTTGAGATACACCATAGTAAACCCCTTTTTAAGGATGGTCAAGTTGAATATCCTCATGAAATTTACTTTCTTTATTTATTTAATTCATCTCGAAGGGATATTGGTGATTTGCAATTGGGTGACGCTCATGATAAGTATTAGGGTCTAGTTATTTTGTTTAGGCCACAAGCAATAGGCCATCTTGAGCCTTCGCTTAAGTGCTACCATCGTGGGTAGCAACCGCAGAGAAACTGTCTGGGACACTGACCCTAGAAAGGGTTGCGTACCCACAAATCAGTTTACATCAAACCATAGATTAGAAAATAGAACTACATATTTTACGCCTTGATCCCGTGCCGAAGTGGGTATGTAGGCAGTCTTGGGATGGAGTTGTCCCTCGTACTCAGGCGTTCGTGGGTGGGGTCTAGGCTTGGTTGAGTAAGAATCCTAATTAAAGATAAGATAATCAATTTAATTCAATGCATACTCGGAAGGAATCCCGTATGGATTCGCTTGACTTCCCGAGGCTTTAAGCCAAATTCCGAGGCGGAATTCAAGCTTGTATTATTTTTAATTACTCCTAAGGACGGTGACCTCGGTGCATTCTTGTTAGAAGAGTGTAGTACTTAGTGAGTGGCTCAGGACCTGAATGGTCCCGATGAGTCTAAGTCTCTGGCCAGAGCATCTCCTATCCCGTTTGGATGGATGCCTACCCCGTATGGGTAGATGCCTATCCCGTATTGGATAGATGGAATTTTACGTCCCGTATGGACAATTGCCTAACCCGTATGGTTAGAAGCTCATCCCGAATGGATGAATGCCTAATCCTAATTGGATGGATGCCCAGAGTATGCAATTGAATAAAACATAATAAAAAATAAAAAAATACTCAATTTTTGTTGAATCAATTTTTGTGGGTTATTACATAGGTCTTCATAATCTAAAGCACCTCAATAAGGCTTTTGGAGGAAAATTGATTTGGAAAATGTACACTAATCCCGCTTCCAAATGGTGCCAGATTATGCAAGCTAAATATCTAGACAACAATCAATCATCTAGAGTATTGACAATTTTGGATCCTCCAAAGGGGTCAGCTATTTGGAATTTTGTGATGGATTCAAGAAATTTAGTATCTAAGTATGTCTCATGGGAAGTCAATAATGGTCTCAGTGCTAACTTCTAGACAGACTCATGGTGTGGGCATCCTCCAATTTCTCAAATGGATAATATGGAAGATATTATGAATAAAGCTATAGCTCATTGGGGTACAAAATTGAGTGACTATGTGTCCGATGTAGAAATATTTTCAGGAAAAATAATCTGGAAAGACCCAACTCTTCTCCCAATATCCACTTAGCAATCTTCTTCCTTGGCAACTATCTTATTGAATAGAACAGTTCTCATGTCTAACAAGGAAGATGTGTTAATTTGGGTAGCCTCTAAATTAGGGCAATATTCAATTAAAGAAGGTTACAAAGCCATACAACAAGGTTGCAGCAGTAAGGTGCGTAGTCGGGCATACTCATTCTGTTGGAATGATATTGTTTTGCCAAAAGAAGGTTGTTTTGCATGGTTAACTTTGAACAAAAGAATCCTAACAACAGATAGACTAGTAAAATTGGGCATTTCACAAACTTTTAACTGTGTACTTTGTGGCTTAGAGGAAGAATCAATCGATCACTTATTTTTACATTGCACTTTTTCCTCCCAATGCTGGCTCTTCATCATGAATAAACTCCAAGTTATGATGCCCTTCCTGAAATCTTTATGGGATGTATTTAACTCCTAGCCTCTTTTATTTTTTTCATCAACTTTCTCGAGCATCTGGAAATGTGCTCCTGCTCACATCATTTGGGCCATCTGGTGGGAGAGGAATAAAAGAATTTTCAGAAAAAAGATCTTCTTCTCTGGATCAATTTTTGATTAAGTTAGAAAATTCGATTGCAAAAATTATAAATTCTTCTCTCTCTAATTCCAAGGACATTCAGTCATTCACCCAGTGGGATAAGGTAATTGCAAAATCATGGAATGGTATTATTTTTCCAATAGGGATTCCTCTGATTTGGTCTTCAGCTCATGTTAGAGATAGGTCTTCCATAAAATGGGTACCCCCTGCACCTAATTTCTTTAAGATCAACTTCAATGGTTCTTCTCGTGGAAACCCAGGGAAGTCGGGAATTGGAGTTTGCATTCGAGATCATTTTGGCAAAATGTGTGCTTTCCTAGCATCGCCCATCCCCTTGGGTACAGATAACTTGGCGGAGGCAAATGCCTTACTAGCTGGCTTGGTGTTAGCAAGGAAATGCAGTCTCTACAACATTCATATAGAAGGGGATTCATTAGTTATCATCAATGCAATTACCTCGAAAAGATCCAAGACTTGGCACCTATCGTATGTTTTGAAGCATATTTTGGATTTACTTGACACATTTTCCAATTTCATTGTCAACCACACATTAAGAGAAGGCAATTTTGTAGTTGACAAATTAGCAAATATGGGTTGTGATGGCATTTCAGTCGAGTCAATTGCATCTCCCATTAAAATGTCCTCATTCCCTGAATTTCTTGATTTGGTACAAAAGGAAAGTACAACATCTTAATTACAAATTACATCTTATTAAGTAATCGCATAGGATGACTGACAGGACACTTGCATATATGCATTTAAATGTAGCTTGTGGATGGTATGAATGAAATATTAGTGTGAGTACTTCAAGATTTTCATGATATCATTTCACACGGGGTAAAGAAGATTTTGGCCTCTCACACATCCTCTCGACGGCAATACCCATCACATGTTAATGCAAGAAATCTCAAACTTGATTTTAAAGACTGACTAATTATTGCATTTCAAGATTTTAGGTTTGTCTATAAATGGAAACTTGCCTGCTTTCATATATAGTTTTCTGCGGAAGTTTTCAAAGTTTTTGAATCTTGTAGTTTCTCTTAGTTTTTAGCAATATGGAGAATGGCTCTTGCGAAGGGTGTAGGAAATTTCACTAGGAATACATGCCATGGAATGACCGTGTTCCAGTGTGAATTACAGAACCCTCAACGACATTCCATGGACATATCAACGATGGGGACCTCGATCAACTATTTCATCTGCATAACCCACAACTAAGAAGAGTAGTCAAAGATTTCATTGGTGAGGAGATTTTGTCCCCTCAAGCCAAAAGAATTCTATTTCCCCACCAACTTCTTAGTTCTTTTCTGTCCAACGCTCTTGACCTCTTGCAATCGATCCCTCTACTCGAAGTAGTGTTTTTTAAGTTGGTAAGGCAGAATGTGCTTGCTCCTGCCTTGTTCCATGAAGCCCTGGTCAATTATAATCTAGGCCAGGGGTCAGCTCTCTTAGGGGGCCTGTTTCCATGACATTTTATCCAATCTAGCCATGCATACATGGTATTTTATGACCGAATCAAACATGCCCTCGAAAGGTAAAACTTTTGTCATGTGAAGAATGGTCTGCAACAATTTGGC
This sequence comes from Cryptomeria japonica, assembly GCF_030272615.1. NCBI lineage: Eukaryota > Viridiplantae > Streptophyta > Pinopsida > Cupressales > Cupressaceae > Cryptomeria > Cryptomeria japonica. The sequence goes on from NC_081414.1 coordinate 704,153,030, forward strand.
AGACAACTAGATGAGCATATCGTGCACAGAGTCAGAATCAAAGTTGGGGCTCTCATGGTGATCTTGGAACTAGAAAATGTTGATCCCAACCTGCCAATTTCACAACCAGAGGAAAGGGGTTGGGCTTCACATAGGGTTCCATACCTTAATGCACCAGTGCAGGTTGAGGCCTCGGGATGGACTAGCTCCTCTCAACTCGAAGTGGTAGAGGAGTGGGAAAAATTTTCACCGACTCCTTCGAGAGATGCCAGACAGTGACAACACATAGAGGTCAATATCTCGGAGGTCTTTCATTGCCCTCAAGATGATGTCGTGCTGATGCAATTGGAGAAAGACACTCCAGCCTTCAACGCCTCCAAAAATCAAATCCTGGGTGACGCAACCATGGAAGAGTAAAATGATTCTGGCTCTGTTTTTTGCTGCATTGAATATGCTCCATTTTGACGTATAAGGAATCTGTTGGCAATCGATATGGCTCAAAATTCTTGCCTGTTTTTTATCATGCTGATTTTTTCCAATTTTGCACCAGATAATATGGCCTAATTACAGAGTACTTTTCAAAGATCCAAATGTTTCATCTTGCAGTAGGTTCTTCTTTCGATTGTGCTCTTTTTGGAAGATTAAGGGGGGGCAAGTTTCAGATGATATCCTTCAAATGACCTATTTTTTTAGAGCTGATATAGCCTCGTTGGTTCAGCCCTTCCAGTCTACCATATCCGGTTCTTCCAAACTGCCACAACCTAACCGATATAGTTATGTCGGTATGGCACATTTGGTTCCCTATCTGGTTTACCTTTACTGGTTTACCCCATCTGGTGTAGTCCAACCGATAATAGTCAACCGATAAATGGGATCCTCAAGTTACTACGGTCTAGTATACACACTTGCTCACCGGTGTTCGATTGTTGAGGCAGATCTACAGTGAACTGAATCCTCAAGTTACTAGCTACACAGTCAACCGATAAACGGGATCCTCAAGTTATCGTGGTCCAATATACACATTTTCTTACCAGTGTCTAGTTGTCGAGGTAGATCTATAGTGATATTTTCTCACTGGTGTCCGGTTGTCGAGGCAGATCTACATTGAACCGACATATAGAATGGCAAACCAGTGCTCAATTTTAGTGGTAACCATTAATGGGGGTAGTTCTTCTTATAGCTATTATTCCCCTTTGTTCATTGTAATTGAGCAAGGATATAGGGTTTTCTTTCTGGTTCTTTCCCTATTGAGCTCTTGAACCAGTTTTTATTAATATATATATTCCAGTGGCTTGCTACTTTTGCCAAAAAAAAACAAAAAAACCTAACATGAAAATAACAAGGTCGGCCTCTGCCAAGAGATTCCTCTGGAAAATCCAAAGGATGAAACGTAGATCATAGGAAAAGGTCGGCCACATGCCAAGGAACATCAAAATCAACTCCCAAGGATTTTCAAGCTTCGGAATGGGCTCCATAAGATCACCGAAATAGGTCCAGGCAACCCGTAACAAAGAACTATCAATCGGGTAACAAGAAACTGTCATGGAAACCAGTAGCGATATCTTGCCGAAAAGTGATCCAAATGCGATGCGGTCTAAAATCAAGACACATGATCAAGTCTTCAAGTAGAATCTAACTCCATAGGATCCGGTGAGCCAAAACTGGGACACACAAAAAGGAAAACTGAAACTGCAAACAAAAAAAAAAAAAAAAAAGGAAAATATTTTTTTTGGTTGATGCAAGCTGTTGTGAACCGGGGATGCTCCTACATCACCAAGCCCATCAACAAGCTCTTTAGAGAAGCCACGAAACCCCACATGAGAAAAATGGAAACAGAGAAGCACAAGGTCCCCAAAACAAGTAGAAGACAAACCCTTCGTACCATGAACCACTCCACTAAAGGAGATCCACCACAAACATCATACATCATGGAAAGAATAGAAACCATGAACGTAGGGATAGGCCAAACAAAAAAGCATCTGCCATAGCTAGCAAGATTTGTGTCATGCAAGTAAAGGGAGGAGGCCAACAAGACCAACCTGCACGGGGAATATCCACATCCTCGACTGAATCTCCAACATTCCCATTGTCAGCCAACTTACCTGAAGCCCTATCCTCTCCACCACAACGCCCGTCAAGCAAGGCAAAGAAGCAGGACCAACAACCACCACAAGGCCTCCCATTGGAACAACAAAAGAGGGTCATACAAGAACCCAACACAAAAAGCATCATCCACTAGATCCGTAAGGTTTGGGATAAAAACCTCATCTGTACCATGACCCACTCCATGAAAAGATAGTCACTGCCAATAGAAAACGCCTCAGAACCAATAGTTGATATCCAAACCAAGCCCCAAGGCAACAAATTTGTAGAAGGAAGAGAGCCTGAAGCTGCATCTTTGTCATCATCTGCATCCTCATCGTCTTCTCCAGACAACTCTCCATTTGAAACCCTCACCCCCATGTGCTTCCCACTAAAACTTCAAGTTAGATAATTTTTTTTGAAAAAGGAAAAAAAAAAATTTAGCATAAAGGGGTGGGGGCTCATTAACCTCATTTTCTAAAATGTTTTAGCAATTAACTTATAGTTATAATTTTATAATAAACTTACATTGAAATATATACTTCAGAAAATAAATAAAATACAAACATTAAATACACTAAATTATCTACATTCCATTAGTTTACATCATTGTAAAATTTAAAAAATATATATCAATTTTAGGTGTCTTTAGTTAGAAAGCTAGGCTTGTATCCATTTCTTTTATAAAAGTGAGATATGAGTTAAAAAATTTATTGATTATTTGTATATTAGAATTTAAAATAATAAATCATGCAAATCTTTTAAAAATTGGCTTAAAAATTCATAAACCTTAACCAATATTTTTTTATAATTGAAAGATGAAGACAAAGGTAATACTTGTTTAAACATGTCTTTGGACATGTAGTGTTGTGGTTTAAACACTTCGTTGGTGAAGCGGCCACCAAGGTTCAAATCCCTGCTGGGCCATTGTGCTCGCAAGGCCTTGTGCCTTCATTGGGCCATTGTGCTCGCAAATTTGAACAAGTGAAGTGTGGGGATGAGGTCCCCCGTTTGTGGCCTCACCGGTTCATAGCTCTAGGTCAAAAGCGTTCATGTGGAGCCGGAGGGCGTGTCGTGCCAGCAACACCAGTCATGTTAAAAAGTTTACTAGGCATAGTTTTTAAAAAAAAAAACGTGTTTAAACATAGAAGAATAGTTGGTATAAGATAAGGCAAGATTCTACACTTGCAATTTTTTTTTACCTCTTATTAATATCTTATATAAAAACTTAATCAAAATGAATACAAATTTAATTGAGGATAAGGAATTGGGATAAGAAATAAGTACTTGATTGACTATGAAAATAGAATGAAATGATAATAAGTTTGTTCACCTTGATGTTGGTTAAAAAGAGATGGATTTTATTTTGATAGAAGACTACCACTTGAAACTAAAAATTATATTTGAAATGAATATGCTTTATGACTTCTCAAATTGCTATAATTATGTAACAATTTTTAGAATTGATATTCTAGATCACACACCATGATCCTTCATTGGTAAAAATGTGAAGTATGTTCTAAAAAAATAAAAATTCTAGATGAAAGATCATGGAGTGTGATTTAAAACATTGATTGTAAAAGCCAATACTTATTCATAACAATGAAGCACTAAAAAAAATGACCTATGGTTGAAAAGAGTGCTACTGCTAATAAACACATTTAGAGGCTTGTTATGTAAGGTGATTATCCCTTAAATTGGAACTCTTATTACCAAGTCAACTACAAGAAAATGGTGGAAAACCATAGATAATCATGTAGTGATGCTTAGAATGTTGATGCGAGCTGAACCTTTAAGAAGTTCTTTGATAATAACACTTTGATGCTTGAAGAGATGTTCCTAGATCATCCAAAATGAATTAGGGTTTTATACTTAAAATATAATACCCTAGCATAAAATTTAATAAATTACATGCTTAAGTTAGCACATAGTAGCTAGTTGGAGGAAATTGGTGAGGGCCCAAATTTTGAATCTATATTTTTAAATTTAATGGTCATTTTGACTAATTTTAGAAGTGAACCAAGTTCACCTTGACATCTATAAATCTAACTTGGATATAAATGAATAAAAATTATAAGGGGACCAATATCAATACTTGGGAATGTGTGAAAGTGCACTAGGTTAGGTTCATGTTACTTGCGAATATTCATGTTGAAATGTCCACTTGTACACTAGTCATTTCCATTAGGATAGATAAACAAGAAGGAACCCAAAATTAATGGGAGAAGTGTAAGGAATGCATTATTTTTATTGCATTTCACCCTCACATGAACTTTCTTGTGAACAAATCTAAAGATGGATGTCAAATAACAACAAGAAATCAACATGAAATTAAATAATTTATGAAACTCATTAAGGATATAAACAAGGAAATCTATTTTTTGTGTAATCTCTTGTACTAAGTGCTCCATGGGAAAACTTGCTTTCATAGATGAAATTTTTTCAATGAGTAATATCCATCAAGAATTTTAAAAGTGCACTATTTGTTCCCAAGATGTCAACAATTAAAAAGTAAAAATAGAATGGAAAAGCAAAGTGGATTTTCTTCTATGAAAATAAGCCCTTGTTTGAAATTTGGAGAAGACAATGTGGTTACATTAATAAATGTAAGTGATCATAAGCTTGGTCACTATGACCATACTCAATAAAGGAATATTAGTGGCATAGTATGCCTTCACTCTAATTTACTAATAAAAATAGATGTAAGGAATTGGAGGATAGAACATAAATATGGCATCATGTAAAACAATGAAATTGTATGTGAAGATATAAGATACCATCATGTGAAAAATATGTTGTAATATAGAAGGATGTGAGAACAGAATAAATATATGAAAGGGGAAGCTAGGTTCCCTATTGAAGGCTATTGATAAATGGTCATAAATCATAGATAAGAAACATATTAAAGCAACAATGAATATAAAATGTCATCATGATAAATTTTGGTGGATATTAGTCATCATAAACATGTGATCAAAAGATGCAAACACAATGATCATAAATATGGGTCAGTGAATATGATCATAAGATATACAAATGATAAACATGATTAAAGATGAAAAATTGGTAACAATATAACATGATAATGATGATATAGCTCAACTAAAAATGAGTACAACACGATAAATATAAAGAAAGATCACGATGAACTCAACATGGTAAAACTAAAATAGAATTGGAAAATCAATAACGCACATAGAATACCACAAGAGTGTCATTAAAATAAGAATGAGCAACAACATACTATAGAAGAGAGGATGATGCAACATCCTCCATGGTATTTGTGGGAGGGGAAATTTTTAATAATCATGTGAAAATAAAAGCCAATTCTAAAATATCCATACTAATTTAAACCTACACTCATATAAAGATGGAAGCAAAACAATATATAGATAAGACACTAGTAACTATGGCTCATTAATAAGGTTTGATTTTACAATAAAAATAATCAATATGCTAAGAAAAATAATTTTCTCCATGCTAGGGGGGAATTAAAAATAAGGGCTTAGATGTAGTGACATGGGATTAGGATTAGCTCTCCAAAAGGTGTAGTGTAATATTTGGAGTTATATTTAGGAGTGGGATATATGTGTTGATGTCTAGGGTAGATGGGAAAAGCTCAAGGAAAACTTGATAGCAAACACACATGAAAGGAACAAGGGATGAAAGGGTAGTTCTATAAACAAAACTCACACTGGCTAGATGTCTAATGGAGTTCAGAAGGGTGGATAGCTAGGAATCTTGGAAATGATAAGAGGACCAAGGGAATGAGGCGAAGACTATAAGAATACACTAAGGTCTAAAAATATGAAGCTCCTTCAATGGAAGAGAAGTGATAAGTTTAGGAGAGGTTGTGGTGGCAGATTATGATACACAAGGCTAGGTGGTATTAGTGGGTATTAATCATGTATAACATGATTGGTGACATGGTGATGAAACTTGTGCATTTGATATAAATATTATAGTGTGTATGTGTATGCTAAGATTAATGATAGGAGGGTTTGGGTTATCTGACTGGAGTTTATTTTTATATTTTGTCCCAAGGATATATGGTAGAATAGGAACAACTATTAGAGGTCACATAACCATACTTGTTGTATAAGAATGTGAAGAGTTTGTTGACATGGGTTTTACCCCTCTTCATGCCCTAGGGGTAGGAGGAGGAACATAATCAATCATTGAGGGTTAAGTAACGAAAGAGGGTGTAAATGATATTTAAGATGAAATGAAAGAAGAAATTTAGCTTGATTTGTACTTTTGACAAAGTTTAAATTATATAGGGTAGGATAGAAGTAATTAAGATGAAATTTATCGCAAAGGTGACTAGCTGATATCTACTAACTTGGTAACTTTAAGAAACCCCCTTAAAAAATATAAAAAATATATATATGTGTGGGAGAAAAAGTGACACTAAGCAAACATGCCCTAATCTCACTTTCAACCACACACTTGTGGAATACGAAAGAGCCTAGAGGTATCACACAATTGGCTACTTCTTCTTGTGGAAGAGAGAGCCACGGGCTACCTATTAGGATTTCTATTCCTTTGTTGCAATTGAAAGATGAAGTGATGCAAGTTCAATCCCTAACCCCAAAGTGCAAGTATGAACTAATAACAAGATTGCAGAATTGAACTTAAACAATGGAAAGCTGTAAACACAAGGACAAGACAAGAATGTAAATGTGTACCCGGAGTTAAAATCTGACTGAAAATGTTCAGGACGGGGGCACGGGCGCCACTGTCCTGATTCTGCCCCTGAAACTGCTCCGGAAACTTCTGTTTTGCACTCTGGAAAAGCTGTCAAAAATGCTGAAAATGCTGTCTGTCAGGAGGACCAGGGCGCCCAGCGCCCCTGTCCCAGGGACTAGGGCACCCAGTGCCCCTGTCCTGGCAGGACCAAGGTGCCCCACGCCCCACGCCCCTGTCTTGGTCTTTTGCTCTGAAATTTGGTGCGGAGTGCTGTCTCGACCTGCTATTCCCGGATCTGCAACCTGCGGCGTCGTCCGAGTCCCGAAACCTGCACTTATATCTGAAAAGATGTTTGGGTGGCTATATAGGGTTTTGCCTTAGTCAAACCCCCGCTTCGGTGATTTCCACCTCCACGAATAGCCAAGTTGTATTGTAAAATGTATTGTGTGTGCAGACCTAGTGTGTGTGCAAGGTCCTTAAATGCAAGAAAGCAAACTAGAGCAACCTAGAAAGTAAACCCTAATTGCTTGTAAATGATAATGTAAATGCTCTAAATCAAGATGCAAAGTGATCTAAAGCATGAATAAAGGATATATTGAAGCTTATGCAAAGACATGAAAACAACATGAAATCATACCCAACCCTTAAGGGAGGAGTACAAGCCAATCTTCAGTCGGTAATCTCCTATTGTTCTTCAATGTCTTCCAAGCCCTAAATGAATGAAATTGATGAATGCTTGATGGATGGATGTTGAATGTTATTGAAGTCTTCAAAGATCTGCTCTTTTGCTGCATAGAAGGTCCTCGAAAGCCAAAATTCGGATCCTTTCAAATGAAGAAAGAGAGCTCTTATGTATGAAACCCTAGGTCTTAATTCCAACTTTTGGCCAACCTAGAGATTGAATCTCCCACCAATTTCTTGGGGTTAAGCTCTATTTTATGATTGGGTCGTGCTCCTAAAATTTCGAGAAAAATGTCCAGGACCATGTGCACGCCGGGCACCATGGTCCCGACAACTTTTCACCAAATTTTCAGGGCCGTCGGATATGATGATTTTAGAGAGAATCCCGAAGTTACAGGTGATTTCGAGATGTTTTGACCCCCGAAATCAAGCCCCCAAGTTCAAAATAGGACCTAATTAGGGTTTTTGATTAAATGATGTATTGGAAGAATAAAATGAAAGGGGCACACTTTAATGAAAGGGCCCAACTTTATGATGTGGGAGATGATGAAATAGAACCTTAGACCTAATTAATTTGACTAATTAAGTGCTAAAGGGGAAATGCAATGCAAAATGCAAAATGCGCCAAGGCGGGTGCTAAACTAGGTGTGAAATTGTACCACCCTAGCAAGTGCGTATAATTTACGACGCTACATTTAGCCCCCACTTTAGCGGTCATATGAACACTACGTGCATATGCAAGCTAAAGTACAGAAAAGTAAACATTATTTGAAAAAGGATATATCCATAAGTCTGTCGAACGAAGCCCCCAGCGGTATCTGCAGTACACAATTAGGAACCACAACCTACAAAACCACATGTTAGATCACAAAATCACCTAATGCTTACTAAGGAAGGTGATGAAAATTCGAGGGTAGCTATATGCCCCCCCCTGTTTCGGCTTGCTAATTTTAGTGAGTTGAAACAGGGTATCATGTTTACCACTTCGAATTGTTAAAGAATATTGATGACAAATGCTCACAAGAAGATTTGATATGAGATCAAAAAAACTAATGGAGAATCATTTGGTAAGAAAGAGGACTAAACCTCAATTCCAACACAACAAAGAGTGTGAGGATTTGAGAGCTCTCTAACACAAGATGAAGGATGTAAATAGAAACAAAATGCAAAGAGAAGAAAAGAAAGGAAAAAGCATGAATACACACATTGGTGATCCATAAGAAGAATAATGAGAGAGAAAAACATGGACTTCTCGCCCCTAGATCTTGTCTAGGTTATCCATGGGAAAAAGGACATGGAAAACTAGCCCCTAGAGTCTGTCTAGGTGATCCATGTAAGGGAGGAGAGTGAGAAAGTCTAGCCTTATGCCGCTAGTTCCACTCAACCTCGTGCATGTGTGTGTAAGGGAGGTTAGAAGCACCTCATAGGAGTCTATGCCTGAGTATGCTACAACCTGTATATGTATAGTACAAAAGCGTGACATCTCGCTCTAAGAGTCTGTGCTCTAGTTCTGAGAATAATCACCTTGCATAAAAGAAAAATGGAGACATCTCGCTCTAAGAGTCTGTGCTCTGGTTCCGAGAATGACCCATTGCTCAAAAAGTGTAATGTTTATGTCATAAGCAAAGTAGAACAAGGATACCTACCTTCATCACAAAAGAAGATACCCCAAAAATGCAACAATGTCATAGATCCAAGCAAGAGAGTTTTGCACTCTTTAAGCGAGGATAAGATAGTTGAAAAGGGATATCTTGTAGTATGTGTAAAGGAGATCCTTAGGGGAGAAGAGATCTTTGTACAAAAGACACCTATCCCCGAGAGGAATTGTTTTACACAAATATAACACCTTCTAGAATAAGACAAAGAAGAGAATAAGAATGCAATACTTCCTTCTTTTGCGAGGTAAAAGTGATTCTTAATGAAGGATGATGCTCTTTTTAACCCAATTAGGAGAGTGAATTCATTATGGATGTATTTTACCAAGTGCAAAAGAGGTTGTAGTCAAGGACTTACACCTCTTGTAAGAGAGAATCCTTGAACAAACAACAACAAATGCATACAAGGCATAACATCAAGTAATAAAGTCGACACCATCCACAAAATAGGAAAAAGTGGATCCTTAGATAAAAATAAGGAAAGATCATTGCCTCCCAAGGATAAGGACAATGAGAAGGACTTACACAATCTTCTAGGGAGAGATTTGGACATAAGCAAAAGAAGAGATGTATGAAATCACTCTTGTCCCCATAGGAACAAGAAAATTAGGCTATTATGTTGCTTCAAAAAATATGATTGCACTTGAAATTGTACCATCATGGATGACAATGAGCCCCCAGTAAATGAGCTACCAATGTCACATAATGATGAGCAACATAATAGCCATTAATGTTATTTAAAGACATGATAGACTAAATGAGGTATTTGAATATGACATGTTAAATGCTCAACTATAAGTGAGATCAAAAACATGTATAAAATGATAAAAATTGAAGAAGAAAAGTCACATGAAATCTTAGAAGAGGGATGAGTGTAATTTATTAGAGCCTTATCCCTAGAGGAAAGGACTTTATGATGAATAGGAGATAAAGATTCATAAGTGGATTTAGAAATTTGAGGGGATTCATAAAGAGATTTGTTCATTGCCAAGATTTCCTTATGAGGGGAATGAGAGTTGATAGAAGTAGAAGATGATTTAGTTGAAGTGAGATCATCATCACTACTAAATACAACATTCACATTGAGAGATGGTCTTTTAGATGCTTTGGTACGTTTGCAGGGATTATAGCCGAGTCCAAAGGCATAATTGTGAAAATTAGTCTCTAGAGGAACTTTTATCCCTTGTTCATGAGCGCCACAACCATTTCCATGATACCCATGCTTAGCAAAAATGCAAAAACCACGACCATAACGATCAGCCATTTCAGGAAGAGAAGGTGGTTTTTCATAAGACAAAGAATCAAACTCTTCATAATTAGAGGTGTGAGGAGAAGAAGTTTGAGAAGCGGCCACAAAATTATTGCTCATAGGTTCAGGTAAGATTGATTGATCTCTAGTTTCTTCCTTCTTTTTAACTTTAAACTCTCTAGGAGGAACCCTATACTCACCTACAAAGGTGGGATTGAAATCAAGGGATCCCCAATCATCTTCTACGAGAACCTTCTCAGGATCAAAAGCCTTTTTATGCGTATATTCAAGTCGAGAAGGATCTTCTTTAGGAGCTTCAGACTCATCCAAAGAATTTTGATTATCAGAGGGTAAGGATTCATCCATAGGTATCTTGTTCAAAGAGTCATTACTAGAAGAGGAAGGCTTAGATGTTTGCAAACAAGCTTGAAAATTAGTATCACCTATCAAGGTATATGTCTTATTGTTATAAATGAATTTAACTTGTCTATGCAATGTAGAGGGGATAGCTTGCATACCGTGAATCCAAGGTCTCCCTAATAACAAGTTGTATGTTAGATTTCCCGACATAAAAAGGATAGGAGTAGGCAAAGTAACGGGTCCCACTGTGATGGGTAAGGTGATAATACCTAATGAAGACTTAGCCACATTATCAAAGCCTCGAATGGGACGAGAGTCAGGCTCAATAAGGGATGTATCCACATTCATCTTATGCAATAGATTAATGCTACACACATTAAGGCCAGAACCATTATCTACCAGTGTTCGTCTTATAGCAGTGTCATTTATGATAACCACAATCATCAAGGGATCATATTGATGTTGAATTTCACTAGTAGGCAACTCATCTTGAGTAAACACAATTTGAGCTTTAGGATTCATCATAGAGTTAACCAAAGACACTATATTACTAGATGTATTAGGCGGAGGAACATTCAAATCTTTCAAGGCATCTTGTAACATTCCATGATGAGCGGAAGAAGTTTGGATCAAATCCCAAAGGGATATCTTAGCAGGGGTAGCTTTAAGTTGTTCTATGAGATCATATTCCTTACCAAGAACTTGTGAAATATGTGGAGCTTGAAGAAGAATAGGTTGGGAAGGAGGAAGTGAAGTTGGGATAACTGGAGGAGGATTAGGTTGCCTATTGTTTCTAGTATTATAAGTATGGGCAACTGCATGATAACTCTCTCTAGTCAATTGCTTAGCATACTCATAAGGGCTCTTAGAGGAATAACCTCCTTGCACAGTAATAACCGGTTTCTTAGGAGTGCAAAAAGAATCATTAGCATAACCACCTTGAACCACTAAGATAGGCTTATTTAAAGGTTGAGAATTTTGAGAAGGACAAGCACCTTGGACAGTGAAGAGAGGTTTGTTAGGTGTTTCATTCACATGTATCAAATTAATTGAGGATGGTTTAGAGGAATGAACAAAAGTGTTGGAAGAATTATTGATAGTCTTCTCTTGCACTAAAATCTTATCACAGATTAAATCAATTTTAGGAGAGAGACAAGGGGTAGGCATTGATGTTCTAGTAGGAAGAGTAATACTAGGAAAGGTCATATCATCCTCTATCATCAAAGGATCTACATGGGGAATAAACTCTCTAGGAGAAGGATCAACATTACTCTCTAAAGTCTCACTTTTGAGAGGGAGATCTTTGAAAGAGATGTTAACCATCTTGCTTTGAACTAGGGTTTCCTTATGAGTAGAACCAAGTTGAGGAGAGGGAGATGCTTTATTTTTAGAGGGAGAATAATTGAGATTCAAGGAAGGTGAGAAACTCTCAAGGGAGTTTTTAATCTTGACTTCATCCCCTTTGGCTAGGGTTCTCTCATAGGGTAGAGAATAATCAACACCTTCTTCTAATGGTTCATCCCAAATAGTGAAGTTGTTGAAAGGAATGTTTGAAGCATTGTCAATTTCGGGAGAGGAGATAACATTGTTTATTAATTCTGCATCCTTAGGAGGGAGAGCATCAATAGATGTGTTAAACTCATCCTCTTTCCTCAAAATATGTTCAATATGATCTTTAGGGGAGAGAGAATTAAGGAAATTGCTTATTATTTCATCTTCTTTCTCTAAGGGATGCTTATGGGTAAGACCAACTTTAGGAGAAGGGTAAGCATTTATCATTAATTCATCATCTCTAGTGGGAATTTTGTTGGAAAAGGAAAGGCCATCACTAGGAAATGTAGGGATAATGTCATCTTCTTGCACAAAAGGATCCTCATGAAGGGAGTGTTTTTTAGGGGACACAAAGGCATCAAGGGAATCATTCAACAAAGCATGATCATATCTATTAAAAGGTTTATCTTTTGATTCAAAAGGAGATATCTCTTCATAGAGGGGATAATTGAAAACAACCATGTTACTAGATTTAGTGGAAGAGCTGATAGGAATGTACCCTTGAGAGGAATCATTCGACTTATCTTTCTCATCACAACGAAATGGCATAGTAACAATGTTTATGAGTTTTTGGTAAAATGAAGGTTTGGTATATTTAGGTTTCAAAAATTCATCTAAAGCTTCATCTAACTCATAATCATCACAAATATGAACATCTTGCAAATAAAAATCTGACATTTTGAAATTGCATAAAATTTAAACACACAATGCAAAGAAAAACACTTTTTTTTTTTCTTTTTTAATGAAAATGAAATGAAAACACACTAAATCTAGATCTAGATCTAACAAATGCAATGCAAGAGGAAGCAATGATAGATTCACGTCGGGTTCACCAAAATGTGTGGGAGAAAAAGTGACACTAAGCAAACATGCCCTAATCTCACTTTCAACCACACAATTGTGGAATACGAAAGAGCCTAGAGGTATCACACAATTGGCTACTTCTTCTTGTGGAAGAGAGAGCCACGGGCTACCTATTAGGATTTCTATTCCTTTGTTGCAATTGAAAGATGAAGTGATGCAAGTTCAATCCTTAACCCCAAAGTGCAAGTATGAACTAATAACAAGATTGCAGAATTGAACTTAAACAATGGAAAGCTGTAAACACAAGGACAAGACAAGAATGTAAATGCGTACCCGGAGTTAAAATCTGACTGAAAATGTTTGGGACAGGGGCGCGGGCGCCACTGTCCTGATTCTGCCCCTGAAACTGCTCCGGAAACTACTATTTTGCACTCTGGAAAAGCTGTCAAAAATGCTGAAAATGTTGTCTGTCAGGAGGACCAGGGTGCCCAGCGCCCCTGTCCCAGGGACCAGGGCGCCCAGCGCCCCTGTCCTGGCAGGACCAGGGCGCCCCACGCCCCTGTCCTGGTCTTTTGCTCTGAAATTTGGTGCGGAGTGCTGTCTCGACCTGCTATTCCCGGATCTGCAACCTGCGGCGTCGTCCGAGTTCCGAAACCTGCACTTATATCTGAAAAGATGTTTGGGTGGCTATATAGGGTTTTGCCTTAGTCAAACCCCTGCTTCGGTGATTTCCACCTCCACGAATAGCCAAGTTGTATTGTAAAATGTATTGTGTGTGTAGACCTAGTGTGTGTGCAAGGTCCTTAAATGCAAGAAAGCAAACTAGAGCAACCTAGAAAGTAAACCCTAATTGCTTGTAAATGATAATGTAAATGCTCTAAATCAAGATGCAAAGTGATCTAAAGCATGAATAAAGGATATATTGAAGCTTATGCAAAGACATGAAAACAACATGAAATCATACCCAACCCTTAAGGGAGGAGTACAAGCCAATCTTCAGTCGGTAATCTCCTATTGTTCTTCAATGTCTTCCAAGCCCTAAATGAATGAAATTGATGAATGCTTGATGGATGGATGTTGAATGTTATTGAAGTCTTCAAAGATCTGCTCTTTTGCTGCATAGAAGGTCCTCGAAAGCCAAAATTCGGATCCTTTCAAATGAAGAAAGAGAGCTCTTATGTATGAAACCCTAGGTCTTAATTCCAACTTTTGGCCGACCTAGAGATTAAATCTCCCGCCAATTTCTTGGGGTTAAGCTTTATTTTATGATTGGGTCGTGCTCCTAAAATTTCGAGAAAAATGTCTGGGACCATGTGCACGCCGGGCACCATGGTCCCGACAACTTTTCACCAAATTTTCAGGGCCGTCGGATATGATGATTTTAGAGAGAATCCCGAAGTTACAGGTGATTTCGAGATGTTTTGACCCCCGAAATCAAGCCCCCAAGTTCAAAATAGGACCTAATTAGGGTTTTTGATTAAATGATGTATTGGAAGAATAAAATGAAAGGGGCACACTTTAATGAAAGGGCCCAACTTTATGATGTGGGAGATGATGAAATAGAACCTTAGACCTAATTAATTTGACTAATTAAGTGCTAAAGGGGAAATGCAATGCAAAATGCAAAATGCACCAAGGCGGGTGCTAAACTAGGTGTGAAATTGTACCACCCTAGCAAGTGCATACAATTTACGATGCTACAATATATATTTTTGGTAGGTAATAGGCCGAAGCCGCAATATTTTGAATTATTATTATTATTATTATTATTATTATTATGTTTGATTAGATTGACCCTAGACCTTCCCCATTTTTATGGAAGGCCAAGAATCACAACTTAGAATTCCACTTTAGATGTCCCTATTGGGAGTTGAACTTGGGTCTCCACAGTGAGAACCCAGTGTTTTAACCAATTAAGCTCAACCACTTGGACAAAAATATAAAATATTTAGTTTCTATTGTTGATTTAAAATATAAATGATTGATGGGTTTAAGTGGTAGACTCTATAATATTTAGTTGCCACTACTGATTTAATATATAATATAATGACCCTTGTTGTATTCCATTAAGAAAAATATACCCATAGTTTGTAATGCTCATGGGGTCTAAGATTGCTTTTGGATCGTTGAGCTCCATTGAGACCAATGGTCCAAAAGAAATTATGCACCCTCTAAGCATTACAAATTGTGGGTACATTTTACCTTGCAAAATACAAGGGTTAATAGATTATAGATTATGGGTAAAAGCACAAACTTGTGTCACACTTTTATAAAGAAACCAACCAACACAACTAAAACTATTTAACTTTGATCGCATAAAAGTGACATTTCTAAATTGAATTTTGAAATGATGTAAATTGATTAAATATAGAAATATTAATGAAATTTAGGTATGTTATTTTTAAAAAAAAATTGAAAAAAAATTGATAGTTTTTTTATACATTCAAATACAAATTTTTCATTGCTGAAAATCAGGGGTTCTAGTCGGCGTCACCAAAAAAATGAAAACGGACTTTATTTTTTCTGATTTTTTATTCCAAATAGAGAACATATATATGCAGTATTAAAAATAAATAAGTAAAATTTGATGTATATTTTTTTCGTTATAATATTTTGAAGTCCAACATAGCTAAATTTGACAGTTTTCATTCGACGTCACCTTTTGACTACTAAATTTATCATTAACCAAAAAAAAAAACCTTTTCGAGAAGATTCTCTCATCTAGTAAAAAATATATATTTTTTAATATCATTTTTTTTATAAAAAATTTCTAATCAGCCTCTTTTTTAACTTTAAAAAGACACTCACAATGTTCTGATTAATTGAGAAAAAACATGTTTTAAGGACCCGAAACCTTTAACAAGAGAGAGTAAAATAAAACATTAAGAGTCCAGAGCATAAGAACCACTAGCAGAACGACTGACAAAAAGGCCAACAAACCAAAAAGACAGCTAAGAAAAAAACAACAAGGAAACAAAGAAAGCACTACACAGCTATAGTCTTCAACAGATCCTCCGCCTTCTTCACTAGCTAGTCATATGTGGCCCCAACAGCTTTGAGATCTTCCAGGTCCTTGTTGGGTTTCTTTTCTTTCTTTTTTCCTCTGGTTCAGGTTCTGGGACCTTGAGCTTCCCCTGTACCTTTAGTGTCTGGTTCAATATCCAGTATCTCCTTCTCATCGTCCAGTTTACTGATGAGGGTGTTTGTATTGTTAGCAGAAATCTTCAGGATACTTAAGCTCTATTCAACAATACTCTTCAGACACTCCTCAATTTTACTAACTTTGCTAGTAGTGTCCAAGACAGTTTGCTCATTAGCGTCAGTAAGGTTTTTCCTTTCCAGCATATCTTTCTCTATTTTTTCAAACCTGGGGTTGAAAGAGTCTCTTATATTTTCAGCCTTTGCAATGGTATTTTTGAGGTCCTCTATATACTCCGCCATGGTCTTCCCTTCCCAGAAGTTGATGGTTTCCAATATCTGAATTCTGTTACTGAGTTTTTTGTTGTCGTCCATGGCTTTCTTGTAACCAGTTATAAGCCACTCCATAGTGTCAATGAAACCTTGCATACCCTCTGGAGGAGGGATATGGGGAGGATCAACCTTACCAGGGGTTTCCTATTCCTTTTTAGGGGTGTCCCGAATAGTAGTTGTGTCTTCGACCCTAAGAGCCTCACCCATGGTGACCTTCTCTGGGTTCTGTTCAGCTTCTAAGGTCCTTTCTTGCTTACAAACCTCCATCTCCTTGACATTCTCCTCCTTCCTCTTTTGCTTGTTTTTGGTCTAGGTGTGTACTTTGGATTTCTTTTTCAGCAACCCTTGAGGATTCTCCTTCTCAGAGTCTTCAGAGACCTCCTCCTCCGAGGAAAGGCTAATCCAGATTTTGCCTTTAGGTTTTTTTTCCTTTGGAGGAAGGTCTTGTTTTAATGTGTTTCCTCTTCTTACCAGTTTCATTATCTAAAACATCCATACTCTCCCCAGAATCACTCAACGAGTCACTATCAGTCTCCTCATCCTCTGAAAAGGCAGAATCAGACCCATCCTCCTTAGACTCTACAGAGGGCTGCATGCGGCCAATTTGATTGGCCTTGAGATGGTCATAAATAAGGACCATCAAGCCTTGGTGCATGGCAGTATCCCCCATAGGGTTTTCTTTAAGGCCTTTATGGTTGCATTCATCGAACAGAGCAGAAAATAAGGAAAAGATACTCACAATGTTTAATTAATAAAAAATATTAATATTAATCAAAATACTAAAAAAATTATATGTTTAGATTCATGACTTTGAGCTCTACAAAAAGGTAATTTTTGATTGTTGTAAAAAAAATATTTTGCTTAGAGAAAAATTGAGCAGAAGTGAAAAGTTTCAAAAATACAAAGTTTTTCACCATTTTTGTGCCACATCACATGACACATTGGCTATTCTGGTAGGACTGAGTTTGGCCGAACTGAGCATCAGCCTGGCTGGACTAACCTTAGTTCTAACAATAAATAAATAAAATGATTTTTTTGGAATGAAAGCATTTGAACTAGGGGAGTCCGACCGGACTTCCGATGCCATTTCGGTGCCACGCGGCTCGGGGGTAGTCCAGACGGACTACCCTCAATTGGCCCAAAGTGTGACACCACTCCATGCTTTTGCCCTTACACACACACACACACACACACACACACACACATATATATATTCAAAGGTGGAAACTAGATTGACAGTGTGGTCCTAAAGTAATTAATAACTATGATATATGATTAGCAAATTATTTTAGATTTCTAAAATACCTTATAAAATTTAGGAGAATATTATATAATTATGTATCAAATACTATGACAATCATTTTAGTTAAGTTTTTTACTAAAACAAATGCTCTAGTGATTTAAATCATAATAAAATATTTTTTTTGTAAAATTGTGTTGATTCAAGCCACCTTATGTATCTTGAACAATTAGCCTATTGTTTATTCCAAAATTTCAACTATTAGCCAATTAATGAATTTTTGCCACAAAAAAAACACTAATATCCACTATGTACTATGTTAATATGAAGAAACTTTAGATATTTGTGAACAATAAATGTAACAATTTACATCATTGTGAGTCATGGATGATGATGAGCTTAAAATATGCTCATAATTTGGATGTTTTGATAAAACTTTTAAATGCCTTTACTTTTGTTATTTCATGGATGTTCAGACTTTGTGAAACCTTTTTGGGATATCCTGTAGCAAGAGACTTTTATATTCCTGCAGCTCTTTGTGATTGACTTGATTGCATTTATTGCTCCGTTGACTCCCTAAAATGACTGGTATATCGTATACAGTTTTTGAATGATGAAGTAAATTTAAAATGTGTGATTAATGAATGGATATCGTGTATGTGCCATACGCCTTTTCTGTTGCCTGTTACCTTTTGTTTCGCAGGTTGTTGAAGAATAATCGAGTCAAGCGCAGCCAATCTTGGCCTTGCAGTAAAGTCCATTTCCTGCATGACTTCGAGGAAGCTCCGACAAAGACTCTTTGACTGAAATCATGGGAAAGAATTTTAATGACAAAGAGTGGAGTGCTAGATTCTCTCTGGATCGGGTTGAACGCATAAACTCACTTATGAAGTTTGTTCCTTGATTCGAGGATATGTTTTACTTCCACGTCTTTCTTTAATGGAGTTAGTTAGTTAGTTGCTCCCCTGTTTTTAAATAAAGCTTCTCCTCCTGCGCGAGAGGGAGGCAAGAGAAGGATAGAATAAGAGTAGTAGATGTCATGTAAGAATCAAGATGATAATGAAATACAGAATCTGTTTAACCAGAAGCAGAGTTTGTTGTTAGTTTCCATATCAACAAAACAATGTATATCATTCTGTTTTTATGAATAAAGTTCAATGAAGTTCTGAGTTTCATATCTGCGTAATCAGGAGATGCTTGCTAAGGGGGCCCACTTAGTAGGTATCTGTAGCTAGTTAATTAGTTGTTCTTTCTCGTTAAGCTTCAGTTTGCTTTCATCTTTAAAGTTTTTATACAAACTCAGCTTTACATTGCTCCTGCAGCATAAGGAATCCATCACTATGTCTGTTCCTGCAGCATAAGGCCAGTTCATAGTTTGTGTTTCAGTTGTATTTATTATGGTTTCTGTCGTAATCAAATCATAGTTGAGTTAAAAAGATTTGCATTTCCTTCCTGTAGCGTAGGTAGGATTTCTTTTCAGTATGTATTTCCGCTAAGAGCTGACCAAAATAAGTTCCTAGTGCATATATTTTGCTGCGCCATTTAAAGTATACGTCCCCTGGTTTGACAAGTAAATGAACGTCTACAGAAAGAGATAATGGTCACCTGTTGGAATGCCCAATTCCCAGGAAAGGTTTTTACTGTGATCTTCATATCCTTTTGTGGGCGCGACCATCATTTTTGGTGCCGTTGCCGGGGATGGCGTCTAGCTAGGAGTTTATCAGAAGTCATTTTTGGCATTAGTTTAGCTTGTTAGTAAAATTTTCTAGATTTTTCAAGCCACCATTCATTATATTGCATGCATAGAAGAAGAAGAGACGCACTGGGAAGGTTCATCCCTGAAAATCTATTTATTGAACTACCATTTGATCCAGCTGACAACGAACCTGAGGAAAATCCATTCGCTCTGTTATTCCAGCAACCAAACATGGTAAATAATCAACCCAATAATCCGGGTCCTGCATTTGAGTTTCCTATTGTTCCCCAGGGAGATACTGACAATCTTAAAAACATTCCCTCTTCTTTGCTTCCAAAGTTTTATGGCCTGGTCACAGAGGACCCAGAAACCTTTCTGTTTGAATTTGATGTCCTCTGTCGCAGTTATGACTACAACACAGACACCAATAAATTGAAGTTATTCCCTTCCACCTTGAAGGAAGGAGCTCTCAGATGGTTCATGAGTCTGGGAAGAGGTGTAGTTGATAGTTGGGAGGTCATGCAGACAAAATTCCTTGAAAAGTATAAGGAATATTGTAAGAGCGCTAGCAAGGGTGATGATATATTCCGAATTCAGCAGAAGGAGGATGAAAGTCTGGAAGATTACATTTCTAGATTCTTGTTTGCACTATAGAGGAACTCAAACCATACTCTCAATGAGGACTCTCAGAAACTGCTATTTCTAAAGGGAATCAGTGATGCTTGTATAGATGCCCTGGACCTGATAGGAGGAGGTGATATAACCCAGGTGCCTTGGGATGATATAAAGAAAATATGTCTTAACTACTCTCGAGCAATAGTTAAGAAAGGTAGAGGTCATCATGCTACAATAGAGAAGTCTTCTTCTGGCGGAGTTTCCCAAATAGAGATAACAAATTTGCTATCTGACTTCAAGCAGGACATCATTAATAATATGGCTACGCAACTGGACACTATGCAAGCTCGAAAGAAACATGAGGAGGTTGACGCAGTTTTGGCTGAGTTTTGTCCATACTGCAGACAAAAGAAGCGTGATTGCAGATGCAAGATGGTGGCTAATTTGGAAGCTAAACAACTACCTACTAACTTTAAGCCAGTAGAAGGAGATGATGATCACGTGTTCTTTGTTGCACAAAGGAGACCATGGGCCCAGAGACAAGGTATTCCTCAAGACCCTTTAACTTTTGGTAATTCTTATTCTGGATATAATAATCAATGGCAACATGCATATGGACCACCACCATCCTGAAACCCACCTCAACCAAATTGGCCTAATTATCAGAACCAGCAATGGCAACCCCCTCAAGGAGGATGGCAGTAGCCACAGGGGCAATGGACCCCACCTTCAGGAAATTGGCAGCAAAATTCTCAATGGCGAGGCCCTCAACAATGGCAAAACCAATCTTCTGGATTCCTGCAACTTCCACAACCGCAACCACAAGCTCTTATGCCGCCTCTTGCAGTAACTGCCACAAACCCTGGACCTCCGAAACAAACGCCTATGCCTGCCCAGTCAATGCCCAATCCCAATAATAAACCTCAGCAGCCTGCGTATCTTGCCAAAGCCAACCAATATCAAGCTTATACCTTAAACATTAATGACATCCATTTGAGGTCTGGAACTACTTTACCTGCTCCAAAACCGCTTCGGATTACTGAAATATCAGATCCTCCCCATGAAGAACCTACTACACCTGTTGTTCCTACTGAGCACATGCCAATAACAGATACCGTTCCTAAGGAGCCTATTCTGCAAAATTAGGATAACCCACCTTTTCCTTAGAGGTTGCAAAGTACTGCATATAAACCCATGGAACAACCCACTTTTGACATTATGGATCAGCTCAAAAATGTGCAGATTCAAATTCCTTTATTTCAGGCTATTAAAGATATTCCTATTTTTGGAAAAGCTATTAAAGAAGCCTGTTTAAAGAAGCCTGGACGAAAGAAAAAGGACCCTCAAACGATTCATGTCTTAGGAAAATTGGCTGATATAATGTTGGGAAATGTAGTTATTCCAAAATATATTGACCCTGGAAGTCCTGTAGTACAGATAAATATAAATGGCCAAGTTGTAAAAAATATTTTAATTGATTTAGGTGCTGTCATTAATGTCATGACAAAGCATACTATGGACTCCCTGAACATTTCAAACATTAGGTCTACACCCACAGTCCTGCAGCTTGCAGACAGTTCCACAGTTAAGCCTGATGAGATTGTAGAAGATGTAATTGTCATTCTTGAATCTTGGGAGTACCCTGTTGATTTCACAATATTATCAGTTAAGGCAACTTTAGGAGGGTATCCAGTTATTCTTGGTAGACCATGGTTAGCAACTGCCGATGCTTTTATAGGATGCTGTTCTGGAGATATGACCATTTCTAATGGGCAGTCCACAAAGAAATTGGCTCTGTATCCTCCTGCTAGACCTCAGCCAGATTTGTCCCAACCTGTTTGGCCAGATGTGGGGGAGGAAATTGAAGAAACCAATTCCTTGGCTCAATTAATGATGATTCAAAATGACCCATTCTTACAACTTCAGAGTGAAGATGCCTTATTGTTTCAAATTCTACAAAACAACTTTGATAAAGGTGGTTCATCTGAACCAAATGATACTCATTTACAATATTTCTTGCAGTAATCAGATTCTGAAAATTCACTGCCTAAACTTCCAGCGATTTTTCATAATTTGCTTCCACAAGAGATACAAACATTACCTGTAGACTCTATGAGTGATCTCATGGAACATATAGAATTGTCTCAAGGTCATTGTTTGAATATCAATAATAAGCTGTCACAGTCTCAACAGGCTGACCTATTAAAGATGCTACAAGAATAGCATAAAGCTTTTGCATGGGAATATGGGGACATGCAAGGAGTAGATCCTCGAGTTTGTACTCATAGGATATATATCAAAGAAGATTGTTCACCAATTAGACAACCTCAAAGAAGAGTAAATCCAGCACTTAGGGAAATAGTTAAAAGTGAACTTCAAAAATTGCTTGATGCTGGCTTTATTTATCCAATCTCTGACAGTCAATGGGTTTCTCCCTTAGTTATTGTTCCCAAGAAAGGTGGAAAATAGAGAGTATGTGTCGATTACAGAGAATTGAACAATGCTACTAAAAAAGATCACTTTCCACTACCTTTTGCAGATCAAGTATTAGACTCACTGTCTGGCAAAAGATATTTTTCTTTTTTGGATGGTTACAGTGGATACAATCAGATAAAAACAGCCCCTGAAGATCAAGATAAGACCACTTTTACCTGTCCATGGGGAATATTTGCTTATTCGGTCTTGCCTTTTGGCTTATGCAATGTGCCAGCAACATTTCAAAGAGCAGTAATTAGTATCTTTGCTGATATATCTCATGAATGTATGGAGATTTACATGGATGATTTCACTGCCTATGGAGTCACATTTGAAGAAGCACTGCTAAATTTAGAAAAAGTATTGAAAAGATGTAGAGAGCAAAATTTGTCTCTAAACAGTGAGAAGTGTTTTCTAATGATGGAAGAAGGTATTGTTCTAGGTCATCATGTTTCAAAAAATGGAATTCAGGTTGACCCTGCTAAAATTGAAGTAATTCAGAATTTACAAACTCCTGCAAAACAGAAAGATGTCAGAAGTTTTCTTGGTCATGCAGGGTATTATAGAAGGTTTATAAAAGACTTCAGTAAAATTGCCAGTCCACTTTATGCTCTGTTAACAAAGGATTCCCAATTTGAGTGGACAGAGGCCTGTGAAAAATCCTTCCTGCAATTAAAGGACTTGCTTACTAAAGCCCCTGTTCTTCAAGGTCCAAAATGGAATTTGCCTTTTCACATACATGCTGATGCTTCTGACTTTGGCATAGGAGCAGTTCTGAATCAGAAAGAAAATTCAGTTGAACATGCTATTTACTTTATCAGCAAGAACCTTCAAGGTCCTGAGCTCAACTATACTGTCACAGAAAAGGAGTTGCTTGCAGTAGTATATGCTTTGAATAAATTTAGACATTATGTCACAGGTTATCATATATTCATCCATACTGACCATGCAGCAATCAAATATCTGATGAACAAACCTACCATTTCTGGTAGGTTGGCACTTTGGCTCCTGTTGTTACAAGAATTTGATATTTCCATAATTGACAAACCAGAGAGAGCTAATGTTGTAGCTGACTTTTTATCAAGACTCCAATCAGCTACACCTGTTGAACATGAGATCATTGATGATAAGTTCCCAGATGAACACTTGTTTTCCATCACTGTACATATACCCTGGTATGCAGACATTGTCAATTATCTAGCAGCAAACAGAATACCAGACTACTTTTCTCCAAAAGAAAAGAAGTTGTTAATAGAGAAAAGTTTTAACTTTTCTTGGATTGCAAATAGTTTGTTTTATACTGGAGCTGATCAGGTAATGCAAAGATGTGTAAGAGAAGATGAAACTTATGACATATTGCATGCTTGCCATGATGAACCATGTGGAGGACATTTTGCAGCAAAAAGAACATCAATGAAAGTTCTTACAATAGGGTACTACTGGCCAACATTACATAAGGATGCTGTGGCCTATACAAGAAAATGTGACAAATGCCAGCGTATGGGAAGACCAACTAAGTCCGATGAAATGCCACTACATCCACAAATAATAGTCACCCCTTTTGATAAATGGGGGATGGATTTTGTAGGACCAATTGATCCACCATCAAATGGAAAGTCATACATTCTAGTTTGCATGGACTATGTAACAAAATGGGTTGAGGTAACAGCTATGGCTCATGCTCGAGATAAC
This sequence comes from Cryptomeria japonica, assembly GCF_030272615.1. Lineage (NCBI taxonomy): Eukaryota > Viridiplantae > Streptophyta > Pinopsida > Cupressales > Cupressaceae > Cryptomeria > Cryptomeria japonica. The sequence continues at coordinate 704,177,269 of NC_081414.1, forward strand.
AAAGTTGCTAAGTTTCTGTATGAACAAATTTTCACAAGGTTTGGGGTTCCCAGAGAGCTTGTAACCGATCAAGGAGCTCAGTTTACATCTAATCTCATCACAGCACTAATGAATGAATATAAAATCAAACATAGGAAGTCCAGCCCTTATCACCCTCAAGTCAATGGTCAGACAGAAGTAACAAACAAAGAAATTGAGGCGATCCTCATAAAGACAGTACAGATACATAGAAAAGATTGGAGCAATAGACTTCCTGAAGCAGTTTGGGCTTACAGAACTACATGGAAAACAACAACTGGGTTTACACCTTTTGAGCTGCTTTATAGGAAAACAGCCATGTTACCCATAGAATTTGAACACAAAACTTTGAGGACAGCTCTTGAACTCAATATAGACATATCTGAAGCACAGAAAGACCATCTCCTACAGCTAAATGCTTTGGACGAAATGAGAAAAGCCGCTCTGCAGCATACAGAAGCAATCCAACAGCAAAGGAAAAAATGGCATGATCAGTACATCAAAATCAGGAAATTTTCTACTGGAGATTGGGCTCTGTTATATGATTCCAGATATCAAGAAAACCAAGGTAAGCTCACAACACGTTGGCTAGGCCCCTATGAAGTTGAAAATGTGTTTGACAATGGAGCTGTACAGTTGGTAACAATAGACCCAGTCCGCTTCAAATTGCTGGTGAATGGCCACCGACTCCAGTTATACCACAAACCAGTCTCCAAGGAAGAATTCATGCAGCAGTTCGTTCAGGTTCCTCCCACTACTCTTCCTGTAGCCGAAGGCTTTTGCCTTTCTCCTGCAGCGTCACCGTAATTTTTAAAAAGCATGTCCATAATAAAAGTTTTCTTTTTTTTGCAAAAGGAAACCCCTTTTCTCCATTCTCATTTATCGCCCCTATTTCACTTCTTTCACTTCCATCCATTCATTTCATCCACCCATTACACCCATCCACGTCATCCATCCGCATCAAGCTTAATTAAAATATCTTTTCCACTTGTCAATCTATGCAGCTGCCGTCATATTTCTTTACACGTACGTGCAATTATCAAAGGTATGCCATATCTTTTCTTATCACATATTTGATTTATTTTATTCTATTCATTTTCTGATATGCATGTACTGGTCATTATTGCCTGAACTTCTGCCTGTTCTTTGCGACATGTGAGGACACATGTCATATTTTAAGTAGGGGGCGGGGTAATCTATCTTTTAAAACCTGTCTTTTCACCGCTGCCATAACTGCAAAATAATCTTCTTTAATACTTTTCTGGTACTTTCCAACTATGATCGCATGTCTTTCTTTATTGCATAATCATGATTAAGACTGCTTGTTCAAAAAAGTTTATTTTTGGAAAAGAAAGAAAGTAATGTGACGACACGAAAAAAGAAAGAAACCAGAACAGAAGGGAAGCAGTGAATTTGAATCTTCACCAAGGAATTGAGTTCAGTTGAAGGAAAACTGAAAACATGGGTGGTCAGTTGGTGCGACATGAGCCTACAGCTCATGAAACATTATTGCAAAATCCGCAAACAGTCCACGCATTCAGCCTCTGTGGATGGTTAAATTATTTTTTGAGCTTAAATGATTTCAATGAGGAGGCTGCTGCAGAATTTCTGAGGACCCTTTCTGAAGGGGAAGCCACCGTATGGGGTCTAACGGTTGTTGCAACCGAAAACAGAATTGCAGAAGTAACTGGGCTTCCAACCGTTGGAGAAAACTTTTCTTCAGACGCTGCAGCAGCAAGGGCCGAGTTTTCAATGCCTACTGATGGACCTCTGGAAGTCTCCAAGCAGGGATACAAGCATGTATTGTTGCCTCCTCCTTATTTAGATTATGCTATTTACATAATCAGATATTTGACCTGTGAAGGCCGTTTTTCCTATCTGCATTCTCATCATTTCAAATTATTGAGCCATATGAGGCATGGGTTAGTTATAAATGTTCCGAATTTCTTGTTAAAATTTTTAGAACACAATGCCCACGGAACTCAACAAGGAAAAGATAATTCTGTCACTCATCATGGCCTCATTAAATTACTGATTGAGCGCTCTTTAAGGGATGTCTCATCTCTCTCCTAGCAACAATTTGTTGCCCAAAAGAGTTTGCAAATTGCACAACCTCCTAGGGTACTTACCCCACGGCCTCAGAAAAAGAAGAAAGAAAGTCCATCTACCAGTAAAACAGGGCAAGGGTCATCTACTCCTGTAGCACTTGGTCCTGCAGCTTTCGTACCCGAATCCTCTACTAGGATTCAAACTAGGTTTGCCACTAGGAGTGAGAAGGGAAAAGCAAAGGTAGAAGGGTCCCCAGAATCTGACCCTCGTTATCGGAAAAGGCAATGCCCTTCTCCTGCAGCACCTTCCCCTGCAGTTGTTTCTCCTACAGCAACGCTTGTTGCTATTTCTAGTTCGCCGTCATCCTCTGGTAGGGCAAAGCCCTCTAAGCAAACAAAGAAGAGGAAAACTGTCGGAACTCCTCCTGCTGCCGCATCAGTGTCAAGAAGGGTGTCCGCAAAGAAACAATCTAAGACCTCCCCTGCTTCACCACAACCAGAGGTGATTGTAATTTTAGAAGAATCTATTGAGTCTGAATTTAATGTTTCTCAGAATGTGTCCGAAAATGCTGCCCAGAGTTCGATCGTTCCTGAAGTGGAACAAGTTGAGACAAAAGAAACAGGGCATAATGAGCAAGGGTTACCAAATCTTGATGATTCAAATCTTGATGATTTGGCTACTGCTGCTATGCAATTTTCGGAGAAAGCATAGGCTTCTCCACCACAGGAACAAGAAGAATTTATCTTACAGCAAGAGGAAGAACAGACTGAACAATCAAATGTGCCTAGTGAAGTTGTATCTCATCCTGAAGTTTGTAAAGCCATTGTTGTGTATAAGAAAACATTTTTAATGGAGTTTCGAGAATATGTTAAAGCTAATTGGGAAACAGTTACATTGCAAACCCTGACTTTCCGATACATAGCCCAGACTGTCATGCAGCAAAGTCTATGGGAAATAGAAAAGAAGAAATTAAATAAGAAAATTGAAAGTCAGAAGCAAGAAATTGCTGAGTTGAAAGCAAAAACAGACGAAATGTTGAAAGTAACTGGCCAGATTATGGAATGTAGACCCCCACCCAGATTTTATGCTCTGTGCCTTAAAGAACAGTTTTTATGGTTCCAATTAATGAGAATTTCCAAAAACCAAGATCCTATAATTCATAACGCCAAAGACTTCTATGAAGCATACCAGGCAGCCCCTAATTGGTTAAGGAATTCTCTCTATGAATTCTATTTGCATAGCTTTTTAATACCATTTGAAACAGAATGGAATCCTCTTCTATATATTGGTGATATTCATTTAAGAGCATTTATGTCATGGGCAGCAAATGAGGCAAATTATGGCAGGCAATGGGAAACATATGAGGAAGTTGAGAAAACAGAGCCTGTTCCATTACGATCTCACAGTTCAAATCCTTATGCAATGTTGAAAGATTGGTTTGCTCTGACATATAGTGTTAATAATGTTTCAGTAAGAGGGAAAATATTTGATATCAGAAAACAGGTATATGATAAATTCCAAGCACAACAATATTCATTTTGGAAATTGGCATTCTCTAGAAGTGAGAAAAGATGGGAAAGGTTAACTGTTGGGTTAAGAAAGTCAGAACCACATAGTCCCTTAAATTTTACAGCAGCTCTCAAACGAACCAGCAGATATATTCAATTGGGACTTCAAACAAGATTTGAACTGTGGTTACCACTGACATTCAGACCCCCTGTGCTAATGTGGCCACTTAATCCTCACCAAGCTACAAAACTCAACAATGAATTAGAAGACCAAAGGTATGAAAAATGCCGGGATTTCAGAGGATTTTATTACAAGTTTAAAAATCCGTTTCAGAGTCATGTAGCAGCCACCGACTTCAGAGAAACAACCAGGAAAGTTAATGCTGGAGGACCAGCATTGGGCTAAGTAGGGGGCAGTGATGAGCTTAAAATATGCTCATAATTTGGATGTTTTGATAAAACTTTTAAATGCCTTTACTTTTGTTATTTCATGGATGTTCAGACTTTGTGAAACCTTTTTGGGATATCCTGTAGCAAGAGACTTTTATATTCCTGCAGCTCTTTGTGATTGACTTGATTGCATTTATTGCTCCGTTGACTCCCTAAAATGATTGGTATATCGTATACAGTTTTTGAATGATGAAGTAAATTTAAAATGTGTGATTAATGAATAGATATCGTGTATGTGCCATACGCCTTTTCTGTTGCCTGTTACCTTTTGTTTCGCAGGTTGTTGAAGAATAATCGAGTCAAGCGCAGCCAATCTCGGCCTTGCAGTAAAGTCCATTTCCTGCATGACTTCGAGGAAGCTCCGGCAAAGACTCTTTGACTGAAATCATGGGAAAGAATTTTAATGACAAAGAGTGGAGTGCTAGATTCTCTCTGGATCGGGTTGAACGCATAAACTCACTTATGAAGTTTGTTCCTTGATTCGAGGATATGTTTTACTTCCACATCTTTCTTTAATGGAGTTAGTTAGTTAGTTGCTCCCCTGTTTTTAAATAAAGCTTCTCCTCCTGCGCGAGAGGGAGGCAAGAGAAGGATAGAATAAGAGTAGTAGATGTCATGTAAGAATCAAGATGATAATGAAATACAAAATCTGTTTAACCAGAAGCAGAGTTTGTTGTTAGTTTCCATATCAACAAAACAATGTATATCATTCTATTTTTATGAATAAAGTTCAATGAAGTTCTGAGTTTCATATCTGCGTAATCAGGAGATGCTTGCTAAGGGGGCCCACTTAGTAGGTATCTGTAGCTAGTTAGTTAGTTGTTCTTTCTCGTTAAGCTTCAGTTTGCTTTTATCTTTAAAGTTTTTATACAAACTCAGCTTTACATTGCTCCTGCAGCACAAGGAATCCATCACTGTGTCTGTTCCTGCAGCATAAGGCCAGTTCATAGTTTGTGTTTCAGTTGTATTTATTATGGTTTCTGTCATAATCAAATCATAGTTGAGTTAAAAAGCTTTGCATTTCCTTCCTGTAGCGTAGGTAGGATTTCTTTTCAGTATGTATTTCCGCTAAGAGCTGACCAAAATAAGTTCCTAGTGCATATACTTTGCTGCGCCATTTAAAGTATACGTCCCCTGGTTTGACAAGTAAATAAACGTCTACAGAAAGAGATAATGGTCACCTGTTGGAATGCCCAATTCCCAGGAAAGGTTTTTACTGTGATCTTCATATCCTTTTGTGGGCGCGACCATCAGATGACCCAACAAGATACAAAATCAATTTGATGTGGGAATGATGGTAAAGGAGTTGTCTAGGCTCTTTGGTCTTCCTTGCATAAAAGGCATGATGGTACCCATGAATAGAAAAATGTCATAATTTATACATAAATAAATGTTGAATGAATCATATTCATCTCAATACATTTTGTTGATAAATAAGAATTCCTTAGTCACTACATTCACCATGCTCATTGGGTCAACCAAGGCTCTAAAAATATTTTTCTTGTTTACCAAATAGGAATATAGAGTGGGCCATTGTGTATGTCAGTAGACACATTAGTATAATTGGATGAGATGGGGGACTTAGAAACTGGTCCATCTTGAGGTACTTAGGGTGGAAGGTCCATCATGCCAACCATGAAAGTGAATAGGGAAGAAGAAGGTAAGGAGTTGATACTTAGAACTAAGGGTGAGGAAGAGAGGGATGAATGGAGTGGGATCAATATTATGGTCAATGTAGTGGGTGGAATGGTGCATAAGTGAATTAGTGTAAATTTGGAGGTTTTGATTAGGTAGATAAATATATTTGTTCCCCCTATCACTCACCCTAGTGACATGAGTGACCTTAGAATATATGATGCCTTGAGTTACATGATTTAACCACAAATATTTTTATCTACCATGTATAGGCATTTTATGGAATAAGAAAAAATATTTTGAGTCATGAGAAGGTGAATATTTTTATTAATGCCAGTAGGATGAATAAGGGGTAACTAGATCATATTTTGAGTTTTTTTTAAAATATATTTTACAATTTAATGGTTCAGTAAGAAGAGTGAAGAAATGTTTTTTGTGATCTTGATTATAATATCATCATTATAGAATAGGGTGATGGCATAGTAGTGTTGGTCATTATAACGAATTTTAAATTCCTAGATATTTTTACATTTTATTTTATTTTTTAAATGATGTAGAATTTAGGCTAATGATGTAATAGGATCTAGTGAAGTAGATGGAGATGCCTTTAAATAGCTAATAATCTACTAATAGGAATGCAAGGATATTTAAAGATATGCAAACAAAGGATATATCATAAATACAATATTATCCTTACTAAAATTAGGTAAGAAATATGCAAGAAGAAGGATCGATAAGAAAAAATAAAGTCAATAAACATTTCAATTAATCATTGTCAATAATGAGTTAGTTAAAAGATAAAATGGAATGAATAGGAAGAGAGAAAAAGAATCCAATGTCATATATTTAAGGCAATGGGGAAATATTTCTTCTCATAGCTTATCTTGGAAAATAAAATCACTACATAAAGTAGTAAAAGTAGAAATATGTGAATGTATATCACCTTTATCATTATATTTATCAAATTCTAGGGCACCTCAAAACCCATAAAAATGGGTACAACAAGAATATCAAGATAATGTAGACCATTGTATAATATGTATAGGTAGTTTTGAGCTAGTGGAGAGGAAAAGTAAGTTGTTGTTGTATAATTGCTGCATTCTTCATTAATTGATATATTATAAGATTGATAGTATGCAATGGGGTATTCACAATAGTAGTAAGGGTAGAAAAAGAAGGTTGTGAAATAATGCATGCAATGAAAGAATTTATAAAGTGGAGAGGTGACTAGTAAGACAGTTAAATGGAAAAGGTTGTGTCTAAGGAACAAGTGCATATGATGAATGGGGTTTGAAACTAATATCATATAGGTAGTGACATAGGTAGAAATATCCACACGTGTTAGGAATTAGGTGTTGTACACTTTGCATAATGTTTATAATATTTAATTTATTATTATGTGTGTGGTGCACCTAGGGGGGCCTAAAAGTACATGCATCACTAGGAGTTAACATTCAAAGGGTCATTTTATGTGTTGTATGTAACATGGGGAAACATATTTAATGTGGTGTCACACATTGAGAAAAATTATTTAATTTAATATTGGAGAAATATGAATAAATTAATAAAATATTACCCAATATTAAATAAAGGTTCAATGGTTTTTAATTTCATGGTTTTATGAAATACAACTTGGTGGTTTTGTGTGATCTTTGTTCTATAAAAAAACATAAGGGTAGTTGTCTAAGATTGGCTAGTTGGTCATTTCGGCTAAGGGTTTAAAATTATAGATCTTGGTTAGCATTTGTGAGGGTTTGAAACATGACATGGGATGTTTGGTTACATGATTTTTCACATGGAGTACTTGTAGTGAGCTTTTGTTTTAGAAGTGTTCATGGAGGATTTTGAAGATGTATTGTAATGGTTCCATTGTTTAATAATACATGAGTTATGGATGCTTTTGCATGTTGGATTTTTCCCTCTTGAGGGTTTTCCCAGGGTATATCTTGTGTCATATTTGATGGTATGTTGTCTATTCTTTTGCATATGGGATCTGAATATTTGTTTGCATAGATATCTTTTTTGGGTTGTGTGAAAATTAGCAATTATATGGTTGGCAATTTCCTAAACATCATGTACACTTGAAATTGATAAAGACATGTTGATTTGGCTATGATTTATGTTGGAATGCAAGTCCTAGTTCTACTTATATGTATTCGCTAATGTAGAAAAATCACTATTAACTATAAGAGCCATTCCATGCAAGAAATATAAGATTTCTATATCATTACATAATTGTGTTCTTATGAAATCCAAAAAGGTTTCATAAATATCGTGCATATTATCATCAACATTAGTTTTTCTTTGAAAATTAACAATATGTCTATCCAAGTTACATGCATCTCAATATGAAGGATGGATCCAAGATTGAATACTCCCTCTATGTCATTGTAAAGCGGAAAATCGCGGTCGAACCCTAGTTGTTCTCCCCTCTTCTGACTCCGAGGAGAGAGAAGGGAGGTTCGCTAGGATTCGATGGGTTTTCACTTAGGGGGAAGACTTTACATTCAAAAGAGGGGTTGAAACTCATAAGATTCAATCCCACACAATGTAAGATTGGATGCTAAATGAATTTCAAGGGTTAGGAAAGCAAGGCTACCCTCTTTTGTAAAGAATGTGCATAGAAGAATTAAGCTAAGCATGCATAGAAAGTCATAAAGATTCGCTTATAAACTGAGTTCGGGTTATAGGATGAAGCTGCGGACCTGGAATTAGTAGTAAAATGTCGATACGGCGCTGTCCTGCAAATTTGAGCAAAAGTTGTCGGGACGATGGCGCCCGGCGCCACGGTCCTCCGAAAAATCCGTCAAACGAAGGGGGATCGGTTCATCTCTGCACAAGGCTTCCAGATCTTCAATTTCAGCCGCGTACCTGCAACCTACACACAGAAAAGCGAAGACGATTGGGGGGTTAGGGATTAGGGGTTTGCCTTTAGGTCAAACCCCGGTTTTGGAATTAACCAAGAAATGAGCAAGAGCTGTAAATGTAAATGACTGTAATGTAAACAAGTACTAATACCTTGTTCTAAGGATGTTGGTATCCTTATGTGCAAAGGTTTAGATGTTGTATGTTGTAGTATGTAGTATGTTGTATGTAGAATGAAGTAAGTGATCTCCTCTTCAATGGTTGAATCCTTGTCTTGAATGCAACACTTAGCCTTGAATGGAGACTTAGAAGGAATGCTTGAATGCTTGAATGCTTGAATGCTTGAGTATAGTTTCCACACCTTTTCCATCATATATCGAATGAAAGAGGAAAATGTAGTTTATATACTTGTCAATTAGGGCTGATAGACTGATTTTCCCGACCTTAGGCCGACCAGGGAAGTATATTTCCAAATTGCAATCAAAAAGACCCGATATCACTTAGGAAACCGGGCCCAAAATAGGACCCAGGGACCAGGGCGCTGGGCGCTCTGGTCCCACCTCCGGGACAGCGGGGTGCAAGGAGGTTCAGGCCAAGGTGCTTGAAAAATGCAGTTTTTGGTGTCGTGAGCAAGTTTTGGGGTCTCCATTCAGGTTGCGTGTTGCGTCGCCATCGTGAAGACCAAAATGCAGTCGAAATTGCAAGTGTCGCAATTTTAGGACGCTACATTTAGCCCCCACTTTAGCGGGAGTATGTATGCTCATACTTCTGGTAAAGTACAAGGAAACAACATTGAAAGACTTTCACCACGTCAAGGAGGCAAGATACACCAAGCCCCCAGTGGACTAAGGATCTTACGACTTCGATTGACAAAGTAAAAGGGAAGATCACGAGGGAGAACCATGACTGTCAGTAGTAAGGTTCCCTCACTATGAGTCATGTAAGAGAAATACCGAAAATTTTCAAGGCAAAGCTAAGTTCTCCAAGAAATTTTCAAGTATTGTGAAGGGATAGTCAGGGTGTATGCCCCCCTACGTTAAAGCGATCGCACGCGCCTCAACGGGGGTGATTGTTTTAACGTAGTGATACACATAAGAAATGAGAAAGGAAAGGAGCACGTTATCGCAAGGATTTAGCCCCCAAGTGTGAGATAAACCCAAGGATAATAGACACAAAACACAAAGCACGAGGTGACTTCGCTTTCCTCGGGGTCAGTATGCTGTATGATAAGTCATGTATATATCATATGTATGTATGCATAATTGTTCTTCATTCCCCAATCAAGGAAGGTCACCTAGAAGAAGGGAACACATGTGTCTTTTGAGTCAACATGAGAGAGACCAAAGAGATCTCAATGCTTTGCATCGTCCTCAAGTAGACAACACGAAGGACAACAAATAGAAGAATGAGAATAACATATAGAAGAAGTAACGAAAGAGAGGGGGAGAGAATCTGCCATGCTAATGTAACTAGTCTAGCACGTCATCTACCCCCCGATCTTGCTGATCAATGTTTCGGGAAGGCAGGGAACACGCTAGAGGAGGAACATCCAACACAGCAGATGGAGCTATCACAAGGTCCAAACAAGGGCTATGTTCATGTTCCAAGCCACGTTGTTCTTGTCTAGGAGCTAGGATAAGTGCTTTAGAAAATTCATTAGATAAATGGTTATCAACATCAACAAGTTCATATTTGCTATCAGAAGCAAGAGGAGTAACATTTTCATCATGAATAACATTTTCATCTATATCATCATCAAGATTTATAAAAATAGGATCTTTAACTCGCACAGGATCAAGACCATCATGCATCTTATGTTTAGGAGATTTAGGCTCAATATCCGGCTGAGGAGAAAATGGAATAATACTTGTTGAAGGTGTTTTTGGAGATTGTAAATTTTGAGAAGCGACTGCTTGAGCCCTAAGACGACGTTTTCGTCGGCGTTCACGTGCAGAACGATTACGTCTAGTCTGAGTAGGAAGTGGAGAAGATTGAGGAGGAGGAATGTTCTCATCCTTAGCACTTGGGTGTTTAGGTTGTGGTCTCTTAGGCTGGATAATAGGAGAAGAAGAAGGTCTCTTTTCTCTATAAAAGGCAGGAGGAGGAACTGCTCCATATAAAGGAGGAATTTTTGGTTTAGGGAGAAGACCAAGTCCATCATGACGAGGAGGTATAGATCTACTCTTAGAAGATTTATCAGGCATAGACATAGTCACATCCATGGGGACGGGTTGGGAATCTTCTTGAGGAAAGACATTAGTTTTATCTTTCAAAGGAAGGATTTCCTTCTCAAGAATGATAGGAATGTCAAGTTTAGGTGTTCTAGGTTCACTTAAAGATAGGATCATATCTGTTTTCCACTTTTGATAAGATTTGAAAAGATGATCACTTCGCGGAGGAAGAGATTGAAATTGTTTAGGCCAAAAGTAATCAATAGGAACAGTAGAGGTTCTTTCAGCTGGTTTAAAGAGACTATGATTGACAGTAACAACTTCACCATTATGGGGAAATTTCAAACACTTATGTATAGGAGAAGCAATAGCCTTCATGGAAGATAGCCAAGGATAGCCAAGCTTCACACGAAATTGTTCGGAAGAAGGAATAATAGCAAAGTTCACATCAAGAGATTTATTATGGACCTCAATAGGCAATGTAATAGAACCAATTGCAGGAGAAGAAAATGCATCAAATAGTTTCACAATCACATTTGTTTTGTCATAGATCACTTGATTCAATTGCAAAGTAAAAAGAAATTCTTCAGTAATAACATTAATCATGCATGAAGGATCAATAAGCACTCCACGGCAAGGTGTATTCTTGACTTTTGCAACTATGTATAAAGGACCATCAGGTGCTCTAATGGTTTCACTAGAATCAAATGTGATGGAAGGTTCTTTAAGGATTTCTTGCTGCTCTACAAAGTTAATCACATTCGGAGTCATAGACACAAGATCATCAGATGAAAGAGAGGAATCATTAGCCTCAATTGCATTAGAGGTATGAGAGGTATGAGAAGGTAATGGATCAGTGAAAATCTGAAGATTTTGGTTAGGAGGAGCTACAGATGTGTTGCCTTTATCATTCACTCCAGAAACAGAAATAGTATTATTATCAATCAAATCCTGAATTTTACCCTTTAAAGAAAAACATTTTTCAGTATCATGACCAAGCTGACGATGAAAATGACAAAAAGCTTTGTGATCAAAATAAGGTGAAGTAATTTTTGCAGGATCAATTTGTCGTACAGGAGGAAGAGTAAGCACATTTTGTCCCAATAACTTATTCATAATATCATGCAATGATTCATTCAAAGGAGTATACTTTCTTTCTTTCCTGAAAAATTTAGAAATAGGAGGCACACCTGATGCTGCATTCACATTGTTGTTGATGATGTTTTCATTGAATTTGATGGAATCTCTATTCGGTTTAATCTTCCCAAATGGTTGTTGACTGCTATCACCCTTATCACTCGGAGCCATAGGATGTGATTATTCCATTTGACTCACAGTCAGTTGATAATTGTGAAGAGTGGCACACAACTGTTGGAAAGAAGTAAACTCAGAAAATAGAAGTTTGTCTCGAATATCTTTTTGCAAATTAGAAATAAAGATTCTTTGAATATCATTATCAGGTACTGGAAAAGAAATTTGAGCATACAAATGCTTATATCTACCAATAAAATCAGTCACTTTTTCTTTAACACCTTGTTTACAATGCATTAAATCAATCAAAGTAACTTTAGGACTTATATTGTTTTGAAATTGTTGAATGAAAGCATTTGCAAGTTGTTCGAAAGAAGTAATAGAATAAGAAGGCAACGAGCAATACCATTGTAGGGCTTTGTCTCTTAATGTTCTAGTGAATAGTTTTGCAAGCAACCTTGAGTCATAAGCAAAATCAGTACAAATTGTTTGAAAAGTCTTAACATGTGTTAGAGGATCTCCTTTACCATTATAAAGCTCCAAATGCGGAATTTCAACATGTTTAGGAGGGATAGCTCGAACAATATCAAGAGAAAGTGGGCTCGCAATGTCAAATGTGGGCACACTAAACTTAGATTGATTCATAGAGGCAATTTGTTGCTGTAAAGAAGAGACAGTTTGTGCAAGATTGTTAATGGTCGCTTCAGTCGAAGAGTTCATATTGGGTGTGTTAGATTGAGATGGAGGTGTGATGTTATTGAAAGAAGGTAAAGAGTAAGGTGGTGGGACCCTATGATAGTCAACCATAGGGGATGATTGGATAGGAGGAACACTACAAGGAGGAATGGAATGGTTAAATGAATTGCCCCCTTGCGTCATGTTCATTTGTGAAGATGTAATAGGAACATTCATTGAAGGAATGTACGAAGAAGTTGGATTGAATGAAGGAAGAGGATTAATTGAAGAAGAGGGAGGATTGCCCCCATGACTAGTGATCACAGGAGGAATGTCTTGTATAGAGGTAGCCATGATGTTTGATGTAAAGGTAGGTATACTAACAATAGGAGTGGTCAAAGGAATAGAATGATTGACTTGTGTAGGAGGTTGTGTATAACCTAAAGATTCAGCACAACTCTTCATAGGCATCATATTCGAATCCACAATATGTGCGATACCACGTAAAACATCAATTCCATTCTTATCACTTTGAAGCATGCGTTTTAGACCCTCAATTAAAGGAAGAGCTTGACTATCGGGATACTCATGAGACATCCATTGGTGAAAATCGTCAAATTGGTTATCCAATTTGGAAAGTTGTTCAACGGAAACTTCATGGGGAGCTTCTTCATCATTAGGAGGATTAGAGGAATTACCCATATCCTCGTTAAAAAGGCTACTCAAATTAGGTTCCATCTCCTCGGTAGTTAAACCTCGGAAAGACTTAATTCTACGGCTTCGTCTAACGGGAATAGTGTAAGTAGGGCTTACTATTGTAAAACTCATGCACTAGAGAGAAAGAAAAGATTTTGATCTTAGAGGTAGCAATTTTCAGTAAAACCAGCCAATCTTCCAGATTTAAGCTGTTAAATACAATCACAACAGTCTCCCGAAATTTCGGAAAAAATGTCCGGGACCGTGGCGCTCGGAGTGCAACACGGTCCTTGCAACTTTTTTCGAAATTTGCAGGGATGAAAGGTATGATGATTTTAGAGCTAATCTGAAAAAATTGAGGGATTTTACGATCTGTAGATAGGCCAAATTAAAGTTGCAATCTCAAAATTGAACCCTATCAAGATTGTCGAAAAATGCAAAACTTGAATTTTTGAAAAAGAGAGGGAAACTGAAATTTTGAATTTTATGATTTTAGAGGGACTGTCAAAAGCAATGCAAATTTTGAAAATTAAAAATTGACTCAATTTCACGCAAAATTCAATTTTGAAAGTGGAAATCAAAGTTGTTGTAATTAAGCACTTAATTTCAAAAGTCATAAATTGCAAGAATTTGAATAAAGCACTGAAATTTCGAATGAATGTAGACACACTTTTCAGATTTATGATAATAAAAACGCAATTTTGACACAAAATTTTGATTTCGATGATTTTTGAATGATTAGGAGCCTTAGACCAAGCAATCGCAAGACCAACTTTGACTGTAATTTTGAAGGTGTTATAATTGATAAAATCAGCCAAAATTCTGGATTTTAGCAGAAAAACACAGTAAGATGTCACTCCCGAAATTTCGGAAAAAATGTCGGGGACGATGGCGCTCGGAGTGCAACACGGTCCTCGCAACTTTTTTCCAAATTTTCAGGGATGAAGGATAATGTGATTTTATTGCAGAATCCAAAGTTACAGCTGATTTGGAGATGTTTTGATCAGTGAAATTGTCGGACAAAGGTTGAATCAAGAGGGTTTCAAAAATTAGGGTTTTGACTTTTAACCACTTAATTTTCAAAATTAAAGTACAGACATGAATTGATAATTTGTAATAGAAAAGCAGATCTGAAGCAAGCATTAACAATTAAACATTTCACAAGTTTAATGTTCAAAAAGAAAATTTAGGGTTTTTATGCAATCACCTCTAAAATTTTGCAAAAGATCAAACATGGAAATGTAATCAACTTTTCAGATCTAAGCATGAAAAATTAGAAAGGATGTTCACGTCGGGTTCACCAAAATGTAAAGCGGAAAATCGCGGTCGAACCCTAGTTGTTCTCCCCTCTTCTGACTCCGAGGAGAGAGAAGGGAGGTTCGCTAGGATTCGATGGGTTTTCACTTAGGGGGAAGACTTTACATTCAAAAGAGGGGTTGAAACTCATAAGATTCAATCCCACACAATGTAAGATTGGATGCTAAATGAATTTCAAGGGTTAGGAAAGCAAGGCTACCCTCTTTTGTAAAGAATGTGCATAGAAGAATTAAGCTAAGCATGCATAGAAATTCATAAAGATTCGCTTATAAACTGAGTTCGGGTTATAGGATGAAGCTGCGGACCTGGAATTAGCAGTAAAATGTCGATACGGTGCTGTCCTGCAAATTTGAGCAAAAGTTGTCGGGACGATGGTGCCCGGCGCCACGGTCCTCCGAAAAATCCGTCAAACGAAGGGGGATCGGTTCATCTCTGCACAAGGATTCCAGATCTTCAATTTCAGCCGCGTACCTGCAACCTACACACAGAAAAGCGAAGATGATTGGGGGGTTAGGGATTAGGGGTTTGCCTTTAGGTCAAACCCCGGTTTTGGAATTAACCAAGAAATGAGCAAGAGCTGTAAATGTAAATGACTGTAATGTAAACAAGTACTAATACCTTGTTCTAAGGATGTTGGTATCCTTATGTGCAAAGGTTTAGATGTTGTATGTTGTAGTATGTAGTATGTTGTATGTAGCATGAAGTAAGTGATCTCCTCTTCAATGGTTGAATCCTTGTCTTGAATGCAACACTTAGCCTTGAATGGAGACTTAGAAGGAATGCTTGAATGCTTGAATGCTTGAATGCTTGAGTATAGTTTCCACGCCTTTTCCATCATATATCGAATGAAAGAGGAAAATGTAGTTTATATACTTGTCAATTAGGGCTGATAGACTGATTTTCCCGACCTTAGGCCGACCAGGGAAGTATATTTCCAAATTGCAATCAAAAAGACCCGATATCACTTAGGAAACCGGGCCCAAAATAGGACCCAGGGACCAGGGTACTGGGCGCCCTGGTCCTGAGGGACCAGGGCGCTGGGCGCTCTGGTCCCACCTCCGGGATAGCGGGGTGCAAGGAGGTTCAGGCCAAGGTGCTTGAAAAATGCAGTTTTTGGTGTTGTGAGCAAGTTTTGGGGTCTCCATTCAGGTTGCGTGTTGCGTCACCATCGTGAAGACCAAAATGCAGTCGAAATTGCAAGTGTCGCAATTTTAGGATGCTACAATCATGAAAAGTAGGGAGAGGTGATATAGGTAACTATGGAAGAGTTATGCTATTAGGATTGAAATAAAAGTTAAAGAACTCGAGAGTTGTTCTAATGGAGTTTTTTTAGGTCTTGAGTGAGGCATATTTGTTCAACCCTGTCCGAACAATGAATTAGAGTTACCATTGTAGACATATGAGATGGCAAGAATCTTCTTGCATGCACGATGAAACAAATGACCCAGCAAGAAATCACTTTGACCATATTTTGAAGGTTTCTACTAACAAAAAACATCAAAATAAAGTGATTAGTTTGTGAATCTCATAAATTACAAAGGTATCATAATACACTATTGAGAGTGTGGATGCAGATGTTTTTTTATAATTTTTAAAGGTTTTTTCTTATTTTTTTAGTTTCTAAGTTTTTAGAAAGAATACTTTGCAAGTATTGTTTTCACCAATAAACAATAATAGGGAAAATACAATCTAACTTAAGAAAAACGATTCTCTAAATTAAATGGTTCTCCTATATTACTCTAGTATTAATCTTATTTTTTAGGAATGAAATATTTTTCTACTATTTCTAAAGAGAAAATGTTTATATTATCCTAAGAGTTTATTTTAAATTTGGAAATGATCCTTATGGGTTTTGTTTTGGCTTGTTTAACTACTAATATTCTTTGGTTGCTATGGAATTGAATAAATGAGCATGTATACCAAGGGAAGGAGAGGTTTCTTATTGAGTCTACATGTAGACTCATTCTGATTATGATTATGGAGTAGGTTACATACACACTAAAGCTACCTAGTGAAATATTCATGAAGATTATTGAAGATGGTACTCTAATTTATAAGGAGGACATACAAGATGCTAATTTTTGGCCACGAGACTTAAAGAAGATTGACAAAAAGTTTCAGGAGGAATATATTGAATTTTAAAACAAGTATTGCAAGATGCATCAAGTTGAAAAGAGAAGAGATGGCATTGTTAGATACCTTGAAATCACACATCAAAACTATGATACCTTAAGCTAGGAAAAAATCTCTTCCCCACTTGGTCAATCTTTAGACTCTTTCCAGATTAGTAGGACAAAACCAAAGGTGGTGGACAAAGAGAAGTGAAAAAAAAAGGTCGATGGAGAGCAAGAAGATGAACAAGATGGACAAAACAAAGATGATCAACAGTCAGAAAAAGATGAAGAGTAATTTACTCAATTTTGAATATGATGCCAAACATAGTTTTTTTTGGTCTAGATAAGTGACAAAACATGATGCTAAAAAATGTACTCGATATATGAAATCTTATATTATGCTCATGTTTGTATTATGATAAAACAAATATGGTCCTTATGTTCTTCTTTAATAAAATGATGTAATTTTGTGGGTTAGATATTATTTTGGTTGGGCTGAAATTAAGAGACCTGCTTGGTCACTAAAATTGTATCTAGACTTTATTGTAATGCTCTATTTGGTAATAGACATTCTATTCATAAAAAAAACTTAGAAATGTAAATTTATTAAAATAAAGTAAGAGAGTTAAATAGAAAATTTTTATTTACTACTAGTTAATTAAAACATTAGTTCATAAAATTGATTCCATAATATAAAATAACAAGAAATATGGAACCTAAATCTAGCTATTGGAACTCTCTAATTAGGATTCCTAGATGATGTATATCTATCATTTGTGTGGTTTTAGTGATGTTTCATACTAGAAAACTCACTTCTATCTTCAAATATCTTGCCTAGATACACAAAGTAACTACTCTAGGTATGATGAAAAACCAAATGAAACTAATTTAAATTAAAGATTTAAATGAAAATAAAATGAAAAGATAAGCAAATGAGATTGAAAACCCTTATTTTGATCTTTCAACAAAGGCATACAATAAAATATAAAATATTGTGTTCTTTTATCCTAAGCATGTTTAGGAAAGTAAAAGAAATGACAATATTGTGAGTTCAACTTGGAGTATACATAGTGTGTCTAAATGAGAATTCTTATAAGTAAACAAAGATCCCTTGAATGGGATAATAGATGATTAAATAGAGGCAAGAGAAAATGTTAAATAATGTCAAGGCTATTGAAGAATGTTGCTAAAACTACATTGCGTGCTTCAAAATGATATAGAATGTTCATATGTAGTTCACAATGCTAAAAAATGCTAGACATTTCTATAAGTTATTAGTAAGAGTGTTGCATGTTAAGAAACCTAAGAGATTTAATGGATGAGAATAAAAAATGTGATATAGTTTCAAAATGGGAAGAAATGAGGGAGATATGGGTGAGTGCAGGGATTAGATATCTATTTAGATTCACTCTAGAGTTGTTACCATCAACCTAGGAAGGTGACAAGTGGTAAAATTCTAAAAAATAAGTACTAAACAATAAACTATCATGGGATGCCAACAAGTTGCATTAGCATTTAGATAGTTTTGTCTCTAAAAAAGGATAAAAAATATAAAACGATAAGCTTTAGCACATTTGGAACATTCTCTATCACAAAATAAAAAATGGGAGGTAAGGCCTCGAGACCATAGATGAAACATTACTAGGCAAGAGCCAAATGAACCTAATTTTTTTTAAGAGGAGTCAAACACCAAAGTGATTCCAAAATATGACATGAAATTGCAATGACATGGAATTTCTAATATTACAGTTCTTCTATAATTCAAAATATGCCTCCTTTTTTATAAGAACACGACTTCCTTTAATATGTCTTCCTAAATCCCTGATATATGAAAAGAAAACAGAGAAAATATTAAATTAGAAGACCAAATGATGAAAAATCTTTAAATTCCATATTTTTTGAGTTGTTATGTGCTCACTTACAGTTATGATTGATTCAAATTCATAGTTCTGCCAAAGTGATCATGCATTCACCATGGTCTATGATGTATTCATTGCTTGTATAAAACAATAAAATCACCATGTTAATAAGTTTTATGGGTCATTATAAGTGTAATAACCCACTCCACTCAACCCAAAAAATTTTGACTATTTTTTTAATTCTTAATTGTGTTTGATTCAAGCACATACTTTGGGCATCTATCCAAACAGAATAGGCATTCATCCATCTGAGATGAGCATCTAACCATATGGGTTAGGCATATGTCCATACGGGACAAGATGTTTCATCTATCCAATTAGGGATAGGCATCTACCCAAATAGGGTAGGCATCTATCCAATTCGGGATAGGAAATGGTCTGGCCATAGACTTAGACTCGTCGGGACCATCCGGATCCTGAGTCACTCTCTAAGAACTAAAATATTCTTCTAGGAGTGCACTAGGGTCATCGTCCTTAGGAGTAAAGAAAATAACATAACACAAGCTTGAATTCCGCCTCGGAATTTGGCTAAAGCCTTGGGAAGTCAAGCGAATCCATATGGGATTCCTTTCGAGTATGCGTTGAAATATTTTTTTCCTTAAATTTTCCAATTAATAATTATACACCCTTTGATTAAGAGGCCAAGGAGCTTCGCAAACCATCTACTCGCCTTGACCAAATTCCTAGACCCCATCCCCGAACGCCTGAGTACTAGGGACAACTTCGTCCCTAGACTGCCTACATACCCATTTCGACATGAGATCAAGGCGTAAAGTATGTAGTTTTATTTTATAACTAGGGTTTAATGTAAACTACTTGGAAAAGAGGGTTATGACATCCTTCTCCCCTTAAGTTGTGCATCATCCTGATGCACTAACCTTAAAAAGAGTTTATCTATAACAAAATTGAAACATCTTGTTGCATCTCATTGAGTATTCTTATGTAGCATTCTATTCATCATATTGATTCCATTGTACTTTGCATTAATCAACCTCATTGTTGCGCAATTGATACTCATTCTTCTTCAAAACTTTGAATGGTACTATCGTTATTTCCCCGATTCTTGGGAGAGTCATTTCTTTCTTTATCGAACCTTGGTAGATAAGTTATCCTCCTTGTTGATCATTTCCATTATAATTGCCCTTGTCAGAGATTATGTCGCCTACCCATTTATTAATCATTGTGGTAACCCCCTTTTATGAAAAAGATCTCATGTAATTATATCCTTGCTATACCCATTTTATTCCTTCATTAATCCGCTGGCTAGTTGCTTCCTTGTTAAGTTTATAGGGACCCCCATAATGCCTTAGTTGTTTCACAAATAGTCCCTTAGTTTAAGGTACCTTTCCATTTCATTCATTCAATATTCAACTCCTTCACCAATTCGCTTTCCTTCAAACTTAGGTTGGGTAATTTCCTTCAAATATTTAGATAGTTCCAACATATCATTTATTGTTCCTCCTATTATCCATCTTATTTCCTTAATTGTTGTCAAGGTTCTCTTTTTCAATCCCGCTTCTATCTACTTGATGTCATTTCTCCTTACACTAAGGTCTTGCATTGATTGCTCCAAGAAGTTGATCTTATCCCTTTGTTCAGTTAGCAAGTTGATTATAGCTTCAACCCCATCTTCGCTATTCCCTTGGTCTTGTTGATTTCATTCATGGTTTTCTTCATGTCTAGGTTCCCTTTGTCTCCTAGTAGTGGTAGTACGTCTTCCTTTTCCTCTTCCTCTTCCTCTTCCTATTGCCATCTAGGTTTTACTTGGAATTTAAATTCCCTAGTTAGCTCTTGACTTAAGATATAATAATTTTATCTCTATTGCTTACAAGATACTCCTTTAGTTTGTGTAAGTTGAAGTGAACTCAAGGCCTAGACTTGAACCTTTTCTCTGATACCACATGTAATAACCCACTCCACTCAACCCAAAAAATTTTGACTATTTTTTTAATTCTTAATTGTGTTTGATTCAATCGCATACTCTGGGCATCTATCCAAATGAAATAGGCATTCATTCATCTGAGATGAGCATCTAACCATACGGGTTAGGCATTTGTCTATACAGGACATGATGTTTCATTTATCCAATTTGGGATAGGCATCTACCCAAACGAGGTAGGCATCTATCCAATTCAGGATAGGAAATGCTTTGGCCAAAGACTTAGACTCATTGGGACCATATGGTTCCCGAGTCACACTCTAAGAACTACACTCCTCTACTAGGAGTACACCGAGGTCGTCATCCTTAGGAGTAAATAAAATAACATAACACAAGCTTAAATTCCACCTCGAAATTTTGCCTAAAGCCTCGGGAAATCAAGCGAATCCATACGGGATTCCTTCCGAGTATAAGTTGAAATATTTTTTTCCTTAAATTTTCCAATTAGTAATTATATACCCTTTGATTAAGAGGCCAAGGAGCTTTGCAAACCATCTACTCACCTTGACCAAATTCCTAGACCCCATCCACGAACGCCTAAGTACTAGGGACAACTCCATCCCTAGACTGCCTACATACCCGTTTTGGCACAAGATCAAGGCGTAAAGTATGTAGTTTTGTTTTCTAACTAGGGTTTAATGTAAATTGTTTGGAAAAGAGGGTAATGACAATAAGAGACCTACAACTATTTTTTGAATATCTCTAAGATATATCATTCCACCCTAGACACTCCTTGGACATTGTCACCATCCTTAATACTTTATTTTGATAATGAATTTCATCTTATGTACACCCTTGACAAACCTCTTCACAAATATAGACACATTATTTGGAAAATGGTCCAATATTAGTGATCCAATTTTAGATCAACAAAGAGCACTCATACTTGCATTCACTAACATTTTAAATCTAAAATTCAATGTTAAGGCTTGGAAATTACTTGTCTTTTGATATGTGTGATTAACCATTGGTAAATAAACTTGAAACTCATTAACTTGTAATGTGGAACTAATTTAGTAACCAAATATTGAAAACTAAACATATAACTCTTATTAACTCTCATTCTTCGTTCTTACATTTCATGATTAGCAACACTTGTCATAAGCTCAATACAATAATAAAAGTATTTCATGAAGGAATGAATTAGGTCCACACAAGCAATGATAGAAGCACGTGACAATAAATATTTAACCACATAAATGCATGCCCACTTAAGGTTGTTGGAAAATCTTTTAATGAACTTGTCCTCATGAAAATAAGTGAATCATGTAGTTTGGAAGGATCTCAAATGAAGCAATAGATCACCTATACCATCATACTTTGTAAAACAATAACTTTTCCACAAATCAACATGGAAAACTATATAGAAAAATTTCATATGTAGAATGATTATAAAATATCTCATTAGTAGAATATTTAATTTTGATTCTTTACTCATAATAATTAATATGAATATCTAGATAGTCTAAACTACTCATGATGGAGAGCTCAAATAATATGAAAGATCATTCTTAACACACCCCATATACATATATGCATATCAAATATTTAATAGTGGGGGGGAATGGATAGTATCACTAACTACTAGCACATTATCCTCACATATGTCTACTAAATATTGTACAATATCCTCACACTCTTTTTATGTTGCATGTACGTCTAAGTCATGTACAAGAAAAGGTGTAGAAGAATGCATCTCACAAGTACTCAAAGATATATCATGAATTTTTTTACAAGGACTTAGATAAGGATTCATATGGAGATCAAAAAGAGATACATCACCACATGATACATATAGAAAAATCCATAGGATTCTCCAAATAAGGGCCACAGAATTATAAAAAATGAAATCCATATGAAACACTTATTTGGGACCCAAAATTAAAATGATCTATAGAAGCATATGGTGAAGCATGAAATTATGTACAATAGGTATGGCACAAATAAAAAATATTCTTATCTTTGTTTAATCAACGTATTACCAAATACTTACGTTAATGTATCATCATTATATATGAGCATATTATAAGGATAAAAATTTTTTAACATGTAAAATTGGATATTTGTTACCATTAAATGAATCTATCATAAGCACATTTAAAGAATGTTAATTTCATAAACTAAATCATTATGAATCAATTACTCATGATCCACATCATGATATAAAAATTTAAATAACATTGTAATCCCCATTTTAAATACATCATCAATAAATCCAAAGTTACAAAAATGGAGAAGAAGAACTAGGAGCATCATGAGAAGGTAAACTATGTGCATCTATATCTCTAGATAGGACAAGAAAAGATGAAGCGATAGAAACACATAAAGAAGAATCTATAGATGTAAAAGAAAAAATGTCATGAAATGGAGAAGGAATATGTTCATTAGCTACAACATCATGCAAATCAAAACCCCTAGATGTATCAAATGGATATAGGGTTAAAGTAGTAGCTAAGTCACTATATAGGCCACAAAAGAGGTATTGTCATAAAATATATTGGCATATGAGGTGTACTTGTTATAAGAAGCAAGCTCAGTAAGGAAGGGGGAAAATACATTTTTGTGATAAAAATCTAACAATGAAATTGCACAAGGAAGGTTTGTTCAAGTAAGGCTTAAAGAGATAAGAAAGAATAATATCCTAAACCTAATTAAAAAAAGCAACATGAAGTACATATTAGGTTGGATACAAATCCTAGTCAACTTTAAAATAAAGGTACACTAATCAATAGTATCATATCTAAAAATCAAAGTTATAACAAAGGTTAAGCCCCTAGAGTAAAATTGTAGAGGGTTTGAAAGTCAAGTTCACCAATTAACACAAATGTAAATATTTAAGGTAAATTATTTGAATCACAATGAGTCAATTTAATCTAAGATAAAAAGATAGGATTGAAAATGCATACCTAGTTGAATCTAAAAATAGAGTCAAATAACGATGATAAGTGTGTATTTGAATGTTGATGAATTTTTTTGATGATCTAGTTCACTTTCCCAATTACAAAATTGATTTTTGTGAGTGCGAAATTGAATCTTGTGTGCACATTTGGATTTGGTTCATGGATATAAAATCCACTAGTTTTGTTCCTTAAAATTTGTTTATTGATGTCAATGACCTGTGTTTGAAATGCATGGTGTTAATAAACACCATTTAAGAGCTTATTAGGCAAGGTGATCTCGCTTTGTTAAGCGCTTATTACTAAACAAATTGGAAAATGTTGGAAGACAACATGCAAACATGCAAACATGCAATGATGTCTATAACGTTGATACATGTTTGTGATGCAATGTTGACATTCTATTATATGCTCAAATGATAATGCTATGATGCTCGAAGAGATGTTCTTAGATCATCTTAAGATGAATTACAGTTTGTTCAAGTAAAACCAATACCTTAGAACATATCTTCACAAATTTTGTGTTCAAATTGACACAAAAAATAAGTGAAAGAATCAACATGCCCGAATTTAAATTTAGAAATAGAAGTGTAGTCTCATTTCTACAAATTATGGAGGTTCACTTCCACACTTGTGAATACGAACAAGATAAATGAATAAAAAGTATAAAAATTAAGAAGCATCCTTAATATATAACAAGCATACCACTTGTATAATAACTACTGATCAAATCAGAACGAACCCAAAACTAATCTGAACATCATTTTCTTCATTGAAAACTGTTTAATTGTGATTCTGGTTATACTGTAAAGATATTCCATGTGTTAAAGAAATTAGAGAAAATTACAAACTCTGGTCTTACAAAGGGTGACAAATTTGTCCGTGCAAAAATGTAATTATTCGGTGGGTTTGAGAATTCTGTAAAATTGTTCTTACAAAGGAGACAAAGCCCACAATTAGAGGCTTTCGTGGTCTGTAGGTAATGTGGAAGGAATATTTCAGGGCGAAACTTTTCTGGATTTTCCAAACCCACCCCATACCTAGGTAGTCAAATCACTAATAAATCTTTTGCAGAGGCCTGTGACAATCTACCCTTCAATGGATGAGCACATGAATTGATCAAGCATTTGATATTGAAAGGAATATTTACAGATATAGTAATTCATATAAAATTTGATCCTGCCGTGACATGTACGCTGGAAAACGTAAGCATGACGTCAGAGAAAGTGATGGAGAAAAGGACGCCAGTCGATGCCTCGTGGAGATATAGAAATGACAACTTACATATTTAAAGGATGATTTGACTACTCCAAATCTTGCTGGTCTTTAGTGTGTATTGATTGAACTGACATTCACAGGCTGCCAAACAGACCCATTATAATTTGAAACTATAACTCCTTGTTATCTTCAATTGCAGCAGTAGTGATGGTGAAGATGAAGAGGACCATTGCTTATTCAGCCACCAGCTTTGACACAAGTTTTGATGAGGGCATTGCTGAAGATTTGGATGAGTATTATAATGATAGCTCTAATGGAGAGAAAAAGCTGAAATGCAGGAGGTTGACTATGGAGCAGGTGAGGGCTCTGGAGAAGAACTTTGAGCAAGGGAAGAGGGTGGAGCCTGAGAGAAAATTGAAGCTTGCAAGGTCTCTGGGTCTCCATCCCAGGCAGATTGCAATCTGGTTTCAGAACAGGAGAGCCAGGTGGAAAACCAAACAGCTTGAAAAGGACTATGCTCTTCTCAAGCAAGACTATGAGGCCTTCAAGGCTCATTATGTCAACCTCAAGGAAGAGAACAGTAAACTACAGGCTGAGGTGAGCATTCAATTCAATATATATGCATTGGGAGTGCATTCTTATTAAGTATCACACTATTTAGCCTACAAATTGGTTTGTGGGTCTACTTGTATGGCTTAAATAACTTGATTTCTTTCAAGTCCAAACCATTTCAAAGGTCTGAAATAGTTGGCATTTGGAAACTTCAAATCTATATATGGGATAGAGCTTCATAAGCCATTTTCATAGCTAATGGTGTCCATTAACTCATCTTTAGTGATCATGAATTGATTTGTGATATCAATTTTTTATAATCTATAGTATTTTTTTGTGCTATTTTTGGATTTGTTGTGTGTTTTTATTTATATTAACTTTTGAATCACATCATCACACTCAGTGATCCGTCATCAGAATGTAAGAAAATTCAGAAATAAAGAAAATAGATTGTTGCAGACCTCTTTATAATCTCCTTTGGAATGCAACAATCTATTTCTACTCTGAGCTTTCTTACTTCCTGAAATACATAATCAAATCCGAAACAGCACAAAGAAATGAATAGATTTGTTAGTACCTAGAAAACTAAAATTGAGAATTTTCCATATCCAACCAATTTTGTTTCTTAATGAAGCACATGCACAGGCTTACCTATTTTAGTTTTTGTCATGATGGTCAGATTCAGAGACTAAGGAATACATTTAAGATTGACAATCAGGTAAAGACTGTTGTGGATCCAGAGAACATGAAAGAAATTAATGAAGCTATCTGCAGTTCGATCCAACTGGGCACATGTACTTATGGGGGTCCTACACCATCTTTGGAGGGAAGCATGGAACAAAAAGTTTTTCCCAGATTTGAGGAAAACATAGTTCAAGTTCAAGAGGAGGAGCCTTGTTATTACACTAAATTGGATGACAAAGTTCGTTTCCTGTGGGATCATTGGCCTTGATTTCTTATGGCTGTCGTTACCAGTGTTTCCTGAAAGGTACTGTAACTGTATATACAGAGGCCTGTTCTTGCTTTTCATTCTGCCATATTTTCTAAGAATATTTTCAAGGTTGGGTATGGAAATGGGCCAACAATCTGGGTGCTATAGGTCCATATGTTGATACACATATGGTAATAATCAGTTGCACTTGAGTGTAGTAATAGTGGTATATATGTAGTACATCCTGCTCAGTATTGGAGTAGATAAATGGGTTGATAGAGTGTTCAATTTGTACTGTATGTAAACATTGTTTTCAGGTCACAACATGCAAGTATATTTCTTTCTACTTATCCATTTATTGCTCTTGGTTTTTGAGCCTCCCTTTTCTTGATCTTCACCCTGTGACCAAGGTCAGAGATAAACTTCAACTATGAAGTTTAATGATATTAAGAACCCAAATAAGCAGCTAGTTCCAAGAAAGTCCTTCAAACCCAAAGAAAGTTTAATGAACTTTATCTTAGAAAAAAGGGCAATTAGACTTCAAAGTGCTACTAGCTTGAAAAATATTATGGTTTTCAAGTTTTAAATGTCTGTTAATTTATTGTCACCAAATAGTGGGGCAAATCTCAGCATTGCTTTGAAAACTTAGATTGGATGCATCTAGAACAACGGCTGTTAGTGGCTATTGGCTGCTTTTGTTGTGCCATTCTAGATTAAAAATTGTATCTTGCAGTTTACCCTCTTTTTATTTATCTGAAATATCAACTGGAATTGTGTTTTTTTTCAATTTGTAGACTTCTCTGTCATTGAAAATGGGAATGCGGATTGTTGCTCAGGCAGCTTGAACTGGATGCTTGGTTCATCCTTAATATGGACATGTATATTGCTTATTTATTAGAATTTGGTATCAAATATAAATGTTAATTTGTTAAATATATTAATTATTCTTGAAATATTTTTAGATTTGATTGTGCAATTGTTTTTTAACAATGTTTCAAATCACATTTCATGATCTATCTTCCAAATGAGCATAACAGATAGCAAGAAATGATCTATCTTTCAAATGAACAAAACAGATAGCAAGAAAAGAAAAAAGAAAAGAAAAAAGAAAAAACAGTAAACAATTTTTTTTCTTTTCTCTTTTCTTCTTTTGCAATCTATTTTCATTATGGATCATAGAATTTTGATCTAAAATGTTAAATAAGAAAAAAATCTACAAAATTCTAAAATGTTAAATAAGAAAAAAATCTACATGATCTAATCCAAAAGAAAGCATATTAATCATTATAGACTGGAAAAACTTTATGAATTTGATTTTTTTAATTTATAAAAAATAATAAACAAACATTTTTTTCCTGCAATGTAAGAGATTGAGAGTAAGTTTTGTTAATTTATTAAATACAATAATCATTATTCTATGAAAAAACCAACCAAACCAGTTTTTTTTAAAGTTTGGGTGTTAATTGGGTAAGATTTCATGTAAGCAGCGGGTGAATTGTTTTTGCAATGTGAGAGGTTGGAGGTAAATTGGATAAAGACTGGCTATGTCCAATGCTTACAAAAGAGATGGAACTTAAAAGAAATATTCACATTCAATATGCAAGCTGAACAATTTTTATCATTTAATTTTATTTCGATCAAAATCAAAATGCAAGTTGAACATTTCTTTTATTTCATTTATATATACGAGTTTTCTTACTACTTGATTTTAACCAAAACGAAAATCAGAAACTCTTAGACTGTTAAAGTTTTTCTCTAGAATAGATGACCATAAAATCAGATCAACTGTCATGCTTTTAAAAACTTGATATCACAGATCAACCATCATTCTAAATTTAAAATCTGATATCACAGATCAACCATCATTCTAAATTTAGATGCTGACTTGAAAACTCATTCACACCTACAAATTAACAACAAATCTACAACATTCAGCAGCTTAAAGATGATACTGTTAATTTTATTGCAGATTCGTTGTATCTATGATATAGACTATAGAACATGTTATAGTGGGCCATGAAAGACAGTCCATTATTCGTTGTTTAAGAGTACGGAAACTAAATAGCCCAGTCTGAACAACCACCCAATCTCATATGGGTCTGTCTCCACCCACTGAAAATTCCATTAAATACCTTGAAAATGAACCAACACTTTAAAGAATGTTAATTTAAGCAATAAACAATAAATATTCTAAATTTAGGGATTCCCAAAGATCCTCCACCTTACGTAGGAGTTAAGTAATGTTCTTTGGCACTATAATCAAAACAAATTCAATCCTTAATATCACCTACCAGGACAATAACACCAATGTTGCATCAGCATGTCAAGCTATTACCTAACAAGCTGTTTCTTGTAAATTTGTCTGATAGTTTTTAGTAATAGCGGTGTATGTGATTCAACTTCAGATTATGTTTTGTAATCTGTTGTCAAAAAGAGAAAAGAAAATTGATAAGATTTAGACTTTATCTAACAATGTCTATTTATTAGGTAAGTCTGTGATCCACTCATTTTCTTATTTTGATATATTGATATAATATTTACATATACACTTATTGCCAGAAATTCTCTACACTGAATATAGAATTTAATTATTTTATTATGTGATTTGAAAGATTTCCTAATAACTAAATTTTATTTGTAATATAAGAGTTTACAAAGAAGTGTATTTTGTTTTCACACTCCTTCCACCTAGTTTTCATGACAGTACTACTAATCGCGTGCTAGACTTCTTAATTTATCGATAAAAATATGAAAGGTATTTCTTTATTAATATACATGAAAGGAGACCTGTCAAACGGTCAAATCTTTCTGGCTTTTTCAAAGAAGTTATCTTTTGGGTTAACGGCTAATTTCGAGTCACGACACATATAAATGCTGTTCCTCCATCATTAGCATTCATTTTCCTTGTGAGATACTTCGAAGGGCCCGCTAAGACCTAACTCCATTATTAACCAGATCTAAATAACTTTTGTTGACTATTGGAACATTCCACCCATTAATGGAAACCTATCATAGTCATCTGTTTCCGGGTTGATTGTGTGCTAGTGAATCATGTCAAAAGAGGATTTACAAGGAGAAGTCCTTTTGGAAAACAATTTCCACAATAAGTATGCATTAATATTCAAATAGAGGATACATTCCTACACTAACACTCACTTCATTATAGTGATATTGTAATAACACCCGTGTCCTTATAAAAAAATCTCATGAAACTATTATTTCACGTCTCCACTTTGTAGAGAAATTTAGGAGAAGAATATCACAAATGGTTTCTCACAATAATGAACTATCAAACCATGGTAAAGTGCAAAAAATCTCGTGTCCAAAACAAAGAAGAACTTCAAAATAGTAATTGTAATGCTCAATGATCTCCATCAAGAGCAAAAATAATCTTCATACTAATAATTTAAATGATATATTTGACTAATACAAGTTCCTTTATAATGACCCATATCCCAAGATAAACATTTGAAATTATCATCCAACTCATATGTGACCCACCAACAACATTTAAGTTGCTTCACTACATTCTTATGTCCAAGCTAAGAAAGTTATTAAAAAAGTTTCTTTTTCACCATTATTAAGTCCACCTTCTTTATGAATACATATAACTATTCTCAAGGAATTCAAATTATAAAATTAATTTTTAGCTATATCCCTCATGTCCAACCACACATTCTAAAAGTGTTGGAAGCACATGATTAATATATAGATTGTAATGGGGGCTGAAATGGGCGAAATTTCGTAACCTAGGGTTTCACGACGAAATTTGAGTTGGGGTGAGGATGCCCTCGGCGATCCTCTTCCTCCCCTAGATCCTTTTGGTTTACAGAGCGACCACATTCCTCAATGGGTGTTTCAAAATGGGAAATGGGTTGATGTGCTCGCTGTGGAGAAGAATGAGTGGCACCGCAGGAATTTGAGGTGGCCGAGGTCTAATTACTTCAAGGGCTTTTTTCGTCCACAGAAAAAGTATGTAGCGAGACCTAATTCGAGGCCCTCTCGGGTTTTTCCTGTGAATTCTTGAAGAATTGGGGGGTCTGGAAGTAACCCTAGAAGCAAGTCTGGTTCTGGTAAGGTGGCAGTGGAGAACTCTGCATGGGTTTCACGACCATCTATGGCAATTCCTCCCATTAAGGACAAGGACAAGCCCTTGGGTAAGTAGCCCTTGATAGATAAGGTTTGGCTGCCATTACCTTGCATTTCTGCGGTTGAAGCCCCATTTGAAAAAAAAGCTGGGGACCTGCGTTCTTTGGCCGTGTTAATTCAAGTTTGGGGTGATAAGATTTTTCTCTCGAAGCTTCATCATAAGATTCATTCGCTTTGGTATGGTACACTTTACTTTTAGGTTCTTTCTTCGAGTTCTTTCATTGTTATCTTTGATTCTATGGATGCTAAACAACAGACTCTAGTAAAACCCTTCTTTTGGCTTGGTCGTAATTTATTTTTTGTAGAAGATTGGAAACCCCTTTTTTCTGCTCCTCAGGATATTGTTAAAACTATCCCTACTTGGTTCTTGTTGCCTGGGCTTCCATATGAATTTTTTGACCCTGATATTTTGCAAAGAATTGGGGATTCCTTTGGAAAATTTATTCATTCACATTCGGTTTTTGAGGATGGGGTTTTTAGGGTTAAGATCCGTGTGTTACTTTCTTCATCCTCTATGGTTCCTTGTAATTGTAATTTAAAATCTATTGATGGGATCTGGTGGTAGAGCATTGTTCGAGATTCTGAATGGTTTGTTAAGTCTTTTATGGTTATGGATTCTGCTTTATTTACTTCCCTTAAAGGATTTTCGTTTGGTGATAAGGTGGTTCGGCCATCAAAGTCTATTAATTTAAATTTTGGAAACCTTGATTCTGCTATTGGACATGAAAATAGAATGCCCATTACTTCTCGCTCTGGGTGTTTGTCTAAATCATCTAATCCTCAAGGGGATTCTATTCTGACTGCCATTCCTGTTGGGGATGTAGCTCTCCCTTCAGTGGATGCACAGAATGTTGAGGGGACTAAGGGATTAGGTTCTCTTTTAGAGTCTCCTAATGAGGGGAGTGTGGCTTTGAATTCTACTAGTCTACCTCTGAGGGATTCTCACCCTTTGGTTAATGGGTTTGACTTGACTTCGTTTCTTCCTGATGAGGGTTTAATTTCTCAAGTCCAGAGGTTGGTTTCTGAACATAATATTACTCTGAATACTGATGTTACTGATAAGGTGGTTGATGTGATTGATCAGGGCTTGGTCAAATTGAATTTCTCTTTAGTTATCCCCTCGACCTGCAATCCTTTTGAAATTCTCTCTCCAGATAAAGCCCAAGATTGTGAGGATGCTTTATTTGTGGTCAGTAATGTTGAATTTGACCATGTAATCAATAAGTCATTGGTTTAGATTCCTTTGTCTCCTTCCTCTCCTACTCCTTCTCCTGCGAAGTGAGGTAGGAAGTCGAAGGCATTTTATACACAGTTGGAAATAGATGTTGGCATCCAGTCTACACTTCTGAGTCCGGTATCTGGTTCAGTGAAAAGGAAAACAAAATTTAGCCCTCCTTTTACCCGGTCGATTACTTCCAAACATAGTCTTTAGGCTTCTTTTGGGGCGGGTATTGTTGGTTCTAATAATGCAATTGAGAAGAGGGGAGATGCCTCCCCTCGAAAGCAATGAAGATCATTTCTTGGAATGCCAGGGGCTTAAACGCCCCTAACAAGAAAGGCTTTATTAAGTCACAGTTAGACTTAATGAAGTGTGATGTGCTTATGTTGCAAGAAACTAAGTTAAGTATGCGGGGTATTAAATTTTTGTTTTCTAATTGGAAAGTGTGGAAATTTTGCGTTTCCCCCTCTGCGGGGGCTTCTGGGGGTTTGGCTTTTCTTTGGAATGATGCTTCTACTGAGTTATCTTTGGTTGTTTTTGCCCCTTTATGGATGTTGGCATTGGTAAAAAGTAGGGTTTCTAATGTGAAGTTCTGGTTATTTAATGTTCATGGTCCAATGTCTATCTTGGGAAAAAGAGCCCTCTGGGACTCTCTAACTATTGCCTCCTCTCCTCTGCGAGGCTAGTTTGTGGTTTTTGGTAGAGATTTTAATGCTATTTCTTATGATGATGATAAAATTGGGGTCACTCTACCGAATAAGTGTATTATGGTTGATTTCACTACTTTCCAATCAGAATAATGGTTTGTTGGATTGTAAAACTTTGAATGGTCCTTTTACTTGGACAAATATGAGGAAAGATTTTTCACAGATAGCTAAAATACTTGATCAATTTTTTATTTCTGATAATTGGGTCTCTTCAGATGTGGATGTTGTTGCTATGGTATTGCCCAATTCCGGTTCTGATCATTTTCCAATCATGTTGTCTATTTTGGATGATAGGGCTCCTGGGAAATCTTCATTTAAATTTGAGCCTATGTGGTTTAGAGATCCTTCTTTTATGATGCTCTTAGAATCTTGGTGGGCCTTGGCCCCTTTTATTTCTGGAACTAGAATGTTTTGCTTTGTCTAAAATCTCTCCTTTGTTAAAGAAAATATAAGTCCTGGAATGTCTTGCATTTTAAAAACATTTTCTTTGAGAAATCTAGAATTCAGGAAGAGCTTGAAGTTTTAAATTCTGTGGTTATGAATATTGGGATGGATTTTACTACCTTTGATAAGCATAAATTGTTAAATTCTCAGCTTGAGGAAGTTATCTCTTGTGAGGAAATCTATTGGCGATAGAAATCTAGGGATCTATGGCTTGTTGATGGAGATATGAATACTAATTTTTTTCATTCATCCACTAAATTAAAACGACAATGGAATAGGATTTCTTGTATTCAAGATCCTGATGGGGTTTTCCTTTTGGAGGAGAAGGATATTGCTGCTGAGGGTGTTTGTTTTTTCAAATCCTTGTTGATTGAGGAGTCTTCTACTTTTGATGATAGCTTTGCTTCGGCTATCCGTCAACTTATTTTTGCTGAGGATAATAACATGCTTATGGCTCCTTTTTCTGCTCATGAAGTTAAGGAGGTTGTCTTTTCCATGGCACCTGACAAGGCTCCTGGGCTTGATGGTTTTACTGCTCTATTTTTTCAAAAGTGTTGGTATTTTATTGGGGAAGAACTTCTTCTTGTTTTAGAGGAGGCTAGGTGTAATAGATCCATTTTGAAGGAATTAAATACAACCCTTATTTCCATCATTCCAAAAATAGAGAATCATAAGTCCTTTGTTGATTTTTGCCCAATTGCATTATGTAATACTTTATATAAAATTATCACTAAAGCAATCTCTGTGTGGCTTGCCAAGCTTATTCCTAAGATTGTTTCAAGTGAGCAGGGTGGTTACGTTCCGGGTAGGGAGACAATGGAAGGAGCGATTGTGGCTCATGAGATTCTGCATTCTATCTCCCATCTTTCTATTCTTGCCATGATTCTTAAATTAGATGTGATGAAAGCTTATGATAGGGTTAGTTGGTAGGCTCTCTCTTCTGTTCTTAAAAAAATTGGGCTTGGGGTGAAGTGGGTGAAAGGGATCTATGCATGTATTTATACTGCTAGGTTTTCTGTGATTTTGAATGGTTCCCTATGTGGTTTTTTTGCTTCTTCCAGAGGTCTTAGGCAAGGGGACCCTTTGTCTCCTTTCTTGTTTATTATTTTAGCTGAAGCTCTTAGCAGAGCTATTTTGGCTACAAGGGAGAGTGGTCTATGGAAGGGAATTAGTATTCCACATATGGCTGCTAATCATTCTCATTGTCTTTTTGTTGATGATACTATTGTTTGGTCATGCCACTATGGGTGAAGCAAAGGTTATTAATAGGATTATAAGGGATTATTCTACTTTCTCTGGTCAGAAGGTGAATAGTGCTAAATCTAAGGTTTTCTTTTTTAATGTTTCCCCTTTGGTGCAATCAAGATTGACTAGCTTTTGGGGTTTCTCTATTGGTCAATTTCCTTGTAAGTATTCGGGGATTCCATTTTTCACTGGTTCTAAGAAGCATAATTTTTGGGAAAAAATTTCTGCTATTGTTTCATCAAGGGTTCTCTCTTAGACTCATAAATGGCTTACTTTTTAAGGGAAGATTGTGCTTATTAAGGTTGTTTTAAATGCGGTTCCTATTTATTTGATGTTTGTTTTAAAGGCTCCCAAGAAATCAGTTTCTAATTTGTAGTCAATTCTGAGGTCTTTCTTGTGGAATGATAATGTAAATAAAAGGGCTCGAATCCCTTTGTTGGCTTGGGATAAGGTCTATTCTTTGAAGGGCAGGGGTGGTGCAAGGATTGGGGACTTAAGTAAGCAAAATTTGGCTTTAGGCACTAAATTAGTTTGGAAGTTATATAAGCAACCCTCTTCTAAGTGGGCATCTATTTTATTTGCAAAGTATTTAAGAAATCGTTCCAGGGAGGCGATTTTTACTGCCTCCTCGCTTCCTAAAGGTTTTGCAATTTGGAACTTCATGTCTGAATGTAGGTCTGTTATTCTTCTTGGTTTATCTTGGCTTGTGCATAATGGTCGTAAAGATAGATTTGGGGAGGAAGTTTGGACTGGTTTCTCTGCTCTGACTAGTCTAAGAGATTGGTCATCTCTTATGTCTCTTTTGAAATCTTCTTGGGGGCTATTTGTGGTTGATTATTTTTTTGTGGATTTCTCTGGGTCTGTCCTGGTTGCCAAATGGAAATCAGTAAAGTCTCTTCCAATTGATCAAGAGCTCAAGTCTACTTTTGTTGAGGAATTAAGTAAGCGTCAACTTCTTTACTCAAAGGCTGATGATGAGCTTATTTGGGTTCATTCTAAGTTTGGAGAGTATTCGGTTAAAGATGGATACAATTATTTATCTGCTACTTGTAGGGGGAGGCCTGGCCTTCTTGGTTGTTTTGGCATATTGCCTGTCTTCCAAAGGCAGGAGCTTTTGCTTGGTTGGTTGTCCAAGATATTGTTAGCATTTCACAAAGGGAGATTGTTGGCATTCCAGTAAGTTTGTTGGTATGAGGATATTGAGAAGATTGTTGAATATTGTCGAAATAACTGAGAAAGGATGATTACTGTCTTAATAATATTATTTTGTCATTGATGTCAAGCAATTGATTTTCTGATTTAGTATGATGTTGCCATATCTTAATGAGTATGTTTTGATAAGTATAAAGATGTCGGTAAGTGACACAGAAAGAATGAAAATGAAGGGGAGTAATAAGTTATTCAATGGGCAACTATTACCGAGTTAGACAATGATTAGATTTTGTTGTTTTGATTATTTTGATATCCTATATATATATGAGTATTCTAAGAATGAGAAAATATTTCATTCATTAGATGAGTTAAGGTTTGATATTGTTCTATGTTACCGAGCATGAAACTAGTCGGTAAACACTAGGGTTATTGATATCGGTTAAAGAAGGCAGAATATCTACCGAGTAAAGGTTCAGTATTTACCGAGTAATAACATAATGCATTGGATGGATAAAAGCATTATTAAATGAAGAATTCCAATGAGCTGGAGATGTATAGATGATTGGTATGCCATGAAAGAAGTTTGTTGAAGATCTATGACAACGAAAATACAGGAGTTAGATCTACAGCGCAAATTGAACGGTCATAACCTAGCACAAGTTCCAAGGAAGGAATACAAGTTCCAAGGTGAGATAAAACATTTTCAGATCGAAGGATACAATGAACCTAGTCAAGTTTGAAGATCTGATGGCTAAGATTGATCATGGGAAATGTGATCAAGGAGATTAAGCGGTTAGGAATTGTTTATAAATAAGAAATTGTTGATGACCTATAGGAGCAAGCAAATAGAAGAACTGTGATACTACAGTAGTGATCACCGAGCACAAAAGATTGAATATCTAATTAAAGAACGGATTGAGAAGCCCAGCAAGGAGAAAGATAAGTCTTATGAAAAGATTATTTTGAGCACATAGAGTCTGCTTTAGCATTTCAGATGTGAAGTTGCAGATATATTTTATATTGTTATTTATTTTGTAAGTGACAGGAAATCTCTGAACTGAGTGGACCTAACAGTCTTATTTGTAAATCCTCTAGCAAGGTAACATTCTGAATGAGTGTTTGAAATCCTTTGACAAGGTCACTTCTAACAAAGTGCAAGATTCTAACAAGTCTGAGGGAAATCCCTTAACTGGGTCACATCTAGCAATGTGTTTATGTAATCTATAACAGGATTGGTTTTTAACCGAGCATACTCCAGAAGGGTATATTTCTTAGTAGGTTCGAAATCCCACAATGCTTTTTCCCTATTTGGGTTTCCACGTTAAATCTGGTGTTAAATGTGTTATGATGTTTTAAGTGTATCTATTTATGAGTTTGAATGATTTACAGTCATAGTTGCATATCAGTAAAGGCTACCGAGGTTGAATTTGATGAATACATTGATTATTGAGTTTTTATGATTCACCCCCCCCCCTCTCATCTTACTAACAGATAGAGTTCTCACGAGTATGAGGTTGGATAGGTTGGGTATCACTGTTGTTTTTCCATGTGTCCTGTGTGGTGGATCATTAGAATCAGCTGATCATCTTTTTCTTCATTGTCCTTTTGCATCTCAATGTTGGTATTGACTTTTTAAGAAATTAAATTGGTCTGCGGTTTTATGTGGGGATCTTCGTTCTCAATTTAAGGGTTGGCCGCTTTTATGTTCATCTTCTTTCTATGCTTGTGTGTGGATTATTTCCCCTTCTATTCTAATTTGGAAGATTTGGTTGGAAAGGAATAATAGAATTTTTAGGAAACACTCTTCCTCATTGACGAATGTGCTCTTCTGTATTGAGAAATCAATCTCAGAATCTTCTTTGGCTTTTATTTATAAGGGTCTTAGTCCTAAATGTACTTTTACTTCATGGGATAGTTAAATCATAGGGAATTGGCTGGCCTTACATTTTCTTCCTATGCAAGGGGCCATTTCTAAGAAAAGGTCACCCCCAATTAACAGAAAAGATGTGGTTTGGTTACCTTCCCTCCTTCCAAACATAAATTAAATTTTGATGGGGCTTCTCGAGGCAATCCAGGGAAGTTTTCTATTGGGGTGGTGGTTTTTGATGAAAAGTCCAGAGTCATCAAAGCTTAGTGTCAGTGTATTCCTGATGGGACAAATAATGTGGCCGAATTGCACGCTTTGTCTATTGGGCTTGATTTGCTTCTTTCGTTAAACTTCTCAGATGTTGTGATAGAAGAAAACTCATTATTTGTCTTTTATGCGATTACAAATCACACTTGTAACTCTTGGCATTTAAATATTGGTTGGATAAGGTTCTATTGCAGCTTGAGTTCTTTAATTCTTTCTCTATTTCTCACTGTTATAGAGAAGCTAATTGTGTTGTGGATTTTTTGGCAAATAAGACTTTAAATGAAAATATTCAAACCCTGGTTGATATTGAAGAGAGTTGCCTGCCTCCTCATCCTTTGAAGTCTTAAATTTCCTTTTCTAGCATACTCTCTTGCTTTGCCTTGACCTCGCATCTTATTTGGGATTGCCAGCATGTATGCAACTTAGTTCGATGGTGTATGGGGCCTTCTTGGCCGCTTTATATCACCACATTAATTTTGCATGTTTGCTTGTAATTTTAAAGAGGGTGTTGGTCGGTGCCTAGCTCTTGGGTTGCTTTTGTATGACGTATTTTTCTTGATTGCATTATTATTCTCACTGTATTGGTTGCTCTGTACTGGTTGCTTGCAGTCTCTCTTCTAATAAGCTTTAATGATTGTCCTTTGTAGTTGTAGTGGCGTCTTGCACGTATGATTATTTGATATTGCTTTAATTGTTTTCTCTTTGATGTGGCGGTTTTTGTATGTTTATTGGCATGGTCCTGGGGATATGGCTCGTGCGAATATCTTGTATTTACTGCGGGAATTATGTGAAAGTTATGCTTGCTGCTTAATGAGGTATATTTATTGTTTTTCCTCAAAGGTGGCGGCCCGTGGAAGCTTGTTGGTATGGTGTTCAGTGAACTAGCTTGTGTTGATCTATGATCTTATATCATTTTAATTTGCTTAGATGATGTGCTTCTTTATTAATTATGTCTTATTTTTTCTTTATAAGCTCACTTCTTTCTGCTAGGTGCATTATTTTCCTTTGTATTTTTTGGTAATGGAGGCTGCTGGTTATAGAATTTCATTGCCTGTTAAGAAGTGCGATTTTCAAGATCCTCACATTTTTTATGATGAGAAACTTGGTCGACTGTTTAAAATTCATTCTTCAAAATTTTCTTTAGCTTTTCACAAGGTGGTGGATAGACGATGGTTGGTGGAGAATTCTAATATTTTTCTTGCTGAAGTTGCTTCTCATTTTACTACTGTGTGTATGGACATGCTCTTGGATGCTTCTCTAGTTTGGGCATTATTGGATGCATACGTTCATCCCTCTCTTTATTCTACTTCTAATCTAGATAATGCTTTGTCTCTTTATTGTTTTGAGTTTGGTACTTTTCCTTATGATGGTTTTGTACCTCGGTCTGAATTATTATCTAGAGGCTAGCACTGTGAGTTACTTTTAGTCATAAGAGGTGGTTTGATTTCTAACCTTTATGATGACACGGTGTTTTCTCTTGTAGACTTTTTGGATCATGTGTCTCCACATATCTTGGCTGCGGCTGTTAATGTGTTTTCAGGTATTCATTTCCTTCTTGATTTGTTGAAGGTTGTAATGTCTCTTCCGAGTGTAGTTGTGCCTCTACAAGTGGTTGCTTCAGAAGATCAGAATGTGGGGGCTTCCCATCCTTTGTCTCCTTCTGAGGAAGGTCCCAACACTTGGTTTTTGCACTCCCGATGCTTCATGATCACCTTCTTCTCTGATAATTTTGTATCAGTGTCACATATTCTAGGGGGCTAGGCTTTATTTATGTAACTGGCTTTGTTGGCCCTTATGGTTTTTTGGGGATGGTTTGGGGCTGGTTTGGATTATTCACTTCTCCTCTTTGATTATAATCGGTTGTACTATTTTCCCATTTGGGATTTATGAGCAAGACCGAAGGTTTTCTTTTCCTGGTTCTTTCCGACTAGTGCTCATCGAACCAGGTTTGTGTATAAAAATTATAAATATTAATAAAATTAGTGGTCTTCCACTTTTATTGAAAAAAATAAAATATATAGATTGTAATGTAAATAACACCTTAAACCTTATAGACCTTGTATGTCGAGCAAATTTTTGTGACATGTTTTTGCTCTATTTTCCCATGGTTGTTCAATTGAATCATAGATGACATCTCCAATGTTTGTGGATCATATTGGCACTAGTTATAGATTATAGATTGTTTGGTACCTATACTTTTTTAATGCAAGTTTGCTCATTTTGCTTGGAGTGTCATTTATCAAGGTCTTCCTCTTGGTCCCAACTTGTCTCATCTGGGAGTTGTACACATTTTTTGCCCATTCTATGGATACGGGGCTCTCAATCACATAAGAGAACCATTATTTGTAAAAAAAAAAAAGTTGCCCTTCATTTGTTAAGATTATTTTATTTTAGAAATTATATCAAAAATTAAATAAAAATATTCTTCCTACAAAAATTATTGTATTTTATGAAAAGTGGCTAAATACAACCATATAATCATCAAATTTGGGTCTTAATAACCATCTTATACATTTAGGAATCTTAAATCGTGTGTTAAAAGGGTTTTACATTTTAAGATCATTTTTACTATCTCTTTAACTTATTCAATGGTGAAAATTGCAGTCTCTTTTCTTTTATATTTTGGGTCCATTTTTCATAGTGTCATAAATATAATTATTAGTTTATTTGTGGTATACTTTTGTGTGAATTTGGATCATGACATTATCATATTCCAATTCACTTATTATTAGCTTCTAGAAGTTCATTCCTAAACCTTAGCTCCATTATTTACCATCAAATATTAAATACATAGATATGGACTTGACCCAAGTTATTTTTTGTAATGGTAGATATAAACCTTAATTTTTAAAAATTAAATTTTTTTTTTAACTTAACTATTTCACCAGTTGTGAGCTAACCTATGACATGCATGTGTTGAATTGTGTGGTATGATAGTGTATTTAGAGGCATTAATTTAGTCATTTGGAAACAACCTAGGGAGTTCTCATTGAGTATATCTAGAGTTCAATTCGTACAGTGAAAAAATAATTTAAATGATAGATTTGACTAGTACCTCCTTTGTAATGACCTATATCCCAAGATAAACATTTGAAATTATCATCCAACTCAAATGTGACCCACCAACAACATTTAATTTGCCTCACTAATTCTTTTGTCCACATTGAGAAAGTTGTTAAAAAAGTTTCATAATCACCATTGCCAAGTCCACCTCCTTTAGGAATACACATACAGTTCCATTCTCAAGGAATTTAAATATAAAATTAGTTTTTAGTTATACCTTCATGTACAATGAAACTATCTAATAGCGTTATAAGCACATGAATAATATATAGTATTGGGGCTTGTTAATGGGTTGAAAAAGGTTTTAAAATCCTTTGGAAGACGAAGTAAGGAAAACAAATTGGAAACCTCTAGATCAAAATTGGATTGAGGTGAAATTCGATGGAGCTACAAGGGGGAACTAGATACTATCTACTGTAATTTGTGTAGCAAGAGATTATAATGGAAAAATCATTGCAAGTTGTAACCAAAGACTAGATTGGGGAACCAACAATGAAGTAGAAGCAAACTTTGCCTTCCTAGTGGTCCTAATGGCAAAAAAGTTGGATGTATAAAATCGTCATCATGAAGGGGACTCACAAATTATTGTGAATGCACTCTCAAAATGGAATGTTGATTACTAAATTGACAACGTCATTTAGGTTACCAACTGACTTTCTCCACATTTAGCAAATTCAAAATATCTCATGTGCTAAGGGAGGGTAACATTGATGCTAATAAACAAGCCAACATGGCATTCGACCTTCAAATTGGAGAAGTCAAATGGTTTAGCATGTCACATGAAGTTTAAATAAAGTGAACTAGGATCCCAACAAATTCAAATTGAGGTGGCAGATTCTATATGTTAGGGACATCAGTGGACATGTATGATTGGTAGAGAAGGCAATAAATGAAGGTGATGACAAGGATACATAAATAAGGAAGCAATGAAAATTCTATATTCTTGGGTAGCTAGGTTGATTCTATTCATTTGGATTTATCTTTGCCTCATGCGATAGGACAAGGGGGAGGTTTGAAGCAAGATTGCATTGAAGTGGATCGGATAAGGTGGAGGAAAGCTTCAAGCATAGTCAAGGATTTTAAATGAGTTTGGAAGACATATGTGGCATATCTGCAAGTGATCCACAAGTTTATAGCTATGATACATGTGAAGGAGAAATTTTTCATTTGCAACGAATAGTCCATATTTTTACAAATGTGGAGGAGTTAGTGGCTATTGAATTCATATTTATTTCTCTGCAATGATAGGTGTTGTCAATGAGGTTTTAATTGATGGAGACATATGTTTGCCTTTCATTTTGAGAATAGGTTCCAAGTTGATAACATATAGACCAAATAGGTGAGAAGTTATTTTATTCTGAAAGCAAGGAGAGAAGGTAATATGCAAGAAAATTTCTCCTTACAAACCACCAAACCAATGGTGACATTCTGGGGAAAGATTTCAGACGAGTGCCTAAGTCACATTTTCAAGATCCTAAATCAAAAATTCTTGCATATAGTGAAGATTATTTTGGGGGAAGAATACCTAAATGCTCAATACAAGTATCGTACTAACATCAACCTATCTTCCCTCTTATGGCATGATGTCTACAGCTTGAGGCAAGTGAATCGATATTTTGGTTAATGCATAAGTGTGTGAAGGATGATTGGTGTTGGGGTTTGGCAAACCTCATAGGTGTGGCGAGATTTGGTGAAGGCTTTGTGTATCTTTGAGGTGATTGGATTCACATTGGTGAGTTCACACCACCATTGAGGTCATTCCTCCTTTGGAGTGTGAAAAATAAGGAGGTTCGTTGGGATTCTGCACAAATTGGGCTCCAAGATGTTAAGGATTTTCTCAAATGTGAGGAAGCTCATTTGGTGAGAGAGGAGGTGGAAAAATGGATACCCAGGAATAGAAGACTAGGCTCACATGGAGGAAGCATCTCCCCAAAAAAGGAAAAGAGGTCGTCATGTGGGCTCTTATAGTGTGAGCATGATGAATCTAGGCAATGAACCTGATGGACAAGAGCGAGAAAAGGAGAAGAGATAGCCATACATGAGTTGATCATGTGAAGAATGATAAGTAGTGTTTCATTTTTGATACTATGTTTTTTTGTAAAGGGGAATTATGCCCATTTTGTAAAGAATTGATATATAATTCTGGGTGATCGGGGTTAGGTTGAATAGGGATTGAAGGTTGTATCTAGATTTTACAAATTTGCATGGCATAGACAATGTATGTTTTTGATATATTAACACAATGAAATATTTACCGATCAAAATAAAAAAAGGATTGTGATGTAAATAACACCTTAAAATCCTTATAGACCTTGTATGTTAGGTAATTTTTTGTGACATGTTTTCACACTATTTCCTATGGTTGTTCAATTGAATTGTAGATGGCATCTCCAATGTTTGTGGATCATATTTGGCACTAGTTATAGATTATAGATTGTTTGGTCTATAATATTTTAATGCAAGTTTGCTCATTTTTCTTGAAGTATTATTTATCAAGGTCTTCCTCTTGGTCCCAACTTGTCTCATCTGGGAGTTATGCATACTTGTTGTCCATTTTATGGACACAAGACTCTCAATCACATAAGATAACCATTATTTGTAAAAAAAAGTCTCGCTTCATATGTTAAGATATATTTCATTTAAAAAATATATATCATAGATTAGATAAAATATTCTTCCTACCAAAATTATTGTATTTTATGAAAAATGGCTAAATACAAGTCCCATGTAATCATCCAATTTAAGTCCTAATAACCTTCTTATACGTCTTGGAATGTTAAATTTTGTGTTAAAAATGTTTTACATTTTAAGATCAATTTTACTCTCTTTTAACTTATGTAATGTTGAAAATTGCAAGCTCTTTTCTTTTATATTTTGGGTCCATTTTCTTAAAGTGTCATAAATGTAATTAATTGGTTTATTTGTGGTATATTTTTGTGTGAATTTGGATCATGAAATTACCATATTCTAATTCACTTATTATTATCTTCTAAAAGTTCATTCCTAAAACTTAGCTCCATTATTTACCACCAAATGTAAAATCTATGGATATGGACTTGACCCGAGTCATTTTTGTAATGGTAGATATGAAACTTGAAAAAATTAAAATTAAAATTTAAACTTTAACTATTTCACCAATTATGAGCTAAGTGACATGTATATGTTGAATTGTGTGTTATGATAGTATATTTATAGGCATTAATTTAGTCATTTGGAAACAACCTAGGAAACTCTCATTGAGTTTATATAGATTCCAATTTGTAGAGTGACAAAAAACAATCTAACATTATTAGTGCAAATTACAATATCTTAGAAGCATTACACATTGTCTTGTTGTATCTAACCTTGATTCATCATCATTGAATTATCTCAATTGGTCATCTAACTAAGAAGAACATGATTTGAATGATTCAATGGATTTCTTAAACATAGTTTTAGATACCACTTGTCATTACACGGATTTTAACATAAGAAAGTGAAGGTGAATGAATTCTAATTGTCCATATCTTGTTAGTTAAAATATAGTTTCTAGTTCCACGTGTCAATTTAGATGTACATTTGCGGAGATTAGGTTATGACTTGATTAAGTGAACTTTTGTGAAAATAATTAATTTGTAGAACATGATATTTTCACTTAAGCAGGCCCTAAAAATTCCAACACATTAGTGAATAAGTTAATGACATCTATCGCATTATACTATCATCATTGAATTTCGAACTATGACATAAATTATTTCAATTTCTATATTAATTTAATATCATATATTAGTCTTTGGAAAAAAGATCTCTACAACTTTCCCACTTTGCATCGTTTTTGAATTCCCTTGCCCATGGTGTCTGTTAGTGAACAGATTTTGCTCTTTGCATTCAAATGATTAATTTTACAACTTTGTTACCTTCTTTTAAGAACAAATGGTTCATTGAACAGTTGAGTCGGCATTTGTTCAATCACCTCCCTCTGAACTTTTGCCTAGGTACAGCTCCCTATCTAGATTTTTCATAAAGTATGTTTTTGTTTTTATATTTATATCCAAA
The DNA here is from genome assembly GCF_030272615.1 of Cryptomeria japonica. Taxonomy (NCBI): domain Eukaryota; kingdom Viridiplantae; phylum Streptophyta; class Pinopsida; order Cupressales; family Cupressaceae; genus Cryptomeria; species Cryptomeria japonica. The sequence goes on from NC_081414.1 coordinate 704,221,622, forward strand.
ATGAAAGCTTTTAACCAGAAAGCGTATAAGGCCGCCTATATCATTCTTGGATGAAAGGCTATAACTTTCTTCATATCTCATAAATAACGGAAACCTATCTTCTTAATTTTCAAAGTATGTAATTACAGTAACTGAAACAAAGTTCAATATACTTCTTCCAAATAAAGACGAACAGATTCAGGGAAAATGAATGCACCCACAAACATGAATCTTTTCCAGAGTAAACAACACATTCAAAGGAAAGAACATCAGAGGGATAATGAAAAACTGCAATGAAATAATCAAATACTGTTTCCTGATCGGATGAACATATGCAAAGACAAGTTATCCATTCGGATTCAAATTTCACAGATCTTTCTTCTCCCCAAAAACAATATCACCAGATTTCATATATATATCTTTATGTAATCAAAGACACAACGATATATCTGCTAATCTTTTTCCACCATAGATTTCAACCATCTGATTCCTCCTTTGATTAGGAATGAGAAAATACAAAAACAAACACACGTTCCAATTTTCTTTAAAATTAGTTACTAAAAATCTAACCCTTCTACCATCGATTCTACTTAATTTATAGTCTAAACAGGGGGGTCTCCTTGAAAACCCAACCACTCCTCGATAAAACACTTACGAAACCAACATAAAGTATTTTGGGACAGTTGTCTCGAAGTTTTTGCATAACTATGAAAAATGTTTTGTTTTTAAAAATAAAGAAAACAAGCCCAAAGCGGATGCATTATGTTATATCTCATCATCACCCTCTTCTCTGTCTTCATGAGCGTCATGAGTAGCCGTGAGTTCTTGGATCATTGATTGGCTTGGGATTTTCATTGCATTAAGCTTCGCCTTTGCCACCTCTTTATTCCACCTGTGTTGCACCATTTTCTCTGAGTGCTTTGGCAGCTGATCATTCCCAATGAATACCATTGATTCGATCCTAGCCACTTTGGTTATATCCTCCAGTGTGAAACTACTCCTAACTCTGATTTTCTCCATGTTCAACCGGAATGACTTGACTGCTTCCTGTGTACTTACCCCGCAGATTCCTAGTTCCCAGTCATAATCGGGATTAACCACTTTATTATCTTTGACAATACTGCTTTGCAAATCCTGGAGTTCATAGACGGAGGTTTTTGCATCCGCAATTACCGACTGAAAGGTGAGCACCCGCCACATGATAGTTTTCTTAAGCAAGAAAAGTTGGCATTCATTAGATACCAGCTTGATTGAATGTTCAGTCAGAAATCTGGCAGTTCCATACTCTTCGATTTTGGTAAACAAAGGTAGGACATTTTGCCATTTGTGCTCTTCTTTCTCCCATGGTACAAGTTGATTTTGGATTTCGGAAATCAAGCCCTATACCTCATCACACAACTTCTAGGAGTCGGTAATGTATTTTTCACCATCTTTGATTACTTGTTCAATCCATTTTTCAACTACTTCAGCGATGCTCTTAGCCCGTTGAACTTGATCCATCAACTTCCTATTTTTCGGAGAAGCTGGGTCAAAGTTCTCAGTGGCATGGGATATTGGCATTGCTCCAAGGCAACCGATGCTCTCGATGAACTGAGCCAAAACACTTATATGTCTTTTAAGTTCTCTTTTCTCCCATTCATCCTTCTCTGATCGGGTAAGCATCTTCTTCGCTGACACTTCAAAAAAATGGTTATCTGTATCCCTGCTCATCTTTCCCAATTCTATTTTTGTTATTTCAAAATCATCAGAAATGGCCTCTTTGTTCTCATCTCTTGGTTTGTAAGAAGCAATTTCCATCGTCCACTTACCAGTTTCCTCGTCATTGTTTAGGTGCATGGTGGTCTTGAACCTCTTTGGCTTTGGATTCTTCTCAGAGTACTTGGCAACCATCTCCTGAATTGGAATGGTCATAGGAAGAGAGCTCCTTTTCTTGTTCACTGAGGTTGTTAACCATTTAGGAGTCGCAGCAGAATGAGAAGTTCCTTCAATCATTTTTGGGGGTGGCATCATTGCTACAGTCACCATTTGAGTGTCTAGAGCACAAGCAACTTCACCATCCAAATATTCAATTTCAAAGATTTGAGCTTCAAGTACGACATCTTTGGCTCCCATATCCTTGACCTGATCCATCCTCTTTTGGGCGACACTACGTGATCGAGTATGCCGAGGGGTACTGAAATCCAGAGTTGGTCTAGGTCTGTGTCTAGGCTGGGCCAACTTGATTTCCTTACCTGCACAAACAGGAGCACTGTTAGAAGGACGTTTTGGTGAAGACATACTTCTCGTAGAAAGAGGCTTGGTGTCTGGCTTCATTTCTTTCTTCTTAGTCACCCATGCCACTGTTCTGTCTAGAACTCGTTCAGTTCTCGATTGAATGTCATCATTTTCATCTTCATCCCAATTAATTGGGGGCATTTCAGTCTCTGCATGGGCTAAATACCCTGGTTCAAACAGTTCAAGATAATCTTCTTCAAGCCCTTTAATATCTATCTTTATTTGCAAAGAAATAACCTGTTCCAGCACCAGTCTCATATTTTCTCTTTTGAAGACTTCAAGTTCATCCGAACAGTCTTCCCAGAAATCTTCTAACTGTGGTGTGGGAAGGTGAGGCATTAAACCAAGGCTCCGAGAAAATCCTTTGTTGTCAAACCATTTTCTTTCAGCATACAGAGAGAAATTAAAATTTCGAAGGTCCGCTCCTATACTTAGTGCATCAGACATTGAATTACAGGATAACACTCCCAAATGTATTGGAAAATGACCTTCCCACTTGTCCTTTGGCTATGCCTTCTTGACCACGGAAGTCAGTTGTCTGCATACTTCTGCTAGGACAAAACAATCAAAACAAAAATGCGGAAGCTTGAAGGGTTCCTCTTCAAAGCCTCCCACTCGTATATAGAAAAAGCATGGAAACTGGATGTAAAATCTTCTGAACTTCTTAATCAAAGCCCATGCCTCATCTAAAATCCATTTGGCTTTTGTACCTTTCAGTTCATGACACATATCGCCCAGGAATGCATTATGTACCCTTCTAAAATCTTGTAGGGAATTGTCCTTTTGTAGCATTGGATAAAACTCATACACCGAAACGTCTTCCTCAGCGGGCTGCTTGGGTATGCCGGTTAACTCCTTAACACAGGCCAGACAATACAAAAGATATGAGGACATGAAGAAATTTTGTTGAAATTGCTTGGCTAGACTCAACTGCTCTTTCATCGAATCAACAATTAACTCCGCCCAATCCAGATATTGTTTTCCTTCCAGAACTAATTGTACATAGCAATATATCCAATCATCAAAGCTATAAGCTTCGGTAGAACCTTTGGCTCGATGTAACAGAAGCATTACATCATGGATATGCGGCAACATGTGGTTCTTGTTAGGATTTTTAGGTAGTCTAAAACCACCTCTCCGAGGGACTTTCAACCAGTACTTCGCCACATTATTCCAGTGTCCAGCTCTATCCGCATTGAACTCACTAATTGACCGAGCAGGGGAGAAATTAGAAAATTGATAATTTGGTATTTTGAACACCGAAGCAATCACTTCGCGGTTAATGGCGAGAAGGGCTTCACCGTTATCCCTTTTGATGGTTTCAGATACAGGGTCATATCTGGCAATACACTCCCGAACAAGCTCTGGACAAGGGATTGTCGGAGGAAAGGCTGTAGCTTCTAAAAGTCCACTACTCAAAATCTCTATACAGAAATACTTATCAACACCCCTAAACACCCTTTCTTTCAAATCTTCAAGGTTCTCACCCTTGAGGTCAATATCACTAACTATGGCTTCTATGGATGCCATGCTAAAGATGTTTCCAAACAAGTGCAGGGTGGACTTCATGATTTCTAAACAAGAAACCCAAACTTGATTGCAATGAAACCAAACCTCTGTATGAGAGAAAATGCAAGGGAAAACACTAGAGAGAATAAGGAAAAACTCACCTTCACAGCTGTATAATCGGACGACGGCTATCGGCAAGAAAAACTCCTATCCAGGGACAATATAAACACAAATCCAGCAACAAGAGCAAACCCAGAACACAAATGATTTTCATACCTTATAAAGAAAGGTAATAATGCAAACACATTAAATGAAATGATTTCACAATTTCATTCCGAACACGGCAAATTGATAGATTAGACCCCCGCATGCATGCATTGAATGCATGACGGCGTACTTTAAGAAATTGCCAGTTCCGGCAACGTTCACTTACTTCGAAAAAACCAAACAACGACATCACTTTACAATATGGTTCTGCCTGTCCTATTTAGCAATAAATGCACTTCCCGAAACATTTGAAACCGCGGGACCCACCATCATCGAACTTGTGTGAACATCTTGAACCAACTTCTTGAATGTTCAAGTAGTTTAAGATGTACGCTACGTCAAACTGTTGACCACTTTGCCATGTTGAACACATTGAACATATTTGAGCCCTTTGAACTTAGTTCAACAGGTTCAACACAAATATTATGTCACCGAACAAGAAAAACTTTTTTAAAGAGCCGCTGCAAAAACTTTAGAGAAAATGTTAGTACGAAGAACCTTTTTTGAACACTTCGGAACCTATTGAACCTAAATGAACATCTTGAACCTAGTTCAGAACGGTTCAACACATTCAAGGAGTACAACGAATTGTTTGAACTTGAATGAAAATGACTAGAGAAAGGACTTGAGACCACATTTAAAGACTCGAACCAAGGTAATATGGTATGAACTAGGACCCCAACATAAAAAGGAAATTATGACCCATTCTCGGCATGAAGAATAAATGACACGGTAACATTGGCTTTGATTGGGGATTGTATTTTTCAAAGGAAAATGCAAAGAACTCACAGACTCTGGTTTCGCAAAATATAAAACAACGGGGGAAGGGTTAAAAGCACAACCAAAAAAAATACCTAGACTACTATGTACAAGTGACTCAAACACTAGACTTATAATTTATAGAGCTTGAGATCTTGCCCATTGTAGGTATAAGGTAGGATCATTCCATCAGCATAGCTGAGTCTAAATGCATTTTGTCCTATGGCTTCACAAATTCTGAAAGGACCTTTCCACAATGAATCAAACTTGCCGTGAGCACCTTCGGACTCTTTTCTTTTGGTCCCATAGCAGCACCTCATCTCCTACCAGGAAACCTCTTTGTCGAGCTCACATGTCAAAAATCCTCTTTACTCGGCTCTGATGTTCTGAAATCCTATCCACCAGCAATTCCCTCTCTTCTTCTAGCTTTGTCAGATACATGATTCTTTTCTCCAAAGCATTTTGAAAGAAGGGATCTTCCACTACTGTTTGCAGCTTGGTTGCTGATAACTCCAGTGGCAAAGAAAGTTTCGCTCCTACACCATACACAAGTTCAAAAGGTGCCATCCCAATATCCCTCTTGGGTGTGGTCTTGTCCGCCCATAAAGCCTCATATAACTTCTTATGCCAATTCCTAGCATTCTCGTCAACTAGCTTCTTCATGATGACTATCAAATTCTTGTTGCTAGATTCGGCCAAACCATTGCCCTGTGGAAAATAATCAGAAGAATGTGAGAGTGAAATTTGATGATCATAACAAAACAGGGTCAACTCTTTAGAGGAGAAATATGATGCATTATCTGTCACAATTTTTTGGGGTACCCCAAAACGAACTAGGATGTAATCCATGAGAAAACTACACGCAATCTCTGAGTTGGCCTTTTTGGTGGGGACGACTTCTACCCACTTTGTAAAGTAGTCAGTAGCTATCAAAATATACATGTGACCCGCACTAGAATGAGGGTTTATTGGGCCTATAAAATCAATGCCCCACTGCGTGAAAGGTTCATCCATCACTACAGGCCTTAGAGGCAGTGCTGCTAAATGTGGCTTCCCAAAAAACAATTGACATTTTTTGCATTCTTTTACGTGAAAATAGGTGTCCCGAAACATGTTGGGCCAATAAAAACAATTTCTTAGAATTTTGAAAGCAGTAACAGATGATGAAAAGTGTCCACCACAAACATCTCCATGATAAGTTTCCAGGAGCTTTTGATGTTGAGGTTTATCTACACACCTTAAGTACGTTCCATCTAACCCCTTTTTGTATAGAACATCTTGCCAAATTACATACTTTGCAGCCTTTAATTTTAAATTCCTTTGTTCTTTAGCCTACAGATAATTTGGGCAACTACCATAAGTTAAATAGTAGGCCACATCAGAGAACCAAGTGTCCTGCAATCCAACAAAAGGTGTTAATGGTAACTCGGTTTCAGTTTCCACCTCATTTTCCGCTATCAACTTGCATAAGCCCTGCCCTTTAATTGTCTTCATAGGGCAAATATCTAAGTCATACTCTTGAATTTTCATCACCCATGTTGCACACTTATTTAGTCCAACCTCCTGTTGAGTCAAAATGCTTTTCACGACTGAATCTGGAACAAAAACCACAGAGTGAGAATGCAGGATATAATATCAAAACTGTTTCACGGCCTTTACAACAACATATGCATGTTTCTCGATAGGTGAATATTTGAGCTCATGCTTCTTGAGCAGAGTACTCATGAACGCTATAGGCATTTCAGCCCCATGTTCATCCAACTACAATAGAATTCCAGACATAGTATGGTCTGATGCGTAACAATACAGAATGAAATCCTTCATGAAATCTGGGTTAACAAGAGTGGGCGCATTTGCAATTGATCCTTTAATTTTCTCGGAAGCATTTTTGGCTTCTTCGGTCCACTTGAAAGGATGTTGCTCACTTAGCAAACCAACAATGTGTTTTGTGGTCTCAACAAATTCTGGAACAAATCTCCTCAGGAAATTCACTTGACCAAAGAACGATCTTACTCCAGTCTGACTAGAGGGTAAACTGAGACGTTGAATTGCATTAACCCTGTCGGGATCAATCTTGACTCCCTCTTTTGAGACAATATGTCCTAACAATTTGCCCTCAGTGATGCAAAAAACTGATTTCTTAGGATTCAAAGAAATCCCGTGTTCACGACAACGCTATAATACTGCACTCAAATCCCGGAAATGATCTGTCCTTTTTTTTGAAAACACCGTGAGGTCATCCAGATAAAATACAATTATTCTGTCTCAAAAATCCTTGAAAGAGGAATCCATAGCCCTTTGAAAAGTGGCTCGACATTTATTAAACCAAAAGGCATGCGGTTGTATGTGAATGTTCCCCATGGAGTGATGAATGTTGTCTTGTGCTGCTCATGTTCCGCTACAGATATTTGGTTATAACCAGAAAAACCATCCAACATCGACATCATCTCCGACCCAGACACTGTCTGTAATATGTGATCCATATTTGGTAAGGCATAGTTGTCCTTCAGGCTTGCTTGATTCAAATTTCAAAAATCAACACAGATACGAATTTCCCCATTTTTCTTTCTTACGGGTACAATGTTAGCTACCCAGGTGGAATGGTGAATTGGATATATGATTTGGGCCTTAAGCATTTTCTCAACTTCCTTAGAAATTGCATCGGCCATGATGGGATTAAAGTTCCTTAATTTTTGCCTAAAAGGAGAGACGCCTGGCTTCAACGGAATCTGATGTTGTAAATGTCCATTTCTAAACTCCTTCAGATCATCATAAGACCAAGCAAAAACATCAATATACTCCTTAAGTAGTGTACCAAGTGTTCTCTTTTCCTCTGTAGAACAACACCGACCGATTGTCACTTCTTTTGGATTAGCTTCATCTCCCAAGTTTATTTTCTCACATTTTCCTTTCCCATCATCCTTGGGAACTTTATTACCTATGAATGTGTCATCTCTGGTGAAAAATCTCTCCAGAGTCACTAACCCCCTAGGAATTTTGTTACCTTTGAGCTAAATAAAGCTATTTGTAGGATCTACCTCTGGGTCTGGACTGAACTCTTTGCAAACACTCTCAGAGCCTTCAAAATATGACTGAGAAAATGATTGAGCACATTCTAGGAAATCTTTGATCTGTGCATCTGCATCAAAAACTTGCCAATGATCTACATTATCGGGAACACTGGGCCTATAGATCATTTCGATCCTATATGAGTTATCTTTAAAATCCAGATGTGGTGATAAAAGTGAGGCAGACATAGCCAATGAATCTGCCCTACTATTTTGTTCCCTCGGAATTGCTTCGATCGAGAAAGCATCAAAGAATTCTATCTCATCCCAAACTCTATTCCTGTAATGCCTCAACCTATCATTCTTAACTGTATAAACATTCCTCACCTGCCTAAAAATTAACTCTACATCACCTTTGACTTTAAGCAACTTAATTTCTTTACATTTAGCCTCACTTAATCCCAATAATAGTGCCTCATATTCAGCAATATTATTACTGTTTTTAAAATCCAACTTGAAGGAAAAGGGGAAAATATTACCAGTTGGTGATAGCAAAACCACCCCTGCTCCAGAACTAGAGTTAGTGCAGCTTCCATCAAACTCCATCTGCCATAGTCCACCAAGTTCATCAGTTGTCTTATCCATTTTCTTTTCACTAGGCACGAGGACAAGATAGTTTCCAAACTCACACTCCTGAAATAGAATCTAGGCTTTTAGGTTATCTGAGGGAAATATAGTATACTTATTCTTGGGTTTAGGTTCAAGCTTGATTCTCTGGTTTCCAAGGGGAATAACAGCTTCAGACTAGTCCATTTTGATTTCGCCTCCAAGGTCCTTGCAAAACGTCCTACTCAGAAGCATTTCGTAACTCGCCGGAATATCAGTGACCAGTATAGTTAATCCCACTCTTTTGTTTGGGCATGCTGCCAGCACTGCCTGGACGTCCTTTACCTAACCAATAAGAGGGACCTATTTTCCATCCATTGAAAAGCATCTTCCAAATGTTTTAGTAAGGGTTAAACCTAAAGATTTAGCCAGAGAAGAAGGCATTATATTGTCTGAAGCTCCTAAGTCAATTATGCAATTACTTAACTTTTGACCATTTAGGAGAAGGGAAATATAGAAAGGTTCAGGTTTTGGAATCTCGACCTCATGCCCAGACCTTGTGTCATGAAAAGCACAGGAATCTGCCAGATTAGCTAATGAGCAGGCGATAGATGAAAACCCATCGACATCAGCTAAATCACTATGTTCCATGCACCTGTGTACTTGAGACTCTGAAAAGGAATCCCCTTTGACATATTTGACTAGTTTATCCAACTCTTTTGGGTTAAGCTTTAAGTACTTAGTGGTAGGTAATTGAATGGTTGAGGCCTTACAGAATTCAATGATATCAAAGGGGGAAGAAGAGAAAGAGCTCTTATGATCTTCATGGTTCCTTTGCAAAATCTTAACCTCGGGAACCTTTGAAAAACTATTACCTGGGAGATCTTTGCTTTTGAAATTGTTTCCAGAAGGATTCACAAAGGAAGAAGGCTGGGAGGTTCATTGATTCCTTGTTAGGATCACACATGAAGAACCTTCAAGAGTTGCCAAAATGTTACTACCCTTTTATGAATCTGACTCATATTTGAGGTAGAATGTTCCAGAGTCACTAGGTGCCTCTTGAATTCTTTCTGCTTCAGTGAGTTCTCCTAATTCGTCCTTTGTGTTTTGTATCTTAACGTGTCTTATCATATCAGGACATGAAACCCCATCATGATCAGTGGTAAGATGAAATGAACACATGACACCTTTGTCAGGAGGTGCCTTTATCTGTAATCTTTGTGGAGCTGTAGGAAGCTGCAATGGTCGTCCATAGTTGTATTGATTTGAGGTTCTCCTATTTATATCCTGATAAGGTTGTGGATAAGAGTTTCCAGGCTTAGGTATTTGCCTCTTTAGAGCAATCATATCATTGACAAGCCATTGAACAACTGGATCAGTAGAGGACGTAGAAGCCTGAGATTGTCCTTGAGGAATTTTTACATCCTTCCTCCATTTGCCAGCTATTATTAGATCATCTTCAAGCTCTATAGCCTCATTTTGTGCAGTTTCTAGGTCGACCGGCCTACTTCTTCTGAGGTGAAATCCTACATCAGGTGGCATGGAATTTATGAAGAAACATTAGTGATTATCTGCAGTTGGTCTCTTGGCTTGAGGAATTTTGTGAATAATCTTATTATATCTTGCTACATAATCCCTCATCGGCTCATGAATTTCCTTCTTCATCTGTGTGAGTTGAGCCAGTAGTGTGTGTTCATCATCAGCACTTTGGAATCTTTTTTCAAAAGCGGTTTTCATCGTTTTCCAATCAGTTATGGATCCTGCTTGCAACTGGCTAAACCATTTTGCTGCCCCTTCAGTGAGGGTTTGGGCAAAAAGCCTAACAGCCACATCCTCATATTGAACTGCTAGGATTCCCGTTGCTACATTAAAAGAGTTCAAATGCTCTTCAACTGAAACTTTTCCGTCACCTTTATATTTGGGTAAAACATCCTTTGCTCCTTTTGGTAGTGGATTATGGGCTGCGAGAGCAAGAGGTCCAACAGCCGCACCCCAGGGTTGAGCCATAATGAATACTGGATGAATGGTTACAAGAGGTGGAGATTGAATTCTAGTAAGTGTTAGTGCTTGCCAAGGGGAAGAAGAAGATATAGGAGTAACTCTGTCAAGAGATGAAGGTTTGCTTTTGGCCTTCCTTCTAGGAGTAAAACTTGGGGCAAATGACAGATTTTGCAATTCTTCAAAAAAGTTATCAATTACTCCTTTCCTTTGTGCTCTAGTATATGGATGAGAATCCAGGATGATTAAAAAAAGGTTACTTCAATCAAGACTCAATCTCAACAATCTTCCTGCACTCCAAACAATTTTGCTTATTATGGGCTCACGTTTATGACATACTGGTCTATTGAAAAATTTGGTTTTCTCTTTGTTTCGTTTCCCCAGCAAAGTCGCCAAAAATCTGTTAGTGAACAGATTTTGCTATTTGCATTCAAATGATTAATTTTAGGACTCTATTACCTTCTTTTAAGAAAAAATGGTTCAGTGAACAATTGGGTCGGCATTTGTTCAATCACCTCCCTTTGAATTTTTGCCTAGGTACAGCTCCCTATCTAGATTTTTCATAAAGTATGTTTTTGTTTTTATATTTATATCCAAAATGAAAGCTTTTAACCAGAAAGCGTATAAGGCTGCCTATATCATTCTTGGATGAAAGGCTATAACTTTCTTCATATCTCATAAATAACGGAAACTATCTTCTTAATTTTCAAAGTATGTAATTACAGTAACTGAAACAAAGTTCAATATAATTCTTCCAAATAAAGACGAACAGATTCAGGGAAAATGAATGCACCCACAAACATGAATCTTTTCCAGAGTAAACAACACATTCAAAGGAAAGAACATCAGAGGGATAATGAAAAACTGCAATGAAATAATCAAATACTGTTTCCTGATCGGATGAACATATGCAAAGACAAGTTATCCATTCGGATTCAAATTTTACAGATCTTTCTTCTCCCCAAAAACAATATCACCAGATTTCATATATTTATCTTTATGTAATCAAAGACACAACGATATATCTGCTAATCTTTTTCCACCATAGACTTCAACCATCTGATTCCTCCTTTGATTAGGAATGAGAAAATACAAAAACAAACACACGTTCCATTTTTCTTTAAAATTAGTTACTAAAAATCTAACCCTTCTACCATCGATTCTACTTAATTTATAGTCTAAACGGGGGGGTCTCCTTGAAAACCCAACCACTTCCCGATAAAACAGTTACAAAACCAACAGAAAGTATTTTGGGACAGTTGTCTCGAAGTTTTTGCATAACTATGAAAAATGTTTTGTTTTTTAAAATAAAGAAAACAAGCCCAAAGCGGATGCATTATGTTATATCTCATCATCATCCTCTTCTCCGTCTTCGCAAGCGTGATGAGAAACCGTGAGTTCTTGGATCATTGATTGGCTTGGGATTTTCATTGCATTAAGCTTCGCCTTTGCCACCTCTTTATTCCAGCTGTGTTGCACCATTTTCTCTAAGTGCTCCGACAGCTGATCATTCCCAATGAATACCATTGATTCGATCCTAGCCACTTTGGTTATATCCTCCAGCGTGAAACTACTCCTAACTTTGATTTTCTCCATGTTCAACCGGAAGGACTTGACTGCTTCTTGTGTACTTACCCCGCAGATTCCTAGTTCCCAGTCATAATCGGGATTAACCACTTTATTATCTTTGACAATACTGCTCTGCAAATCCTGGAGTTCATAGACGGAGGTTTTCGCATCCACAATTACCGACTGAAAGGTGAGCACCCGCCAAATGATAGTTTTCTTAAGCACGAAAAGTTGGCATTCATCAGATATCAGCTTGATTGAATGTTCAGTCAGAAATCTGGCAGTTCTGTACTCTTTGATTTTGGTAAACAAAGGCAGGACATTTTGCCATTTGTGCTCTTCTTTCTCCCATGGTACAAGTTGATTTTGGATTTCGGAAATTAGGCCCTGTACCTCATCACACAGCTTTCGAGAGTCGGTAATGTATTTTTCACCATCTTTGATTACTTGTTCAATCCATTTTTTAACTGCTTCAGTGATGCTCTTAGCCCGTTGAACTTGATCCATCAACTTCCTATTTTCTGGAGAAGTTGGGTCAAAATTCTCAGTGGCATGGGATATTGGCATTGCTCCAAGGCAACCGATGCTCTTGATGAATTGAACCAAAACACTTATATGTCTTTTAAGTTTTCTTTTCTCCCGTCCATCCTTCTCTGACCGAGTAAGCATCTTCTTTGCTGACACTTGAAAAAAATGGTTATCTGTATCCCTGCTCATCTTTCCCAAGTCTATTTTTGTTATTTCAAAATCATCAGAACCAGCCTCTTTGTTCTCATCTCTCGGTTTGTAAGAAGCAATTTCCGCCATTCACTTACCAGTTTCCTCGTCATTGTATAGGTGCGCAATGGTCTTGAACCTCTTTGGCTTTGGATTCTTCTCAGAGTACTTAGCAACCATCTCCTGAATTGGAATGGTCATAGGAAGAGAGCTCCTTTTCTTGTTCACTAAGGTTGTTAACCATTTAGGAGTCGCAGCAGAATGAGAAGTTCCTTCAATCATTTTTGGGGGTGGCGTCATTGCTACAGTCACCATTTGAGAGTCTAGAGCACAAGCTAGACTCACTAATTGACTGAACCGGGAAGAAATTAGAAAACTGATAATCTGGTATTTTGAACACCGAATCAATCACTTCACGGTTAATGGCGAGAAGGGTTTCGCCATTATCCCTTTTGATGGTTTCAGATACAGGGTTGTATCTGGCAATACACTCCCAAACAAGCTCTGGACAAGGGATTGTTGGAGGAAAGGCTGCAGCTTCTAAAAGTCCACTACTCAAAATCTCTATACAGAAAGACTTATCAACACCTCTGAACACCCTTTCTTTCAAATCTTCAAGGTTCTCACCCTTAAGGTCAGTATCACTAACTATGGCTTCTTTGGACGCCATGCTAAAGACGTTTCCAAACAAGTGCAGGGTGGACTTCATGATTTCTAAACAAGAAGCCCACACTTGATTGCAATGAAACCAAACCTCTGTATGAGAGAAAATGCAAGGGAAAACACTGGAGAGATTAAGGAAAAACTCACCTTCACAGCTGTATAATTGGATGACGACTATCGGCAAGAAAAACTCCTATCTAGGGACAATATAAACACAAATCCAGCAGCAAGAGCAAACCCATAACACAAATGATTTTCATACCTTATAAAGAAAGGTAATAATGTAGACACATTAAATGCAATGATTTCATAATTTCATTCCGAACGCGGCAAATTGATAGATTCGACCCCCGCACGCATGCATTGAATGCATGGCGGTGTACTTTAAGAAACTGCCAGTTCCCGCAAAGTTCACTTACTTCGAAAAAACCAAAGAATGACATCACTTTACAATATGGTTATGCCTGTCCGTATTTAGCAATAAATGCACTTCTCGAAACATTTGAAACCGCGGGACCCACCAGCATCGAACCTGTGTGAACATCTTGAACCAACTTCTTGAGTGTTCAAGTAGTTCAAGATGTACGCTGCGTCAAACTATTGACCACTTTGTTGTGTTGAACACATTGAACATATTTGAGCCCTTTGAACTTAGTTCAACAGGTTCAACACAAATATTATGTCACCGAACAAGAAAAACTTTATTAAAGAGCCGTTGCAAAAACTTTAGAGAAAATGTTAGTACGAAGAACCTTTTCTGAACACTTCGGAACCTATTGAACCTAAATGAACATCTTGAACCTAGTTCAGAATGGTTTGACGCGTTCAAGGAGTACAACGAATTGTCCGAACTTGAATGAAAATGACTAGAGAAAGGACTTGAGACCGCATTTAAAGACTCAAACCAAGGTAATATGGTATGAACTAGTACCCCAACATAAAAAGGAAATTATGACCCATTCTCAGCATGAAGAGAAAATGGCACGGTAACAGTGTCCATGGAAGGTGGGCGTCAGATTCCCCCACCTATTGATCCTCCCCTAGACTCTACTACAGTGACAAGCTTTGTGCCATATATTCCTTCTCTTTATGGGGATGATGTATCACTTCGTGATATGATGACCATTCATTATGTGTGGGCCCATATGATTACTTAGAATGTGAAGGAGATAGTAGTCCATTGTACCGCTAAGGTGGTATTGTTAGGACCTACAGTGGCTCCCTAGGTCGGCAATTCTTCAAGGTCTCTTCGAGTAAATAATATAACTATTTCTAATTCCAAGGAGACTGATGTTTATGTTGAGACTATTTCCAAGGCTGGGAGATAGAGAAGGTGCAACCTAATTGTAGCACACATGCCAAGGGATGGAAGAATGTGCTTGTTGGTAACCCTTATGGAGGGTGGTTCCCAGAATTGTCCCTAAATTCTTATAAACTAAGGAAGGCATGGCTATTGTCTTACTGGACGTGTTAGTGGATCGCATTGTGCTCACTATGAACAAGACTTTGGTGGGAAAATTTCTCCCTTAGACCCGCCATTGATATGGTCAGGAAATGGGCTACTGCTAAATGGAAATTAAATGGCAGTGTCTCCATTAGTGCCATGCCTGGTGCTCTATTTCTTTTTAAATTTATTATGAAGGAGGATGTCATGGTTCTCTCTAGATTTTGGATGTATGGCAAACACCATCTCTCTCTCTCTCTCTCTCTCTCTCTCTCTCTCTCTCTCTCTCTCTCTCTCTCTCTCTCTCTCTCTCTTTGTAGATGGAAACCTAGTTTTGACCCTGTGGCGATGGATGAGGTTACCCAGACAAAATCTAGGTTGGTGTATGCTCGTTTCTATGTTTTGGCCACAGTTAGTAATAATATTCTCAATTTTATTACTCTAAAATCTAAACTAGAAAGATGGACCTAGGTTTTGGTTTATGAAAATGCTACTCTCTTTTATCAGAAGTGTTCTAAGCCTAGCCATTTGATTTCTGAATATAAGGCCCCTAGCCCCAAGCCTCTCAAGTTAAAAGATCCAATGACCAATGTGGACACCTTAGATGTGGGGGAGAATGACTTCATATCTGATAGTGATGACTATCCCATTCGAGAAGGCATAAATAAGTTATCCGAAACCCCTAAGAAATCTACTTGTAGAGCTATTTTGGTTTCTGCCCCTCCCTTGTCAGACTCTCTTGATGACGAACTCTCTTATGGGGAGGCTAAGCCCCTACATTGTGTGGATGGATGTGTGTCTAACATGCCTTCTCATGGCCCTCCCATGGGGATGGGACCTTTTGAATATGAGGAGATACAAAGCCACATGTCAACCCCTACCAACAAAACTAAGGAATTCCATTTCTAAATTCCCCAGTTTCGAGTAAAAAGACTGAGAAGACTCGTCTATTGTCACGATGGATTCCTCTATTCCATTGAATAGTTTTCCGTCACTGGGAGCCTCCTAAAGTAGTTGTTTCATATTTGGAGATGAGGGTTGGATAATGCATAGGAGAAATACTAGGAACATGAAAACTAATGTTGGGTCAGAATCAAAGATGGGTTGTCCTTCACTAAGACTCTGCAACACAAGGAAGCAATAAGGGAAATAGCAAATGGAAGGCAAAGGACCCTAGAGGAATCATCCAAAAAAAAGAAATGAAGATCCTTTCATGGAACATGTGTGGCCTTAAAAGTCCCTAGAAATAATACACCCTCAAGAATTGCATCTTGGAAAACAAGATTGATGTTCTTTTTCTTCAGGAAGTCAAAATGATTGATAACTCCTTTATTACAATTGCTAACAAAATCTGACCTGGATCTCAATTCCTCATTAGAAATTCTAATGGGGCTTTTGGTAGGGTGGTTACCATGTGGGATCCTCTACAATTTAATGGCACTTTTGTCTCCTCCTAGAACAACTTTCTTACTGCTAGATTATCTTCTCACAATGCCTCCTAGTTTCTTATCAATGTTTATGCTCCCAACACTAGATTGGGTCATCTTACTCTTTGGAATGACATATCACTTTTGATTCAAAAATGATTCTGATGCTCATTGGATGGTTGTTGGGGCTTCAACTCCCCTCTCTTCCCCTCAAAAAAGTATGGGGGCTTATTGGATTATTTCAACAACATGACAAACTTGGTTGATTTCATCAATAAGAATGGGTTGCTGGATGTGGATTTGGCTAGACAAAGCTTTACTTGGTCCAATAATAGGAAAGGTGATCACTTCCATTCAGGTCAGACTGGATACATTTTTAATCTCAGATAAGTGTGATCTTCATTTCAATGCCTCTCTACACACCCTTCCAAGGATGGTGTTTGACTACTATCCCATCCTTTCAGTGTGTCCAGTTTGATGTGCCAAGGGTGGTTTTCCATTTCATTATGAAATTATGTGGACTTATCATCCAGAGTTTAGGGACTACATCAAAAACTGGTGGAACACCCCTGTCGTGGGAACACCTATGTTCAGGGTGACTCAAAAATATTTTTGTTAGAAAAAAGGAATTGAGTAGTAAGTTGTTTATGGTCCAAGAGCGGATTGACTAGGGGGATCTCCTTGAAGTCACTCATAGAGAAGAGGAATCTCTAAGGAGGGAATGGAAGGAAAATCCAAAACAAGAGGAATTATTTTGGAAACAAAAAACAAGAGTGCAATGGTTGAAGGAAGGGGATAGAAACTCAACTTTTTTCCATAGGTCAGCTAGTAGACACAGAAGGAGAAATCTCATTACTTTCTTAAAAAAGATCAAAATGAGGAAATCAAATACGATGATCTTTTGGGGACAATGGCCTTGGACTATTTTCATAGGATGTTTGAGGATGACAATAGAATCAGGGATTCTCTTTTGGATGATATTCGCCTTTAATGCCTCCCAAATTCCCTGAATGCAATGGACAATGCTATTATAATGGCCCATGTTACATATGAAAAGGTGAGGATCGCGGTCTTCTCCATGGGTTATTACAAAGCCCTAGACCTTGATGGCTTCCCTATAGCTCTTTTCCAATAATTTTGGGACATCTTTAGCATTGATGTCAATAATGACCACTAAGGATTTTTTCAGAGTAGGTAAAAAGCTAAAAAAGTTTAATTTCATTTATATTGCCTTGATCCCAAAATTTTAAGAACCCACATGCCTCAAAGACTTCAGACCTATTAGTCTTTGTAATACAGTCTATAAAATATTTTCCAAGGTCCTTGATGACAAGATTAAGCCTTTTCTTGATAATCTCATTAGCCATAGCCAAAAAGGTTTTGTTCCAGGTTGACAAATCCTAGATGCTATCATCACCACTCATGAGGTTATTCACACTATCGACAAATGTGGCATACCAAGTATGGTTTTGAATCTTGAAATTTCCAAGGCCTATGACGGAGTTGATTGAGACTTCTTGTTTAAAGTCCTTAGGAAGCTTGGGGTTGGTGACAAACTACTTAATCTTACAAGGGAATGCATTTCCACTATAAAATACTTTGTTCTTGTCAATGGTGTCCCTAGGGAACCCTTCAGGTCTTCTAGGGGAATTCGTCAAGGTGATCCTCTATACCCATACCTCTTCATTATCTAGGTTGAGGTTATTGGTAGAGATTTTAGTTCCTTGGTTAACAATGGAACCTTAAAAGGGATCAAACTTGCCTCCTTTGTACTCACTACTATTTTACAATAGTTTGTCAATGACACTATTCTCTTTGGGTTTGTGTTGTTTGTTGAAGCAATGGGGTGGAAAACCTTCCTCAATCAATACACATATGCATCTTGTCAGCATATCAATTATGATAAGAGTAATATTTACTTCTTCCATACTACTAATAGACTTCAAAACAAGATCAAGGGTATTATAGGATGCCAGATAGCCTCACTCTTGGGTACCTATCTTGGATTACCCCTCATAGTTAAAGAAGTGTCCAACTCCTATTGGAATTCCATCTTCAAAAGAATGCAAAAAAAATTGTAGGTTGGAAGGGCATACTTCTCAATTTCGCAAGTGAAGTTTAGCTCTTGGCCTCCTCTTTGCAAGGGATCCTTGTGTATTTTCTGTCTTTATTTAAAATATCCCCCTCAATGACTAAGAAATTGGAAAGAATTCAAAGAAACTTCCATTGGATGGGCATGAAAGAAAAGAAGAGGTTGTCACTGGTTGCTGGGACAAAGTCTACTACTCGAAAAGCAATGGTGGATTGGGGATCAAGAAAATTTATCAATTTAACAAGGCCCTCATGGCTAAAACTAGATGGAATCTTGCTAACCAAAATGCAGACTGGTGCTACATCATGAGCACAAAGTACCTTGGCTAGGATAATTTTCACAAGGTTTAGAATTTGGATGGTGTTCCTAGGGGCTCCAAAATTTGGAACAATATTCTAAAGTGCAGGGACTTCATCTCTTAAGGCATGAGGTGGCTCATGAGAAATGGTAGAAACATTCACTTATGGGAAGATTGTTGGATTGGGGAGTAATATTTGGCTTCTATTCCTTCTCTCAGAAGAATATAGGGTTGTGCTATTGCCTTGTTTGGTCAGTGAGTCTGCAATTATCTCACAACTAATAATTGGAAGGATATTTTTCTCTATTGTCATGACTTGCCTCACCTTCTACCTATTGCCCTGGAGGTGCAAAACATGCTTAACAAGGTTTGGCTCCCCTTCTTCCCTCGTGAGGATAAATTCATTTGAAAATGGAACTTGAGTGGGGACTTCACTGTTAAATTAGCTTATCATAGTCTTCTTCAAGATAACAATTCTCTTGATTGGTGGAAGTAGGTTTGGAACCCTCACCTCATCCCTAAAATCATTTTCTTCTAGTGGAAAACCCTCCATAACAAAATCCTCACTCATGACAACCTTACCAAAAGGGGTTTTCAGCTATCTAATAGATGTGTAATGTGTAAATTGGATGAAGAAAGTGTTCCCCACTTATTTCTCCTTTGTGCCTTTGTTAGAGCCCTATGGGGGATGGTTTGTCAGAATTTTAATATCTACTGGAACATAAATGAGGAATTAACTCACCTAATTCTTGAATGGGGAGTTCAACATCTAACCCCCTAATTCATCAATTATGGAGGTAAATTCCACCGCACCTAGGATGGAGTGTTTGGAAGAAAAGGAATATTAGGATATTCTACGATGCGGAAGCCCCTATTGAAGCAGTTTTCAAGTCCTTCCTTAACCTCCTTCTAGAGAACATTTCAATTACACTTATCAAACCTCCCCCCAACCCCCCTCTGTTCATGACAATAAGATAGCTCTACAATGGAACCTTCCCTGATCTTTGGTAGACTTTGATAATACTAAGTGCTTGCTAAGAATGAATACCAAATGTATACCTCCTCCTCCTGGTTACTACAAGCTAAATTTTGATGGTGTTGCTAGACATTCCCAGGGATTGGCCATTGTTGGAGAGGTTTTAAGATTAAATTCTTGTTAGTTGCTACTTACATTGGCAATTTGAACAAATGTAGAAGCAATTAGGCTAAAGGCATGGATTTGGCTTGGGGTCTTCGTATCGCTCTCTCTATTGGCATTCATGCCATTGTTATTGGAGGGGATTCCAAACTCATCATTGATACTATCAAAGGACTAAACTAAATAAATTGTACTATTAATGGTATTATCAAAAGATATCCTTTGGCTCATTTTGAGATTTGACTCCTTTATTATAAGTCATGTTTATAGAGAAGATAACAGGGTTGTTGATGCTTTAGTAGCGCTTGGACTCCCTGGCTTGGGCTTGATATGTTAAAGGAGAATGGGTTCATTGCCTATTAATATTAGATTACTCCTTGAAGGAAAGTATAGTATTTAGATCCCACAAGGATAGCCATTTCTCTAATTATACCTTCCCTCCTCAACTGGGTCATGGGTGCCTCAGGAGATGGGAGTTTTTGAATTTGAAAAAATCTAGCTTGGCACTGACTGACAACAAGGGACACATGATGTGGAATTCCAAATGTATTGGAGTTTGTGATGACCACCTCATCATCATGAATTGGTACTACGTTTCTATGTTTCTTTTGATGATGCATCTTACCTGTGTTAGAACTCACAGGTCACCCTTGGGGAATTGTGTGCTTATGAAAGGGAAGGAGCTTGTGTGGACACATGGATGTATAAATAATGATATTTATTTAAGCCCCAATTATAAGGTGACAAAATTTAAGTCTAATATCCTTTCACAGGGATAGATAAACCTTTTGCACACACCACATAGTCTAAAGGTTAATTGGAGTAATTATGTCAATGCTAGCTTGCTTGATTTCAAAAATCTTAGGAATATTATTAAGAAAAATCTCACCTTAACAAGGAAATATTTCTTGGCTATATCCTTTGCTAAAGTGTTAATGTTAATTATTTGTGAAAGAGCCTTGGTTGCAAACATCAGCGAGTCTACCATGGGAGGAGATAGAGTGCATTTTGACCCTAATAAGCTTGAAGACTTTAAGAATGATCTGGTCATTTAGCATTACTACATTGAAGTAGGAGTGGTGAATTACTTGGAGAACCTGCAGGGGGCATGATGAATAGCTCTTAATTCGGTTTGCTATATCCTAGAATAATCAAAGGGTGGTTATTGGGGGGATCTCTTTTGAAGTCTTGGATGAGGTTATTTTCCAAGGCACTAGCCTTTCTATAGAAGGAAGAATATGGAATTGGACTAGCCATGTTACAAACAATGACAACCTTAACAAACTCTTCAAGGGGAAGGAGGCCTCTATCAAGTTGCAAGGTGAATTTTCCAAAGAGGAAATTTAACACCCATGAAATATGGTATGTTTAATGGTAATGAAATACTTTACCCTTGAGGACAATCATAAAGTTTATTATTACTATCATATTCCCTTGTTTAATAATTTTAGGAACTATGAACTTATTTTCCTTCCTTTTTATTTGGTTCATTTGTTGGAAAGATCCATTAAGAAGGCCCTTGACCCTAAAAATTAGGACAAGCAAAACATCTCTCTCCACTAGGGTCTGATATAAAGGTTCTATTTCTACCACTTAGCTAATTACCCCCCTCTATGTTAATTCAACCCCCCTTGCATGCTTCTCACCCCTTGGCAGCATTTGCACCTTTTAGATTTTTCCAGCTTGTTGGCGAAGCCTTTTCTTCCTCTTCTATCCCCTCTTCCTTTGTTACCATCATGAATTTGGTATCCCCTACCTTTCCCTCTCCCTTTCCTTCTAAAGTGCGGAAAACCCTTTTCTCTAAGGGTACGAGAAAATATGCTAGAAAAAGGAAAATAATCATAATTGAGAATTCTAGTTCTGAGGACATGGATGATGAGGACCCTAATGTGGAAATTAAGGGAATGTGAAGGTCACAAATAATTGCCTCATGGGGTACGGGTGAGAAAAAAGAGAAGAAACAGACAACTATTGATACCAAAGAGGATACTGAAGGGGGTGAGGGTGGTGGAAATCTTAATGAACCTAAGCATGAGGAAATTGATAACGAGGTTATTTATGCTGGCAATATGGGTAGTCTTGGCCCCCCATTGGGCCCTCAGGATTTGGATAAAAAGAATATGCACCCTGCTAATAATTTGGAAGATGTGGCCCCAAACAAAATTTTGCAAAAGTTGGACCTAGTCATGGTGATGGCATCTGATTTAGGTGTTGAAGGGGTTGAAGGGGATGTTTTTTATAAAATTGACAAGGGAAAGAAAGGTAGTAAGAAAAAGGGGGAGATGAAAAAATAAAAAATAAGTGGCCATCTTGTGGAAGAGGACAAAGAAAATATGAGGATGAAAGATTATGTGGAGTCCATTGACCATCTTAGGGATGATGAGATTTAGGCCCTTAAACTTGAGGTTCAGGAGCTGAGGAGTCATATGAAGAACCATGAGATGAAGGAGGAATTACAAGATTTGAGGGAAAAGATAAAGGAGATGAAGCATAGATGGGACTCCAAGGACAAACAACTTGTTAGTATTAACACATTTTGCATCAGAGTAATGCATAGCTTAGCTATGACTCTCTGCCTATTGTAAGATAAGGTTGCTAAAGAGGATGTAGATGAACAGGCCTGTAAGGAACTCTATTAATTCCTTATGGAGGTTTGGGACAATGTCCTTGGTCTAGGCTAGGCGTCATAAGCCAACTCTGTAGGTCTTGGCTTGTTTAGTTTTTGTTTTTGTTTTTCATGGATCTCTGGACTTATGGGGTATGCCCTTGTTTCTCTTTTCATTCTCTACTAATAGACTTTTGTTTCTAGTTTGATATTTTGTTGTTAATGTGTTGTTGATAGATTTTGGGTATATTATGGGTCAATGCCCTAGATAACGCTACTTTTATAAAAAAAAACATATTTATCCAGTCTTTATTTATATATATTGATTGAAAATATTTATTCAATTAGCCTATATAAATATATTACGATGTGTTTTCTCATTTAGTTTTTTAGGTGTATGCAACCGATACATGTCCTAGTGTTTTGACCTTAGGGTTTATCCTTTTACACTAAGTTGTTTGGATCTATTGTTTGATTGTATACTTTGTTATTTCACATATAATCAAGGTTTGTATATGACCTTGTTTATTACTTTTAATTATTTTATTTGGATTAGAATTTAGGTTATTTTGTTTATCACCTATCTGATCCTTACTCTATCCATTATCCTTTATGCACTTTCATTGTTAGATATTTATCATGTGTGTATTTTTCCCCTATCTTACCAAGTTCATTTCTTATGTCAATACATTTTATGAGCATAAATATTTGTGGAGTTTAATAATTACCTAGATACTAAGTAGAGAAAGAGTAGGTCAACACTATATGCATTTGATAAATATATAGATGTTTACACTATCCCATTGAAACAACCCAGCTAAAATAACCCACAACACAATAACCCAACAACAAAACATCCAAGGGTAATAATATCCCATCTTCACAACAACCCTACGTTAAATTACCTTGAATCCAAAACAACCCATGGTGGGAAGGAGAGTCGACACATGATAATAATTTGCATTTAGTAAGTGCATGCTATTCATCTATGTTGATGAAGCCTTTAATTAGTGAGTATGTGCTATTGTTTATCAAAATATCAATGACGATGCCTCTTCAATTTTTAATAAGCCAAAAAGACAAGAAACTACTTGTTTTAAATGGTTACACACTTTTTCTTCATCGAAGAAGCATGAATAAAATGATATGGCATTGTATGGATTATTTTACAAACAAATGTTCAAGCAAGAACCATACTATGATAGATTAAGAATCCGGTGATATGATAAGAAGTATAGATCATAATCATGCTCTAAAACTTGAGATGATCACTATCAAATGCGAATTGAACGAAATGAAAAACATGGTGTGTTGACTCAATATTCTACAAGAAATATCATTGTTGCTTGATGTACTAATAATTCATTACATGCAATGACAGCATTATTGTCAACCAGTGCATTGTCCAAAATGATTCAAAGAAAAATATTAAGGTCTGAAACACCACTACCAAATCCTCAAACATCGACAGATCTTACCTTACTAGTCGAATACAAAATTACTGACAGAGGGGAAAATTTTCCTTTTTCATGACAGTAATGATGAGATTCAGATTTTAATATCCAACACCACACAAAAATTGCAATTACTGAAAGACTTTGAAAACTGGTTTAGTGACGGTACATTCAAAACAATGCTAAGTATTTTTCAACATTTGTACATGATCCATGGCTGAAAATTGATGCAATATTTCCATGTGTTTATATTCTTATTACTAACAAAACAAAAACTACTTATACACAAGTACTAGCATAATTAAAAACAACTTCAACCTTATTTGAACCCAAAAAGTATACTTATTAATTTTGAATTAGGTTTTGCGGGAGCTATTTCTAATTTTTTTTTCAAATATCGATACTCAGGGATGTTTTTTCTATTTCTCTCAATTCTTGTGGAGGAAATTTCAAGAAGAAGGTCTACAAACATGTTACAACATTGACGAAGTCTTTGCACTTGAGATCAAGAAACTTGTTGCATTAGCTTTCGTTCCTTAGATAGATATAATTGATGCATTTGAAACACTTCTACAATCTCCTTATTATACAGAACATAAGGAGAATTTGCAAGGTATGATTGATTATTTTGAAGACACCTAGATTGGCAGAGTAACCAAAACCAATAATGCTATTGATGTATGGGACAAAGGATTTAGTGAATTGCTTCAAGAATTACACAACTTAGTCTAGAAATTCATCAAAGAAATAAAAAAAGAATAGGGTCTCCAAGAGAATAAAATAGAGAAATATATGGCCAGATGCACTGGGCAACCAAACTTGAGAAAAAATAATGTGATCTCAAAGCAAAACTACAAAGACTGGCTGATGGTAATGACAATCGTAACATTTTAGATTCTTTAAGAGTTATTGCTCATAATCTGGCATTGTAATTTAAAATTTGAATAATAAAGTTTTTTTGGCAACATACATGTAATTTGTAAATTTTGTTTTCCATAATCTATAATCTTACGGGGATATCCTATTAATATGTTATTTTTATTGGGGGTTATTTTCACCTTGGGTCATAATGACGTGGCATTGTTTTTACATGGGTTATTTCAAACATGTTATTGTGTCACAGGATATTTTGATTGGATTTTTTTATCGCACAACCGATATTTGCCCATGTGATTTTGTTATTCCTAAAAGATCATATAAAATGAACCTTCCTATGAGTTATATTTTGTTTGGGTTGTTATCTACCCAAAATGACTCATCTTTTATGTATTAATCTAATTCATCCAATGCAAATTATACTATTGAAGTTGTCTAGAGTTTAAGAAAGAAATAACTTCTATGAAAGGATAATAATCCATCAAGAATTTGATCTCCAACTATACATTCAAATAAATCAAAGTATACACCACCTTCTAGTTTATCCTATTCAATACAAAGTTATGATTTCATAAAGAGGTTTTTATTAGTTTCCCAATTATAATGCATATACAAAACAATATTAACTAAATTAAAAATGAAATAACCTAATAAGTGGGACACACAAATGTCATAGACTTTCTCGATAACTACACTAGCTCTTTGCCACATGGATTTTAGTGCAACACGTTATCATCTTGTATGGACCGAAAAAAGTATCATAGAAACTGATAAATTAAAATCCTACATGGATAATGAGGAATAATGGTAAAAAAATGTGATGGAATGAAATATACTAACAACTAAATATTGAAGTAAACTAAATGTAAAACAAAAAGAAGAGAGAAAGAGATCACCCAAGAACCTAAGCATTTATAAGAGCTTCATAGAGAGAAATTTTTCAAGGACCTACACATAGAAGACCAAAGAGAAGGTTGGGGGTGGTTGTTTAGGGGCTTGCCTTAGTCAAACCCCTAATTTGGTGTTTCCACTTGTTATCCAATTTTTCATTTTGTTAAATGATTATTGTCTTTTAAAGGGGGCATGTTTAATAATTTTTATGTTTGTCTTAAGTTTTGATCCTAGGTCCATAAGTGTATGCAAAATATCATGAAATAAGCTTTTAAGGAATCTTCTCTTTTCATGTAACTATTAGAAGCCTTCTTAAGAGTTGCTTCCATTATAGTCACAAAACAAAGTCCAAGAATGAAATATTGCTCAATAATAAATACAGAGAGGGCCTTTGTGTTGAGTTCATTATGCAATAGATGATGATTTCATGTTACCCAAGGTGTTTTATAGAGAATGAAAGCATGTAAAGCATTTAAGGGAGAAATCGTGTTTCATCGATAGCTCAAATTAAAATACGAACCAAGTTTTCATAATTTTTGGACAACAAGAAGGAAACTATAAAATGAAAAAACCCAATAAGTTTTGTACAAACCCAGTTCGTATTGTTTGAGAAAACTTCACTAGTCCTAAACAGGGGCATTCTACTAGTCATGGGCCTAAGAGATTATTGAGTTCATTTGCAGTCATAGAATATGATAGTAGCATGAAGGTATCACAATATAAGTCAAGGGTAGAGCCAGAAGATGACAAAGTATTTTACTCTCATGTTATGATTTTACGGTAATAATGAGAAGAAATGATTTAGTATAGCGAATGACCAGATTTATGCCACTTTGGACCCATTTTGACATGTGCAAATGTATTCAGTGGATAAAGGAGTATTCAAGAAGTAGTTTGGAGTCATATTGATGCATTTGTGGGTAGTTGTGACTATCATAAATGTCCTTTTTTCAGATTCATTCAACCTACAATAGTTGGATGAGTTGGAAAACATGTAGAAATCATTTAGGAGTGGGTTAGTGAGTTGTCAAGGAGATGGAGCAAATATAGCGGCAGTTGAAGACCTTTTCAAGTCCATTACAAGCATATAGGGGCCAAATATATAATGCCTAACTAATGGATCAATCAAAGGGGCAACTTGTTCTTCATTTATTTTATAGTTTGAGGTAGTTATGAGGGCTTCTATGGCTCATTTTCAGTTTTATCTGACCCAGCTAGAGGAAGAGGACTACTTCAACCATCAAAGGGAGAGACACTTGTCATCTCCTTCAACATCACATGTTGTGAATCTTCAAGGCATGTAAAACTTATAAGTATTCAACTTCTAAGTTGAAAAAAGGGATTTCTTGCTTCTTCTTTTTTTTTAAGTATTGTAACCTTCAACTCTTTCTTGGCAATAAAATTAGACTTGTAACTCATTTTCAGTCACTTAGTGACTGTTGCAGCATTGTAATTTAGACCTTCAAAGTAATATAGAATCAATTTCCAGATTCATATTGTTGTATGAGTCCTTTGTTCAATAAAATTCAACTATTTGCCTTCCATATGGTTGTTCATGTTATGTTTTAGTGATCTTCAAACATATTTTTGTCGTGTTTTAAGTTCAAAACCTATGAAATATGATCGCTCAAGCATGGATACACAGTTTTAGGGCAATCACAAGAAGGCTATAAAATGTGGTCATACTTTCAAGGATATTGTTTTGTGAAAAACTCCTTTTCCTTCAAAAATAATGTTGTCACGTGCTCTTTTTAATGTGAGTGATGTTAAAATCATGGTTGTGCATACAATAATGAGTTTTATTGAGTTATTGTGAGTCTTAATAACAAGTTTAATTCTTTTTCAATTTAGGTGTATTACCAAAGTTAGCAATAGGTTTAAGTTTTAAGCAATCCTTCTCCCTTTCCTAGTGCATGTTAGCAGTTTAGAGTTAGTTTAAGTGAGCTCCAAGGGAAACATCCCTCTTTGGAGGTTGACTTCAGCTTACCAAAGTCCACACTTTGAGAAGTCATCCAATGTTTCACCAGTAAGCTAAGTTTTCTCAACTTGGAAAGGGTGCATTATTTGGTGATAACACCACCTCCATGGACAAGCAATATAGATATAGATAAAATGACATGAGAAGATGAAAAAGAGACGTGTATATGCTTTTGCAAAATACAATACAATTAAACTTAAAAAAATTCTTCAAAGACACAATAGTTTACCAATCTCCTATTACAAAGGAATAAAATCTAGCCAAGGAAATAATTATATTCATGTCAATGCCACTAAAGAGACATAGTGATGTCCTCCAAAGCTTTGAGATTATTGTAAATGTGATGTTGAAAGCTTTACAAAAGAAATGGTTAGTTGTGTAGTGAGTATGGATGACAAATTAAGAGAGAATGCTTGAAAGAACTATTGGAATGATCATTGTGTTCAAAATAGAAACCCAAATATCAATTTGCTAGTTCCATAATTTCTTGTGACACCAAACTTGGTTGATAGGGGTCTTATGCTAACAAAGTGTAGGGAACATAATGCTCCAAGGAGCAACTAAGTTGTGCATTATTGTAGATGCTAGTGCGTTGGACATCCACATGTAGTGCATTTATATAGGAAAAAATAGATTCAGAGGCCAAGGCTTTGTCCCAAATTGCTAGAAAGACTTATATTTTATGAGATCATTATTTTATTACAAAATTGTCTTTTGTTAAGCTAAGATGAGGTTTATGTGATTTGAAATTGTAGGGTGTACAATTTGTGACTTACAAATGTATAACATAAATAATAACTTATTTTTATATTATTAACTAATGCAAATAACACTAGATCTAAGAAGTAATTAATTGTAAGTAAAAGAGAGTAAATGTCATACCCATATTTTAATGCAATATAACTTATGCATCACCTATAAATTTAAAAGTCAAGACCCTAAACACTACCAAAGTTCTTGGTACTTGGACACCTATTTCAGCTCTTGTTTCAATGATAGTGATCGGCTAACTACTTTAGACAAATTTTCTATCTTTTTGGTACAATTTATGCTTATTAACAATTTCTAATACTTTGATATGAGGAACAAGAATTAGATTTTTTAAAATCAATCAACACTTATAATGGAATATCATTCATTTACATAGTGGATGAAAATACAAAAGTATGTATACTAACATTGACTTAGCAATAACGAAGTATTCCATAATACTCATTATGTCCTATTATTTCAAGAAGAATGTAATGATTACTTTGAGAAAATACCCCACTATAAACTAATATAGATGTGAACAATTATTAATTATTAGGGTGAAAGTACTCACACTTCAAGCCAACTTATCAACACAAGTGAATTTTGGTCTGCCATATGTTCTATCTAGATTCCTTCTAGCTAAGTTAGATATGAGCCACAACTTTTACAATTAGAAGTGTCTACTAAATGCATATTTTATACCTCTTTGGGTCCAATTACCAAAAAAATAAATAATTTTAAAAAATTGATGTTTCAACAACTCCTACTTTTATAAATAGTATTTTAAATATAAAAACACCCTTTTGTAGATCTATAAGTGATTTTTTATAATATTATATTTTAATATTTTAACTAGTTTTGATATTTTATATTTTATTCTTATTGAAAGTAGGTCATTGGAACTAAAATATAAGGTTGATTATCTTGTCGAGGAAAAATAATAAAATATATTTAAATTTGCTGAAAAAAAAATGTAGTAGAGAAAAGAATCTATGTCAAGATGATATAATTCTACTACAACGGTTGGTTTCCCAACTAAGGTATCAACCTCTTTTCTCCTTCACCTATACAATTTGAATCACAAAAATAACATACGGGAGTTTTGTGCTTGTTTCAAAGTAAACCCTCTTGTCCCAAGAACATTACCTACTGCTTTGTCACATGTTGGCACCACAGGCAGATGGAATTGGTTGAAGAACACAATTTGAAGAACCTCACCAGTATGCCACATGTTGGCATTGTGGAAGATCTAGCAATCATCAAAAGGTTCTGAGAACTTCCCCACCTCCCTGACATGTGTCCTTTGCGTTTTCCACTTCATTTAAACAATAGGAAATGCCACTTGGAGGTCAAGCATTATGTGGTAATCATGTAAAGAGTTTTAGATAATCTTATTTAACAAAAATCACATGCGTGTTGGTGATTGGATTGAATAAAAATGAAAAAGAATGATTGCACGAGTGGAATTGGGTGTTTTATTCCCTCAAATCATGTCTAAAAGGTTGTGGGGAAGCATATGGTGATCATGTCCATAATCAAGGAAGATTTAAATCATATAGCTCTCCAGCGTAGAAACGATTATCTCCATTATCATGATTTCACCACCATAAAGATATTCTTTTCAATTGAATGAAGATGCTTTTTAGGAAAAAGATCAAATATAAAAGGCCCGAAAGGATATTGTAAAAGGATATTTTCAGCTTATAATGAATAGAAGGCTTTTACAACTATTAGTCCTATTTTGATAATAGACATTTCCTGATTTGTTTAGAATGACATGTATCATGGTTCTAGATTACATGTTAAATGTAATCTATGTCTGGTCCTTAGCATGTTTGTCCTTAATAAAATAGTAGGTTGTGCCTTAGTTACCTTTCTTGTGTCTATTATGGGAAGTGTTATGTGCTCCTGATTTAGACTTGTGATTACTTTTATATCTGAGTTTCTTTTGTTGTCTAAATTTTCAGTGGATGATATATCATGTAGGGAATTTTACTCTCCTATTTTTCATAGGAATAGACACCAAATTATACCATTCATTTAAGAATCTATAAAATAATGAACCAATGTGGAAATTTAAAGCATTTTCTCAATTTTGTTTGGCTTCTATGAATGCTTCCCAGGATGAGGATTTGAATATTTCACCCTATGTCTTTGTCACTTTGTGTGTTTTGTTCTCCTTCCAACAATGAAGGGTCTATGGTGCCTTATGACCCTCTTACAAAGTAGGTGCTGGTGGATTCTAGATGTCTGATTGATGTAAGGATTAAAATGTTGTAAAACCTTTACGTTCATTATAAGATTTGTATTCGTTGAATGATAACTTGGGTTTCGGTAATTTAGGTATTTCTCTCCCATTTTCAAAACCTGCAACAAAAATGAAGAGTCCGCTTCTAAAATCCCAAAATTTGTTTCATAGGTCACAATAGGTTCCACACCTGTGAAGCTTCCCAACTACCCTTATTTAGGCCATCAGGTCTCTTAGGGATCAACAACATTTTCTACAACACCTAGTGGGACTAGTGACTTTGAAAGTTTTAGGGAATTTAGCGCACTCTCTAGTTTTCCTCTTTCTTGAAGTTTCCATTAGCACTTTATGATTCTTGATTTTAACAATTTTGAAGAAAAACAATAAATTGCTAGTTTTGTAGATCCTTGCAAATGCTCCTTGTTGAAGATCCATTTGTAAAATTAGTGTTTGAGGAATACAATTGTCTAAAAGCTGAGTAGATGTCATATGATTTTGAGAAATAGATGGAGGCCATCGAGACTAAAAGAGTATGATACCAGAATCTACTTGCATATCACGCCCAAATGCAGTGATAAGAAGAGGATAGTCAAAAGAAGATAGAGATATCAATCTTGGCTCCTCGAGCAATGAATATAAGAATTTTGAGGTTACCTCTATACAAGAAGGAGCCGAGCTACACTTTCGAATAGTTTAATCAAATAAATATTTGTCATCCCTTCCTTTCTTGGAAAGGATCATCTCTTCATGATTCTCCTCTTGGAACCATCTCACTCTTCAAAGGTGGGCTAGTGATCTGGATTTCAAAGTAATCTCTTGAGCAAAAAAAAAAAGAGGTTTTGTAGTCAGCTACTATGCTAGAGGTTTTTGTTGTAGAGCTACTTCTAAATGGGACAAAAAATGATTAAAAAATGGACCCTAACTTCTTGGGTCCGAAGAATATTTTCCTCTCAGAGAACAACAAAGAACTATTTGAAAAGTAATAAAAATTGCCCAGGAATAATAAGTGAGGCATGCATTCAGAGTCACGAAGTAGACCAAAATGATGAAGCCCAATATTGGGATGAACTAGAACTTTTTTGTATATCACTCAAAGGTGAGTGGACACCTTAAAAATAAGAAGTCTCTCTAATCTATGAGAACAACCTCATTACAACATCTCCTAGAGAACCCTCAAGCATAGCTTGTAATTTGAGGCCAACCACTAGAAGCCACGACTCCTATTGTAGAACCAACACTTAGTTTTCTCCATGTTCTCATGGATTCCCAATCAAATATCTTCCATAGAAATAGGTCAATATATTATTGCAATTCACTCACTCCTATAAGTGTGAGGCAGTCCTCTAGAGGTAAGGTTTCCAACCTTTTCAGTAGGAAATAGTCCTTCCACATGTATCTATGTTATAATTCGTAGTGTGTGTGATTAAAATATTCAAAAAGGGTACTTGGTATCCCTTACTTTCTGACTATGACCTCAAAGTTGTGAAAAGTCGAGAGGATTAGGACGAAAAGGGAGTTACTTCCAAATATTTTAATGGGTTTGTTTAGCTTGTAATAAATTGTGGGTTAGAGTTAGGTAGGTAGTTATTGTCTTTTTTTTTCCAAGAAGGGATACCATGTATTTTCTTTCTCCTTTTGGGATTAGTCATGTATAGTTCTTGTTTTCCCTTGTGTGTGGGAAAAGTGGGTCAATGAAACTCAAAATATGAAAAATATGTTCAAAGGGACTTGTCCACACACCCACAGGACTTCTTGGTGCAAGTTATGGAGTCATGAAGAATGAATCAACTTCCCAAGGTAGGTTCCATGGTCCTCTATCTCACAAGGTCCCTCAAGCCAATGCCTTTTCTCTCAGATCACTGAGCAAAGTGACTTAGGGATGATGAATGCAGGAACGAGGGATGCTTTAGATTGATTTTAGCCTGAAATGCATCCTATCTATGCATGATTTTACAAATGAAATAAACTAGATTATAAGATGACAAGGTTAGTAGAAATACTGTCCTAACATGATATACTAGTTAATGATTTAAGCTAATGATAAAGAAAATAGCCTAAAATGCTTATTAGATTAATTCCTATTACAAAGAGAAGCTAGATGTATTGATAAATTTGAGCATAAATGAGATACTAAAAGCTTGCATGGATCCTTAAAATGGAGGAGTGAGAGCTCTATTTATAGTGAAAATAGGGAAATGGATGGTCAAGATTGAAGGAGTTAATCAAGGGTCAGGATTGAAAGTTATCAATCCATGTTTATAATTTTCACCAATGAAATGGTGATGATTGTCAACATAAGACTACTTGAGAGGAGATGAAAGAAGCATTAAATGCTTGAGAAGACCTCATGGTTACCTTAGGAGGTAAGGGTTAAGGTTAGGTTAGGGTTATCCAATGGATAAAGCTTTTACCCAAAGGGTAAACTCTTGGGCAAAGGTTAAAGGGATAAGCATGGTCAAAGAAATGAATGCTTGATGAGACCCCTGGGTTAGATGAGGGTTACGTTAGGCAAAAAGTCTCTAACCATGCCACTAATGGTTAGTTAACCATTAATGGTTTGAAGACTTTGGGGACAAATTTGTAAGAGTCCTTCCAAATTTGGGGGTATTCAACAAGTTAGCTTGTTGAAGGCATAAAGGCTTTAATGCCTTTTGAAGACTTTACTCCAAATTTGAGAAGTGACCTCCTCAAGTTTAGGGAAAGAGGATAATTGATGGGTTTGGGTTAATTGATTAGGATTAGATGGATTCTAGAATAATTTAGGAAGGGGGTTAGGATGCAAGTGGGAGATGTAGGAAAATGCAAGTGGATGAGGGATAATATGATTAATTAAAATAAATTGCTTTATTTCAATTTGGTTGCCAGTTGGGAAATTAAATAAATTAGATTTATTCAATTGGGGTAAACTATTAATTAAATGTAAATTTAATTAAAAAGTAAGGAGAAGGGATTTAATTAAATAAAATGATTTATTCAATTAAATGACATAAAGGGCTTAAGTGAATTTAACTAAATAAATTGAATAATTTATTTAATTGAATAGAAGAATGTGGGTGATTTAATTAAATTAGATTTAACTAAATAGAGGAATGAGAATAAAATGAACATTGAATATTCATTTAGGAATATGGTCATTTTTAGATGTCTATTTTTTGCCCCTCTTTGAAGTGATGTGTGTGCACATGTTGATTCAAAGAAAATGATGTGTCATCATGATTTGGTTATGATCAGTGTTTATGTCATTTTGAGATTTTCATGTCATAGCCCAGATTTGATAAATGATGTTGATAATGCCCCCTTGGGAGATAAATTAAAAATTTTGAACATTTGATTTTATTTGGATAAATTTAATAAATTACATTGCATTGTAAAATTTTTGGCTATGTTGAATGCAGTTATTTTATTCATCTCTTGATAATGATGTTTGGTAGGGTTGTATGAGACACCACGAGCAATTTACGCGTTCCTCCACATAACCCTAATTTCGATTTACCCTATAAAAGGGAAAAAGTGATTTCTTTTTGTCTCATTTGTGCTTGTTGACCTTGGAGAAAGTGACACTTGGAGAAAAGTCAACATGCTTGTTCCCTATTCTTCGCATCGATTGGAGTGCGTTCGGAGGTATCAGAGGCCTGCTGTGTATGGACCACCAAGAAGTCAACCCTTTTGACCCTTTTTGGATTTTTTATTTTATTTTTTAGCGCATCGAGGTCAAATCGTAGTGCATACGATAGGTTTCGTAGCGCATAGGGTTGAATAAAATAGGATAGCATCTGGGTAGATTAGGATCGCGCAGTGATAGGTTAGGGTAGCACTTAGGGTTAGGTTAGCGCACCGGGAGCACAAGGTAGCGCAAAGGGGATAATGGGTAGCGTGTAGGAGATACCTAGTGCATAGGGTTATTTTGGGTTTGCAGGGGTAGTGGAGGGTAGTGCGTAGGTATACCCTAGTGCATAGGGTTAGGTTTGCAGTGCAGGTCCAGGATAAGATAGCGCATAGGGGTTTTTAGCACTTAGGGTAGTTTTAGTGACACATAGATAGGATAGGGTAGCACATAACTAGTAGTTTAGCATGTAGATAAAAGAGTTTAGCGCATAAGCGGAAAAATTTGGGTAAACTAGGATTTTGGATGAAGAAAGATAGGTAAGTTTTTGCCAGTTTTGTCGGGATAGGTGCTAATTGTTAGTCAATGTGTTCGTTGTCATTGTTTTGATAAGTTGTCCAATAGGAGTTTCGATATAACTTGATTTAATTTGCAATGTTTCAAGTTGATATTGATTTGATATGATGTGGTTTTTGATATGGATATTTTGATATGAACTTGATTTGATTTGAATTGTTTTTAGTTGATATATATGTTGAACTTGAGTTGTTTTACAAGCTGCTATGGTTGTGGAACTTGAGTTGTTTTACAAGCTGATATGAATGTGAAACTTGAGTTGTGTTACAAGTTGATATGAATGTGGAACTTGAGTTGTGTTACAAGTTGATATGATTGTGGAACTTGAGTTGTGTTACAAGATGATATGATTTGATATGAAAATGGATTGATATGATGTGGAACTTGATTAGATTTTCAAAGTTTCAAGTTGATATGAATTTTATTTGGATATGAATTGTTTTGATGAGGAAACTGATATTGAACTTGTTTTGCTTTGTGATAGGAGCACATTGGAGTGGTTCAGTTGCAAGAGTGATTTTTGAGACTGTGGTCATTGATACCACAATTGACACAGGCTGATAGGGATATCATTGAGAGGTGTAGCCTATCCTCTTTGTTAAAGATGCCCCGGTTTATCGTTAATTGGGGTTTATTGATAGCATTGGTTGAGAGGTGGCATATTGATACAAACACCTTTCATTTGGCAACATGCAAGATCATAGTGACACCTGAGGATTGATACCGGATTTTACGGATTCCTGTGGTAGGTGCACTGCTACCCTATGAGTAGATTGAGGAGGGTGAGACAAAGGCATTTCGCTAGATTCTTCAGGATGATACAGTTTGTGGATATGAGATCCCCTGGCAGGAGTTCCTAGATTTGGATTATGCTCCTCTACCATCAGTGCTAGTAGGTTTCATAGGTGGTTTCTTATGTCCTGACCATTGGTCGAAGGGACTGGTAGTAGGATGGGGGTTGGTCTTGGAGGACATGGTGACACAGGGTCACCGATTTGCATGGGGGTCGGCTATGCTAGCCCACCTATACAAGGATCTACATTAGGTGGTGTACTTGGGGTATAACAGTCTATCCGCTGGAGTTACACTACTACAGGTATGGGTGTGGGAGCATATTCCCACAGCTAGGCCATTGGCAGATAGAGATAGGCCTGTTGGGTGCGCATATGCATATGGATATCGAGGGATAGTTATCCAGCGTAAGCTGGGCAAACTAGAGAATTGGAGGAGAGTGCTAGATGACATTGATACGGTTGTCTAGAGACCATATATAGGTGGTGAGGTATGGGTAGAGGATGGGTTGGAGATGCCCTATGTATACATGTCCAAATATCTTATAGGGTAGATGCCCTTTGTTATTAAGATATTTCTGCATAGCCGGGTGTTGCGACAGTATGGTTGACAATAGGGGATACCATAAGGAGCATGTTTATATGCTCGGTGGAGATAGGATATTCTAGAGTGGGGACCCACTATTGATAGCTCGATGGCAGTTAAGGAGTTCTTTCACTTAGCTAGCTAGATATGGGACTATGCCCCTGAGATAGTGGATGCAAGGATGACTGATGAGTTTGCAACACTCTTTGCAGCACATGCAGTGGCCAGGATATCAGATCCAACAGAGATGATTCCTTCTTTTGATGATGATGAGGACGATCAGCCTGAGAGGCTAGGGAGACAGGGAGAGGCTGGTGAGGAGGTGGATGAGGGAGGTGGTGATGGTGGAGGAGGCGATGGTGGAGGAGGTGGCTGAGGTTGGTGAGGGGATAGGGGGAGATTGGATTGGGGGAGGAGAGGAGATAGGGGTGGAGATGGTGGTGACAGAGGGATACGGGTTGAGAGAGTAGTGCGGTGGGTTGTGGTGGATAGAGGGAGAGGAGGTTTGGCTATTAGAGCTAGGGCCGACGAGAGGGTTGGAGAGGTGATAGCAGCGGTGGGAGGGCATGATGATTTTAGATGACCGGCCCAGAGGAGGAGGTTAGATGTTTTACCTCCACCAGCACCAAGGACAAATCCCTTCATAGGCACCCCTGCAGATGTGGATTTCGATGCATCGGGAGGATGCGTAGATTAGGTCACTATAGTTATCAGTGCAGAATTTGCAGACACAGTTGTTGGCACATCAGTGTCAGATTACTCAGCTTACCACAAAGCATGATACAGAGATAGAGCTTTGGGGTCGAGCAGAGGAGCTTAGAGAGAGTTTGCAAAGAGCGACAACAGGTGGCCCAATGAGAGATACCTTGAGAGAGCTAGCTTTGAGAGCCAAGGAGGAAGAGTACTATAGGAGGCATTATGAGGATGTGGTGCCCAGGGAGTGTTCAGTGTCAAGTTTCACAAAGTCGAGATCCAGTCGATCTCAAGAGACTGGGTCGAGGACAGAGAGCAGAGGAGTGACAAGGGCTTCTAGACAGGATCCACATGGAGATCCAGGTGCTGAGACATCTGCAGTGAGACCATCCCCTTCAGGAGATAGTCATACCTGAGAGATGTTGTCTCCATTGTATTTCGATCATTTTGTTGTATCAGCACATACATGACACATTGTGTACATTGATCATTTTTGAGATATATATGACACCATTTTCCTTGATCCTCATGTGATGTGTGATGGTTGATGTTTTCTATATGATTTTGATTTTTTTATGATGATGATGTGATGCTTAGATGTATGTGATTTGATATGTGATGATTATGATGTGTTAATGCATGATGTTTATGAGATGTATCTTGAAAATGAGATGTATGATATGATATGTTGTGAGATGTATCTTGAAAATGAGATGTATGATATGATATGCTGTGAGATGTATCTTGAAAATGAGATGTATGATAATGATATGTTGTGAGATGTATCTTGAAAATGAGATGTATGATATGATATGCTGTGAGATGTATCTTGAAAATGAGATGTATGATATGATATGCTGTGAAATGTATCTTGAAAATGAGATGTATGATATGATATGCTGTGAGATGTATCTTGAAAATGAGATGTATGATAATGATATGTTGTGAGATGTATCATGAAAATGAGATGTATGATATGATATGTTGTGAGATGTATCTTGAAAATGAGATGTATGATATGATATGCTGTGAAATGTATCTTGAAAATGAGATGTATGATATGATATGCTGTGAGATGTATCTTGAAAATGAGATGTATGATAATGATATGTTGTGAGATGTATCTTGAAAATGAGATGTATAATATGCTAATGATACTAATGCAAGATTAAAATGATATGCAACTAATTGTAAAATGATATGCAACTAATTGTAAAATGATATGCAACTAATTGATTTGAGCATCCTCATTCTGCATTGGTCATCCCTATATAGTCACATGTTTTTTCTTTCTTTGTAGGTATCATCATTGAGTGTTGATTTGTTTGGGATATGTTGAAAATTTATACAAGCATAATGGTATAATTGAACCATAATGACCTGAGAAAAATTTACATGATTTTTGATTTTGCAATATAGCACAACCATCAAGGTATAATTGAACCAGGATGACCTGAGTGCAGATTGCGTATAAACAGACAAGATTAAACCATTTGTATGCACAATGTGGGATCATGTCTTTAGTGATATACTTTGAATCATGTCTTGAGACAAGTATCTGCACAGTACAAATGATCACCTCACAGACAAAAAACTAAAAAAATATTGGAGTCCCCATGACTTTCTCTAGCTTTGAAGCTTTTGTTGAGAAAATGTAGAGGATCCAATAATTCAAAAAGTTCAAGTGCAAAAATAGTCAAAACTTTATGCAAGATGCAACATTTGATACTTTAGAAAATCATCCATCATATTTTGTGAATCCCGTTAAGTGATCAATGTGTGGTTTTGTGGTTGTTGAGTTTTGTTTGTTGGATATGATGTTCTGAGTTTGCTACAAGTTTTGACGTCTTGAATTTGCTGCAAGTTTTGATCAATGCTGCCCCTAGTTGAGTGTTCCTCTTAATGCAAATATGTATAGTGATTACCAAGCCATGGTGAGATATGGTGAAAGGATATGTGGATAAACCAGGATAGTGACTACGCTAAGTATGTCCTGGATGGATATTGAGATAAAAATGTCAGGCGATGGCCGATAGTGCTTAACTGTGGATATAATGATATGGTAGTAAAAGATAGATAGAGGAGTTGTCCTCTCACAATAGTGCCCGTTGCCAGGTTTTCACCAGTTGCTTTTATTGCACCTCTTTTTTTTTTTCTTGATTTTTGATATTTTTTGATTTTTTGACTTTTCTGTGCATTAGACTGCTCAAGTGTAGTATTTCTTCAGATGGATGTTGTTAGTTGGTATGTGGAGCACATATCTTTCTGAAGTTGTTAGCCAATAAGAATTTGATCCATAGGCTAATATGATGACATAGGGACCTAACCAGTTACGTTCAAATTTCCCTTTCTTTTCCTGATCTTTCTGATTTCTAGGATTTTCCTTGAGTACTAGGTCACCAATTTAAAAAATTCTGGGAATGACCTTGTGGTTGTAGCTTCTGCACATGCATTGTTGATATGCTTTGAGATGAGTGTAGGCACATTGGCATCTTTCATCTAGAAGTTCTAGCTCCTGCAGTCGGTTGACTCGATACTCTTGATCTAGAATTAGGCCTTTCAAAGAGACTCTGAGAGATGGTATTTCTACCTCCAATGGTAAAATTGCTTTTGATCCATATACCAATGAATATGGTGTATCTCTCATAGGTGTGTGGATGCTAGTTCTGTATGCCCAAAGTGTTGGATTGAGTTGTACATGTCAATCTTTGCCTGCATCATTCACTGTTTTCTTTAGGATTTTCAATATTATCTTGTTGGATGCTTCTGCCTGACCATTCCCCTGTGGGTAATAAGGTGTAGAGAAACGATGTTGGATTTTGGATTTTTCACATAGTTCTCACACATCTTGGGTCTTGAAAGGTTGTCTATTATCTGTGATGATGGAACTTGGA
Organism: Cryptomeria japonica; assembly: GCF_030272615.1. Lineage (NCBI taxonomy): Eukaryota > Viridiplantae > Streptophyta > Pinopsida > Cupressales > Cupressaceae > Cryptomeria > Cryptomeria japonica. Next base: position 704,261,319 of record NC_081414.1, read on the forward strand.
ATGTCATATCTGCAGATTAGATAATTAAGGATAAAAGAGGCGATTTGTTTCCCAGTCACTGTGGTCATGGGGACCTCTTCAATCCACTTGGTAAAGTATTCTATTGCAATTATAATGAACTTGTGTCCATTTGAGGATGAAGGATGAATTTTTCCAACTAAGTCCAGTCCCCACTGGCAAAAGGGCCAGGATGTTGTGAATGGTTGCAGTTCCTATGCTGGTGCATGTATAAGATTGCCATGGATTTGGCATTTAGGACACTTCTTTGCAAAGTGATAAGAGTCTTTTTCCATTGTTGGCCAGTAATATCCCATTCTTAGAAGCTTTTTAGCAAGAGTAGGACCACTTGAATGTGTGCCACAGATACCTTCGTGAAGCTCTTGTAAAGTGAAGTCAGATTCATTACGATCAAGGCAACAGAGAAGAGTACCATCTAGACCTTGACAGTACAAAGTATCAACAGTGAGTATAACGGGCGGCTTGTCGGATAAAGTTGTATTTTTGGTTTTGGGATAGGTCAATGGGTAGGATATTTCTCTTAAGATAGTTGTATATCGATCCATATAATGGAGAGTCAGAACTGGTCAAGGCATAGATAACATGGGAATCAGAATGGTCATAGGCTGGGGAGAATAGTTGCTCTACCAGAAACTCGTAATGATTTTGTTGCTCTGGAATTTGCAGTAGTGAAGTGATAGTAGGCATTGCATCGGCTGCTCTACTTTCCAACCTTGGTATTTTCTCGAAGGTGATGTGTACAAAATATTTGTTTTTAAATCATCCATCATTCACTTGTATGGTAGCATCTTGTCGTCCTTCATCTAGTAGTCATTGTTGATTTGATTGATGACTAGTTGTGAATCTCCGTAGACTTTTAATTATGTGATTCTCCATTCCATAGCCATTTTGATGCCTATAACCAGTGCCTCATATTCAACAACGTTATTTGTGCATGGAAACATAAGCCTATATGATCTTGGTATGGTGTGCCCTTCAGGAGTGATGAATAGAATGCCAACACCTGAGCCATGTTGAGTATAGGATCCATCAAAGTATAAGGTCCATTGTTTGGTGGAAATAGTAAGAACATCCTTGTCTAGAAATTCAATTTCCATTGGTTGTTTTCTAGGTAACGGTGCTTCAACTAGTTGATCTGCAATTGCTTGTCCCTTGATAGCTCGTCGCTCTGTGTAGTGGATATCAAATTCATTGAGAATCATGACCCATTTAGCCAATCTTCCAATAAGAGCTGCTTTGCTAAGTAAATATTTGAGAGGATCAATTTTTGCTATAAGCTTGATTGTGTGAGCTAGCATGTAGTGTCAGAACTTTTGAGAAGCAAATACCATTGTTAGACAAGCCTTCTTAATGAATGTATAGTTGACTTCATATCCATTCAATGTCCTGCTGATGTAATATATAGCTTGTTCCTTGCCTTGTTGATCCTCTTGTGCTAATAATGCCCCTAGTGATATATCTATTGTTGAGATGTAGAGAATGAGTGGCTTCCCTGCTATTGGTGGTACTAGAACTGGTGGATTCATTAGATACTACTTGATTTGATAAAATTATTCTGCACATTTGGCTTCCCATCTGAATGGTACATTTTTATGTAGCAAATGATTGAATGGTAGACTTTTATCTGCTAGTTGAGTGATGAATTGCCTAATTGATTGGAGTTGTCCTTGTAGAGATCTGAGATGGTTGATGTTCTTTGGTGGTGGCATCTCCATAATGGCTTGTACCTTTGCTGGATCCACTTCAATACCCTTAGCTGAAACTATGTAGCCTAATAAATTTCCTGATGTAACCCTGAAGACACACTTCTTAGGGTTGAGCCTGACTTGGAATTTTTCCAATTTGTCAAAAATCTTTTCTAAGATGTTTAAATGTTCTGCCCTAGTGAATGATTTAGCTAGTAAATCATCCACATAGTCCTCCATGAAGGTATGCATCATGTCATGAAAGTTTGTTGTCATTGCTCGTTGATAAGTTTCTCCTACATTCTTTAAGCCAAAAGGCATGGCATTCCAACAGTACATTCTCCAAGGACAGGTAAATGTTGTTCTATCTCGATCCTCCGGGGCTATCTTGATTTGATTATAGCCTTAAAAACCATCCATTAGTGATAGCATTGCATGGCCTGCTGTGAGGTCTACAATTATGTCAATACTGGGCAAAGGAAAGTCATCCTTTGGACAGGCTTCGTTGACATCTCTAAAATCAGTGCATATTCTGATACTGCCATCTGGTTTTGATACTGGTACAATGTTGGAAATCCATTCAACATAGTTGATAGGTCGAATGAATCTGACATCTAATAGTTTCTTCAGCTCAGCTTTAACCATGAGTGCCACCTGTGGATTCATCTTTCTTAGTTTTTGCTTGACTGGTTTAGCTCATGGAGTAATGAATAAGTGATGCATGATTAATCGTGGATCAATCTTGGGCATATCTGCATATGACCAAGCAAAGTTGATTTGATTTTCTTTAAAAAAATTGATAAACTCTGATCTTTCTTCCTCTGTCAAAGATTCTGCAAGGTGTATATTTTTGGCTGCTTCTATAGTACCAATGTTGATTGATTGAGTGGGCTCAAGCAATATGGGTGATCGCTCGTGATATTGCTCAGGAAGAGTGTCAAGTCTCCTATTTTTAGGTTCCTTAAAAAGGTTTTCACCGTTAGATGCATCCTTTATTTTTACTTTTTTGTGATCTATTGCTGCCATTGACTGGTTTTCAGTAGTAGATCTTTTATGTTGTTCATTTTTGTGACTGAGAGACTTGGCACTCCCCTGATTGCAGATGTCATTACTTTGTTCACTGGTAGAGTATATTTTCGGGTTAACGGTACACAAGTAATAGATAATGGATTCATCATTTGGGAAAATGAGCATATCATAAGTTTCAGGTTCGTCCCAATCTATGAGGTCAAGAAAGACAAGTGGTAAGGAGTCATTAGGTGGATCAAGTTCAGCTGTTGTAAGTGTCAGGATGGAGGTATCATCATGGTTGGCCTAGGTGTTAAAGAAGTTAAGGATTTCGTTGAGGTCTTCGATGGTATCATCTTCTATATAGACTTTCTCATAATGTTGTTGCTCGTTTTCCTTAGCGTCATAGATATTTTGTGGACCAATTCAAGTGGTCTAGATTCTGTGTCGCGTTCTTCTTGAGAGATAGGTGTATGACTATCATTTGCATAAATATCTTCAGTAACATTAGAATAGCTGCCCCATTCCTATTCATTGGAATCAGTCTCAAAGGTATTATCCTAGATTCTGGCAGTGTTGTGGACTGGTATGTTGTAGGGTGAGAATAGGTATTTGATGATCAATACAAGCTTGATAGTTTTCTCTGATTCTGTGTTAGATCCTGTTTCCACTCTTTGCATTTGTTCATATACTGTCTCTCCTTGGGGAGGAATGATGTTAATAGGAGGTGATTCCTCTTTTTTGGAGATTGGTTCTTGAATATGATGTGCTTCTGCAGTAGATGTTTCCTTCTTTTGTTTGATGGGATTCCTTTGATATTGTTTTCATTCTTGATTTTCACGTTCTTTGCGTATTGTCTCTGCTAACTCAAATAGTGCCTCCTGCCAAGAGTCCTCCTTGTATTTCTTTTTTGCTTTCCACTGAGGTTTTTGGTATTTGCTTGGTGTCTTCCTTGGTGGTAGAATATATTCATAGCCCAATCCTTTTTTGTCCTTACTGAATTGTGAAGGAGGATCTAATGGTTCTGTGACACCTTCCTGACATTTACCAATAGGTCCTTTATCCTTGTATCCCATTTGTTGCATGATCAAGTAGCCTTTTCCATATAGGTGTGTTGGTATAGCTACGCCCATAGTAGTCGCTCTGTCTTCTTCCTCATCTTTGTATAGCCAACTAAGGATGTCTTTCTCCTCTGATTCATGTGCTACAGTGCCTAGTTGGATAAATTTACCATCAAATTTGGTGATGGGCTGGGTTGCTTGATGTGTTGATGATGTAGGTAATCCATGAGATTTAGGTGATGCTGGTAAGCTGGTCAAACACATGGGTTCCAAAGAGTATTCTCCCATGCCTTGCTCTTTTATTTTCATTTTCTACTTGAAATCCATAGATAGTGATGCAGACATTTCTTGCTGAAGATCTGGTGCTGAGTAACTTTGTTTTTCTCTATTATGTGGAACCAAGTTGTCTTGGGCTTCCCCAATAGCATTACAATGTTGAAATGGATTATGATCTACTGATATAGAAATCTCTTGCCCATTGTAGGGGAACTTAACACACTGATGATAAGTAGAAGGTATTACTTGTATTTCATGTATCCAAGGTCAACCCAATAAGATATTGTATGTGAGGTCTATCTCTAAGACTTGGTACATAGTGTCCTTTTGTATTGGTCCTACTTGAATTGGCAAGATTACTATTCTTTTGGATGATCTCTCTTCATTATCATATGCTTTGATAGTGATCTTTTTGTGTGGCTCAATAGATTGCTTAGAGAAGCCTAATGCACAGATAAGTTTCAAGGTACAAATATTGGGTCCAGCTCCTCCATCTATTAATACTCTTTTGATTCGATGCTTGTAGACCAAGACTTCAATGTGGAGTGGAGTATTGTGTGGATGGCTCAATGAGATATTATCATGCTCAAAAAAAGTGAGGTTATGAGGCCCTGTCATATGAGCTACCATGGCTTGGAATTTGTCAGCATCCGGATCTTGAGGTACATTTGTTTCCAATAACACTTTGTCCAAGATGTCTTTGTGTTTTGGTGAAAGTTTCAGTAACTCCAGTATAGATATTTGAGCAAGAGTTTTGCGTAGTTGACTGACTAGATCATATTGAATTTTGGGTATGGCGTTTGCTATTGACATATGCCCCTTCAAGACATATTTTTGAGCTCTGGTTGTTATGTTGACAGATTCATGTTCCTGCTTGTCCTTGATTGTAATAACATTGACTTGATTGTCCTCAGCTGATATATGATTGATGGTGTTATTGTATATGTGATTGATACGAGCTCCACGTGTATCATTCACGGTTGAAGCTCCATCCTTTTTGTAGTTTGGAAGAGGATTTTTAAAGGCTCCATGGTCACTATTTGTCTTGAGACCATCAACTGTTAAATCACCTCTATCAATCATGTCTTGAACAATGTTTTTCAGCCTCATGCAATCATTTGTTTGATGACCTTTGTTGCGATGAAAATCACAAAAGTGTGAGTCATTCCCCCAGAGTGGTTTGATTTGTGGTTCAAAGTTGTTGATCGCTGGTAAGGAGATAATTTTGTTTGTCAGGACTTCTCTGAATGCTGACTCCAGTGATTGCCCTAGTGGTGTGTAAATGCATTTTGGAAAGTTGTTTGCATTACCTCGTGAGTTTGGATTAGGTCCTCGATTGGTATTATTGTTTTGGGTATTGTTGGTGTTGTTTGTGTTGAGTTGATCTTGATTGGTATTTGGTGCATAAGTGTTAGTACCTTGGTTAGCATCTTTGGGATTCTTTGTAGCTTGAGAATTACCTGATAACGCTAGCATGGGTTTCTTGGATTTTGGATCATTTGATTCATTTCCTCCTTCATTTCTAGTGTTTTTGTTTTTGGTCCAGAATCTGGATTTTTCTAAGTTATTGTTGTTCTAGTTGTTGTAATTTGATGAATTTGTCCCTTCTTTGAAGAATTTTAATGTTCCTTTCTTGACACATGCTTCTTCTACTTGGATGCCATTTTCAATCAATTTGGCAAAAGATGGTATGCATTGAAGTTTGAGTATGTAACTCATCTCACTATTCAAGTTGTCGATGAAAATCTCCATCTTTTCCTTTTCAGGCACATCTTGAGGATATCTTGAAACCATACGCCACCAACGTTGAAGGAATACCATGAATATTTAATTGTTTTTCTGTTTGGTGTTATAGACATCTAACATGGTGATAGCGTGCTGAATGTTATAGGAATATTGAGTTATGAATTTGTTGACTAGTTCATCGAATGATCTGATGGGGGGTGTGATTTTGGATAACCATTCCATTGTTTGCCCTCCCAAGCTTCTTGGGAATAACCTCATCAAATAGGTGTCATCATGGGTGAATTCAAGACTCATGGTACAAAATTCCTGAACATGATCACAGGGATCGCTTTTCCCATCATATTTGTCAAATTTAGGAATATCTGAGTTTGGGGGAAAAGGCACCATGTTTAATCATCTATCAAAAGGATAAGGGAAAATTTTAGTTAAGGAGTACCGTACTATTGTCCCTTGTTGCATGTCTTGCATTTGTCTTTGTAACATTTGCATTTGTTGAGTGAGAGCAATCAAAGGTGCATTATTTTGCTGAGGAAAGGTTTCTTCCCTTGTATTAGTTCTAAGCTGAAATGGTGTGTGGAATGGTATGTTTGGCTCGGGGATGTTTTGCTTCGGGATATCTTGCTCAGGCAAGTTCTATTCTGGTAGATTTTGCTCATGTATGTTTTGTTCAGGGTCACGGGCTTCTTCCTCTCTTTGTCGTTCTTGATAATCATAATGTCGAGACCTTGTTCTAAAAATGTCAGTGTCAAAGTCTTTAGGAACTTTAACTCCTTTGCTTATGAGCATGAGTAGATATTTTTCCTTGTTGCTTTCCATGAGTCTTTCCACAAGTTTTTGAAATGAAGCGCTTTCTTGACATTCTTGGAGGAGTTCCTCATAAATTTTTGTGCCCTCTAGATTCGAACATTCGAAAGGATTTGATAATCTTTGATTCATGTTGGACTCTGGTTGCATGTCGCTTTGTTTGTTTTGTTGAGAGTGAGTAACAACAAGCATCTAATAAAAGCTTTCTGTGACAAAAGGAATGAACTCCTCTTTGATGTTTTGTTTAGAGGTTGGTGGTTCAAATTGGGGTATGTTGTAAGTGATGCACTCTTTAAAAAAGAAGGCTGGATTAATCTTTCCTCTTTGATTCAGGCGTTGACTGAATGCTGACTTTTGACAGAATGCTCTACTCCTCAATGGTTCCTTGTCAAATTCGTTTGTTTTGTCTTGAAGATACAAGTGCATATGATGAAGGAATGTGCGATGAGATTTGAAGAGTTGGCGATTGATGTATAAAAATTTATTCCGTTTGGCAAGTTTTAGAGAACCGGGTTGTTGTTTCTTCAACTTAGTGTTATGATAAATGTTCTTTCTTCTCAGAATATGAGGATTAGTCATGCACAAGCGATCAATGGTTTCCTTTGATTTGTTTTGGATTTAGTTTAGCTTGTTTTGGAAACTCAAGTTTTACTTTGTCAAAGTGAAGGTTTAGATGCCCCCTCACGACAAAGCATGTCAAATGATACGGAATACGAGCTTTCCCAATATGGAAACTTGATTTGACAACTTGGAGTTTTAAAACAAGTGTGTTTTGGGATATAAATCCATTTGATTGAAGGACTTGTTTGATACTTGTGATGATGTTTCCTGATTTTGATAGGAGAGATGTGTTATCTTGCGACTAGTTTTCAGATTTTGGACAACTTTGTTTGACGAAAAACTTGTTTTGTGAATAGTTTTGGGTACTCTGTTTTGGTTTTCTGTTTGATGAAGTTTAGGTTGAGGAAGGAAAGCTCCTAAAATTGTTTTCAAATTTTTCAAAAATGACCTCTGTTTTGCCCCCTGTTTTCCTTATTTTGGCTACGCGCTAAGGCAGAGACGAAATGCGCTACAGAAAGTCCTTAATGCGCTAGAGAAAAGACCCCACGCGCTACGCTACCCCCTATACGTGCTAACTGGATTGCTCTATTTTTTCTTGGTTCAAAAGGTTATGCACTAATATGGTCCACCAACACGCTAACTGTTGATCTCTATGTGCTAAAGTTTGATCTCCACGTGCTAAGCTGATGCTTCAACATGCCAGACTGTTTTCAAAAGGCGCTACTTTAAACTGCCAGTTTTGGATTTTCATGAAGCGCTATCGTTAAGACCTAATGCGATAAGGCAAAGGTCGAATGTGATAAAAGATGGTCTGCATGCGCTAAGAGGTTGTTCTTACACGCTAAACAACCCTGATATTTTGACTTGGTTTCTTTTTTGCAATTTTTGGAATTTTATTTTGAGTTTTCAGTGATGATAGATGATTTTCTGAAGTAACAAATGAAGACACAACACCAAAAAGATAACCATTTTTCTTAAGCTAAACAATGAGTGTATGTTCTGCAAGGATGTGTTCAAATCCTTAATGTTTTGACAGGTTTAGATACAACATGCACTTCAGTCAGACTCTTTATTCAAGGTTCATAGGCAATATCATAGCCCATTAGTCTCGATACTCCATTAGCTCAAACAGTCGTGTCACCCCCTAGGGGGCACCCATTTTTTTGCCTTTTGCTAGAAATTAACCCAAAGTGAATTGCTTCACAATTGAGTAGTTATCTTGGCAGATATATGGTGAGCGATCTTGAGGGTGGATTCTTCCCCACTCTTGCACTATGATATTACAAATGTCTGGATACTGACTTGGCTCAAAATTTCTATGCTAAAGTTCATAATCAGGCTTCCCATTTGGTCGTCAGTGATAAATTCCCTCAGGAGGCTTCCCAACATTTAGAACAAAGGCTTTACATATCTCAAGGACACTGGGGGAAGGCTAATCGTTGCACGCAACCATTGAAAAGGACTTTCGTCACTTTCCACTTTTGATTATAGTGGGTTGGAACATTTGGCTTCAAAGTCGTTTCCCACTTAGGTCGTTCCCTTCACACTGGCCAAAAATGGCTTTAAGAGTTTTTCAACCCCTCGGGAAGGCATACCTGCTAAAATATTTAATGCAATATGACTGAAAGCATAAGAGTGGTATGGCTTTTTGATCACCCAATTAAGGGGAGAGCATATTCCTTCCACTTTCGAGACAAGGCAAACAAGGTTCTTTTTATCTTTCAAGGAAATGATTTGCTAAAATCTATATGGAGATGTTTCTCCATGAAAACAAGGTGTTTATTTTATCCTTTTAAGGCAATGATTTTCTGATCTATGAAAAAGAATTGGTCAACAAAGTAAATTCTATGTTTGGTCAACAAAAGAAATCGATCGAAAGGGGAAGATCTTCCCTCTTTAGTTGCAAATGATTTTGGACATGTGTGATTCTTTTACTTTGCAAAAACTTGAAGTGGATCCTTTAATGCACCAAAGGATGGTGAAGTTCTTTTTAAATACCTTTGTTTGCAAAAATGGAAAAATTGCTTTGTTCTTTTTAGAGCCCAATTGAAAATTTCTCTCCTAGAAAAGCAAGAAAAGATTATTTTTGTGGTTCTTTTTATAACCCAAATAAAGTGAGTTCAATTTTATTTAACAAGAATTAAAAAGACTTTAAATTCTAACTAACTTAAATAAGTTAGTAAAAATTTAAACTATTAATAATTCTAAAAATAACACTAAGCTCCTCCCTGCAATAAGATGTCAGAAATCCTGTAAAATACCCACCAAAGTAGTTAGAAAAATACAGGCTTTTGTGGACTTCAACAAGTCTAAATTTAAACCCAATTACAATTTTAATTTTTGCCTTTTGTCTGTGATGCACTACAGAAAGGACTGTATGTGCTACAAAATAACTAGGATGAGGTATTGGACAGACCCGATGCGCTGAACTGTTTTTGAAATGCACTTCTTGTTTTTCCACACCGAGACCTATAGGAAAATGTTAGTAAAGTTGATGGGCTAAGTTATGGTCTACACGCACTGGGGAATGAGTCCCACATGCTAAATAGTGAGCCGGATGGACTGGAAGATTAACTAGATGTGCAAAGGGATGTTCCCCATGCGTCGATGCCTATTTCCAGCATACCTACAAAAGTGATTATATTCAAAAACTGATTTGATTAATGGGCTAGTGCCCCACGGTGGGTGCCATAAATGTGTGTGAGAAAAGCAGGTCAATGAAACTCAAAAATATGAAAAATATGTTCAAAGGGACTTGTCCACACACCCACAGGACTTCTTGGTGCAAGTTATGGAGTCATGCAGAATGACTCAACTTCCCAAGGTAGGTTCCATGGTTCTCTATCTCACAAGGTCCCTCAAGCCAATGCCTTTTCTCTCAGATCACTGAGCAAAGTGACTTAGGGATGATGAATGCAAGAATGAGGGATGCTTTAGATTGATTTTAGCATGAAATGCATCCTATCTATGCATGATTTTACAAATGAAATAAACTAGATTATAAGATGACAAGGTTAGTAGAAATACTATCCTAACATGATATACTAGTTAATGATTTAAGCTAATGATAAAGGAAATAGTCTAAAATGCTTATTAGATTAATTTCTATTACAAAGACAAGCTAGATGTATTGATAAATTTGAGCATAAATGAGATACTTAAAGCTTGCATGGATCCTTAAAATGGAGGAATGAGAGCTCTATTTATAGTGAAAATAGGGCAATGGATCGTCAAGATTGAAGGAGTTAATCAAGGGTCAGGATTGAAAGTTATCAATCCATGTTTATAATTTTCACCAATGAAATGGTGACGATTGTCAACATAAGACTGCTTGAGAGGAGATGAAAGAAGCATTAAATTCTTGAGAAGACCTCATGGTTACCTTAGGAGGTAAGGGTTAAGGTTAGGTTAGGGTTATCCAATGGATAAAGCTTTTACCGAAAGGGTAAACTCTTGTGCAAAGGTTAAAGGGATAAGCATGGTCAAAGCAATGAATGCTTGATGAGACCCCTGGGTTAGATGAGGGTTAAGTTAGGCAAGAAGTCTCTAACCATGCCACTAAGGGTTAGTTAACCATTAATGGTTTGAAGACTTTGGGGATAAATTTGTAAGAGTCCTTCCAAATTTGGGGGTATTCAACAAGTTAGCTTGTTGAAGGCATAAAGACTTTAATGCCTTTTGAAGACTTTACTCCAAATTTGAGAAGTGGCCTCTTCAAATTCAGGGAAAGAGGATAATTGATGGGTTTGGGTTAATTGATTAGGATTAGATGGATTCTAGAATAATTTAGGAAGGGGGTTAGGATGCAAGTGGGAGATGTAGGAAAATGCAAGTGGATGAGGGATAATAGGATTAATTAAAATAAATTGCTTTATTTCAATTTGGTTGCCAGTTGGGAAATTAAATAAGTTAGATTTATTCAATTGGGGTAAACTATTAATTAAATGTAAATTTAATTAAAAAGTAAGGAGAAGGGATTTAATTAAATAAAATGATTTATTCAATTAAAAGACATAAAGGGCTTAAGTGAATTTAACTAAATAAATTGAATAATTTATTTAATTAAATAGAAGAATGTGGGCGATTTAATTAAATTAGATTTAACTAAGTAGAGGAATGAGAATAAAATGAACAATGAATATTCATTTAGGAATATGGTCATTTTTATACCCCTGCATCCCTAAGTGCGTCGTGCATGTGTTTTGTCTTCATCAGGCAATGAGCAATGAATATTGCTTTCTTACAACAAGACTTTCAATGAAATGTTGGTAAAGGTGAATTTTATTATGGACAATGAAAGTTTTATTCTTTCCCTTGCATAATACATTGTCCTTTTTAAGAGAAAACATGCCAAGGCTAGGATCTAAATTGTGTTGGGTTTAGTAGCTTCTCGACCAGGATAAGTACTTTGTCCCTTTCATTTGTTACTGTATATAGTGAATAGTGACCATCATTCTTCTCATATATGTTTTTTTTATAGATGATGATAATAGAACTAATATAATTTGTGTTCCTTTCATGCATTAATTTTATAAAACTTAAAAATTGTGTTCATCATATTTATAGTTAAAACATTAATGCACTGAAATAAAGAAGCATAAGCGTAAACAAAACTTTGATAAAAGCTATATGTATATTCATTGCTATATATAAATATTTATAGTATACATGTATGCTCCAGCTCCAAAATCTTAAAAACAAAAGGGTTTTTTTTATATGTAGATCATCACAATAGGGAAAAGGGGGTTAAGAAGAAAAATTCAGTGGAGATAAATTCAATCCAATGAACCATCATCCTCTTCTTATTCATTAGTCACCAAGAGTTCCTCCTCTCTCATCATTTCATTGCCCTCCATATCTCATCCCTCATCATCATAGACCAAGGCTCTAAACTCCTCAATCCACTCCACATCAAATGCCACATCTGCTCATGCAATCTTCCTTGGGAATTCATAGGACATACTTGAATGTTCAGGATACACCCCAATCTGGATTGTGTGAAGGTTAGCAATAAATGGATGCCAAGGCACCATGATGTCTTGTTCCATATAGGCCTTAGGTGTTTGGCCATGGGAGTTCCAATCCTATACAAGACCACCTCCATAATCTAGTCCAACACCCTAGTGTAGTTAATCCCAAACAAGCCCTATATCATTTGTGATATATTAGGCTTTTGTTCACCTAAGTCTAATAGAGACCCCACGAAGTGAGATACAATATCAATGTTTACTCTATACCTTGTTAGACTTGTGTGAATATTATCATTATTATCATTGATGTCAAATTAGTTATCCGGTTTGGTCTGGATAGTATATGCAAATGATATGATGTATATACATATGAGGTGTGTAGTTCTGATATTGCTATGGGATATGATGCACTAAGGTGTAGATAATCTTTTGGAGTCATTTATGGAAGATCCTCATCTCCAAAATTCTGAGTTGTGCTTATTCTAGCATATACTGATCCCAGTATCAATTGTGTATCTTGGTATCAGCTATTTTAGTTATGTCAGTTATATTTTTCATGTCATGTATTTGTGGTACACATAGTACTGGTTTTTTTGGAGTTTGGAGTTGCTACGCTTGGATTTTTGTGTTTTTGGATCAAAATCTATGGGTTTTGTTGACCCTTGTCCCATTTTGGTAATTAAGGTATATGCACTAATGAATGAATTGTGTAAGGAGAGCATGTAGAGATCTTGAGGAGATCGACTTGGTTATCATGCTTATGTTTAAGGCTTTATTAGATAAAGTGTTGATCCAAGCAGTGGCTTACTTCGGCTTGGCTAACACATTATCCTTTTGTGTAATCTTTTTGGTATATATATAGAAGTGTATGAATGCATGGATGTGACATGAAATGAGAAATAAGTAGTGTGTGAAGTGAAAGTTGTAGACAATAAAGCACTTGGAGTAGAGTCAAAGTGCATACAGTGTTGTAGTAATCCTTCACCAGATTTGGCAGAGAACTGTAGTAATCCTTCACCGAATCTTCTACATGTGGTTGTGATTAGTAGTAAAAATATATTTCATTATATTTTCTATAGGTTTTGTGAGTTGTAATATGAGCTTAACCTGGAATTGATTTAATGCATGTGGAGATGCAATTTTCCTCAGTTCATTTAAACTTGTTGCAATAAGCATTTTGATAGTGAGCCACTTTTGTAACTTGGTAGTGAGCCACCCCATTTTGTAAACACCATATAACAAGTTATATTCTCTTGAGAGCCAACACTCTTTGTGGTTTTTCTCATTTGGGTTTTCCGCGTATAAAATTCGGTGTTCCACTTGTGGCTGTGTTTTCATGTTTATTTTGCATTTTCTATTTATGTTGATGTGCTTAATGAAATTGACATATCAGTAAATGGTTTAATATTTGTAAGAAAGTTTTTGATTCTATGGGAATACTGATTCATCCTCCCCTCTTAGTATTCTAGTCCCTTCAACCAATCCATAAATTGGTATCAGGTTTTTGGTCCCTTACTTGAAAGATTAACTACTTGGAGAGATCCTTGTTGGTTGAATCATGACACCTATGTGTATGACCGAAGAACTTCAGTTGGATGAATAATTGTAGATAGCAATTGATGATCTGGAAAGTGTTGAATTAGAGAATGATAAATTGAAAGAGAATGCGAATGTAGCGAATGAATGTGTGCAAACGATGAGAAAAAAATATAGAAATTCAAATTGAGGCATAAGGAGGTTAACAACCAGTTGAAGGAAGTGAATGAGACTGTTAAATATCTGATGCAAAAGATTGAGGAAAAGAATAAGATAGAAGAAGTCGAAGGTAGAGAATAAGGTTCTTGATAGTAGTAAGATCTTGGAAGAACTGATCAACATGAATAAAGCTCATCTGGACAAGATTGAACTTGGATTTCAGCTCGGTGAGTGTTCATATTAGAGAAAATAAGTTAAGATAGAAGTTGAGAATAAATTAGAAGATGTAGGCAAGACCCAAAATTAAAATACTAATGCAAGATGACCATTGGTTCATCAACCTAATGCACAAAAGTACTCATATTTTAATGGTTATTGTTTTCAATGCAATAAATTTGGACATAAGGCTACAAACTATAGAAGCATTCAATGTTATAATTGTAAGAGGTTTGGTCATAAAGCAAGTTACTGTAGAAATCATGCTATGAGTCAGAATCATAATCCAGTTGGAGCAAATAAGATGAAGTATAACTTTCATGGATATTTTCATACATGCAATGATTATGGTCATAAAGCTAATCGATGCAAATCTAGAACCCTTTCGGTAAATTTAGTGAAAAAGAACATCAGTTGTTTCAAGTGCAAGAAGTCCAGACATTATGCTAATTAGTGTGGTAATGGAAATATGGAGAAATATTCTAAGAAGAATGTAATAAAAAATGATGGATCAAAGAAGAAATAAAATTTGGTTTGGAGAAAGGAGGTGAATAATGGAAGTGAACCTTGTATACTGGAAATTGGTGCAACACCTCTTCCATTGATAAATGAGCATATTGTTTAGGCTCAGGGGGAGTATTATTTTAAAGAAAAACCTTTTATTCCTCCCCATATGAGTGGATCGTGTCATTGATCCAACATGACTGTGTTAAGAAGGCTATCCAACAATCTATGTTTTTTGTTGACATCGTCAACAAGACATTTCTTGGCAGCAAAACCCTAAAGGAGATTTTTTGCAAGATAAGTATCGGTATTTGAATTTATTTTTCATTTTCATATCATTTGTGCTTGAGAGTATTGTGAATATTTGAAGAGTAGCAAAGAAAATAATCATGGAAGGCAAGATGATCATCAAAGAATTGAGAAACGCAAAAGTTTAGATTGTGGGAAAAGTATTCCTGGATGAATTTAACTCAAAGAATATCAGAAATGTGGAAAGTAGTTTGAGTAATGCAGAGCGATAGAGAATCAAGTAATTGGAGCACAACACACTGGATTTGTGGATAGAATTTGATGGTCTTGTAAAGCACTAAGAGAGGGGGTGAATCAATGACACCAAAAACAAAACTACTTTAAAAACTGACCGATAGAAAAACTTAACAAGTTTGTTAAACAATATGCATGCAATCCAAAATGATAACAACATCCACAATAAGTATAACATCCACCATAACACAAGTGTTTATATGTGGAAAACCCAAATAGGTAAAAACCACGATGAGATGGGACTCACAAGTTAACTATCTACAGTAATAGATAATTGGTCGGTTAAGGTCTACAAAAGTGCTCTGCTAGGAGAAAATCATGTTAAAGATCCCAAAGCTTAGTTAAAAGATATACCCTCTAAAAGGTAGTACCTTGTAAGGAGTAACCTCGGTGGAGGATTTCTGAATCCAAACTAATGGATAACTTGGTTAGAGGACTTGTACAATGAAGCTTGTTAGAGCTTACTCTGTTAGGGGATTTGAATGTTGCAATGATTAGAAAACAATAGGTAGTGTGATCTAGTAATAGCACAACTTGCTTGTATATATCCTCTTATGCGCACTCAACACTTCTTTTCCATCATACTCTGCAACTTAATACTTCTACCTTTGCACATAACATATCTCCTTTTCTCATACAAAATAATTCATTATGATGTCAATATATAGACATTTATATTTCATGTCGGCCTCTAGAAATCATATCATAATTACCTAGTTGCAGTGTATCTGGTCAAACAATCATAACGCATCACAAAAATACCACCAAAACTTGTCGGTAAGGATAACTCATCACGACTAGTGATAACTCATCACAAAATCAATGAATACCGGTTGGAGTTAAACATATAAACCGTTTATCCTTTGATGCTCCTTTGATAATCTCCACTAGATATTCATGTTGATGCCGAGTTAAGTATAATCACTGGTTGTCTACATGCATATATTGGTTGTCACCATGTACCAGTTAGATATAAACCTTTAGTATATCGGTTGTAATATAAACAACTTTGAAGTCACACTGGTAGACAATATGAACATATGTGTGTGTATGTGTTTCATCAATGACAATATATGTTGAAGTTAATCGTTATAATCATCATCAATTCCCAGTCTGACCGTACAAGTATGGAACCCGATAATGACTTGTTTTAAGGGGTTTTAGGCTCTCTTTGGTCTTCTTTCAAGGGTTAGGTGTCTTCCTTGATCTACCACACCTCCAAACTCTCACATATGCTCTTCCACACCCCACTTGATCATTCCAAACACTTTTCAAATCCAACCCAGCTCATCCCTGCAAGCATTTGCATAATTTTACTCATTTCCTAACTGGGCTATGACTGATCTCATCTAGGAAATGATGCTCATTGTCCTTTCAATGATCTCAAAATTAAAACAAAGAATATGTACAATGTACAAAGGTTCCATGGCTTGAGTCCCAAGGTTTATTGAGAAGAACTCAAAGAACTTCAAGCTGGAACCATGTTTGGGCCTCTCAAACCCTTACTCGGGCCGAGAGCTTTCAAAATTAAGAACTCAATTGAAACCTGCAACAAAAATAACCAAAATGATTCATGAGTACTACAAGAACATGTAAAAAAAAATGGTTAAAGAACAACAAAGCAATCAATTCATGAACTACAGACTGCTGCTCTAATTCTTAGAAAACACATGGTAAAAACTTGAAAATGGTCTTCAAATTGTATTAAGATCTCCTTCAAGAATTCACCAAACTCATTACATTAATTCTCAAGGAATTTATATGCCATTTTTGGCCTAACTAAGTCTCCTTCGGTTTCCTAACCAACCCTTTGCTCAAAGTTGTAAAAAGTTCCTCAATGTTGCAAAATGTTGTTAAGCAATTTTGACAACTTTTGCCAAAAAGTGCATTTTTGCATTACATGCTTTGTTTCCTTTTTCAAACCATCTAGGATGACTAAAAACCACTACCATAACATGTACCAATGCCAAACAAGTCTTTTCAAGAAATTTTACATCAAAATGCATGATTATGCCATTTTAGGCTTACAAGGGCTTACAAGCCAAAATTGAGCAAATGCATGAGCCTATGGACATCCAATCTACCAAAGCATATCACAAACATATGAGGACCTATGAGAAGACTCTTATTCACCATCCAAAACCAAACTATGAACAAACATGCCAAAATGAAGAAATTGCAATCAAAACTAGGTGCTCCTTCACCACTTTTCAATCGAGGTAAAGCATGTTCCCATGTCTCCAGCAAGTTCTCAGTGAACTCAAGTGTAGACATAATCAGAGTATGGAAATATTCCATTGAGTCAAGTGTAGAGGTTTCTAGAGTAGCCAAATTAGCTTCTGCATTCTTGTAGGCTCTTTGCAGTATGTCCACTTGGGATGTGAGTAGACTCTTCAATTCCTTTAGTGACCAAAGTCTTTTTTATTTTTCAACATCATAGGTATCTAACCTATTTTTCAAATCATCCATAGATTTTCTAAAAGAAAAAATAGAATCTTGAAGTGGTACATATGCATTGCATATCTTTTCTAGATCTTTCTCTATTTCAGTTTGTCTGGTATTGATATTAGAATAAAAGAATGAAACATTAGAAGTAGAAGCAAGACATTTCCCTCATGTTTCAATAGCTTTTCTTAATAAATCCTTATTAAGAGATATAGAAATTTTTCCTATATCAATTTCTTTCATAAGCTGGTCTCCATGCTTCTTCCTATAACTCTTCTCAACATATGTTTATGTTTCTTCTTCTAGGGACTTAGTTTGGTCAGATGCATCAGCAACTAATTGACCAAGTTTTCTAATAGGTGTTGTCAAATGCCCTATAGCAGTTTCTAGTAGTAGACTTGTTAGAATAACCACAACATTCTAAATGGTTTTAGCTTCCATTTTCTATTGTTTAAGTTTCTTCTTATGTGCCCTAGATTGCATGACAGTTGCAATCTTCAACATTTCAGATGCACTCATATTATCAACAATTATAGGTCCTGATTTGCCTAATGAGTCATCATGATCTTCACCAGTCTATTGTAAAACTAATGATGTTACCAGTTCAAAAGATGTTAGCTTAACAATCTCCTCTTTCTCTTGTTATTTCTCCGTTTCTTGTTCAAAAATTTGTGTATCAACTTTTTCATTAGATTTCTTTTGAATGTCCTATGAAACCGATGGCAATTGGGGTTTCACTGGTGTTTCCTTGACTAGTGGAATATCCACTCCTGGTTGAATTGTCAATTTCTCAACTGAGGTAACCTATGATTCAATGATTTCAGGTGGCTGCATATCTAGTGCAGTAATGTCTCCAGATATATATATATATTGCATCCTCAATCTCATCAACAAGTATGACTCATTGGACAATAGTGTCATCCTTCTTCTTGACAGGATAGACAACATCAGCTTGCACAATTTCTTCCTCATCCATTTCAGGTTGATCAACAATATCTTGCTCATCCTTAGAGGAATGTATAAGATCCTCCATGTGTTGGATATTATGAGCAATCTGATGAGTCTCAGTCTCAATAGGTTGCACCTTTCCACTAATCAGATTCAATCTTCTTGTTTTGTAAGCAAAATGAACTTTATACTTATCAACCAATTCATTTAGCTCATCCTTTGACAACTTAGGAAAATATTTTACAAATACATCATCTATGATTTTTTTTCTTTCTTTATTGCTTCCTCCCATTTATTCAAAAGAATAGTATACAAGGAATTAGAGATATCCTTTTCAAGATCATGAGGTAATCTATTATAATGGCACAAATAATTGATTACCTATTGAATAATTTGTTCCTTTTCATCTTCATTGAACGAATCAAAATGATCTTTGACATTATCAAATTTGTTTCTTCCTAATGTCTTCATTATTCTCTCAAAGGTAGTCCCAGGCTTGTAAGTTGATATATCAAAAGGCACAGTTGCCTTTGGCACTTCCTTCACTTGCTTGGTTGCTTTACTAGTTGCTTTCATTTTCTTGGGTTCCTCCTCAGTATGAATTCCTTCAGATTCTGCTTAGAGAATTAATTTCCGACCTCTTTTCTTTGATGCAGTCTCCTTCTTTGCATATACTTTAGGTATCGATTCCTTTACCTTTTTGATTTGGACACTTCATGTCACTCTTGTACTTTTTATTACTGGAGGTGCTTGCTCAACCTTCTTCTTCTTACCTTTACCACTTATGGATGGAACAATACTGGTTTCAGCTATTGTAGATTGAACTTCAAATGTATATCTTGCCTTATTTTTGTCCACAGGAGATGCCAATAGGTTATTGGCATAACCGATCAATAAGTCATAGTTGAGCTCATAACTCATGTCTTCCATTTCTTCTTCTCTAGGCTCAATAGCCTCCATCGAACAGAAATTAGTGGTAACTATGAAAATAATGTCCTTAGCAAAGTGTTTTACCACATCCTTAGGCAATCTTATCTCATACTCATTTTCTTGTGAAATTCATTGAAATATTTATTCATGGCAACAGAGAAGGTGTTCTTCACAACTTTGATGTTGTTCTTAATCTGGGCAGATACCGATAGATCCTTAGACCATTCAAGATCACCTATTCCTAGTAGGAAATTTTGGAAATAAAAGAATAGACCGATCAACAACTGTCCAAATTTAAACTTTAGACTGCTATCCTTCTTGATATACTGAAGATTCAACAATAATTGGCTCCTTATGGTCTCACATAGGTCATAATTAGCATTTTCAGCTATCATCTTGTAAGCAGCATGCATCGTTGCTGATGGAACACTATTCAACCTACTAGAATAGAATACCTGGTAGCCTATAACCATAGTTGCCAACTTTACCACTGGGTCCTTGATGTTATTGATAGAAAAAGCATGCCCATCAGAGGTTGATTTGGTTAGAGTGTTTACTATCTCTTTTGAAATATGCCTCAACTTAGGTACTTCATCGATTGAGTTAAAACCAGTTACATCTTGAATAGCTTCCTTGGTTATAGTATGAGTCCTTTCTAAATACATGTTTTCCTTATGAACACGACTCAGAATAATTTGGATATGTTCTTCTTGAAAATCTTCAAGAAAGTATGTCGCGTTATGAAAACCTTTCTCATAAACCCTAATATATTCTGGTCGAATCTTTCCATTTTCATTGCAAAGGGATTTCAACTGAGAATATATCAACAATGATCCTAAATCCTCAATCTTGCAATAAATTTAGCTAGACAAATTTCCTTTCACTATGACACCACTAGGAATTTGTGATAAGGCATTATAAGACACAATTTGTTCTGCTTCTACAACTTCCATAGGTTTAGATGTAATCATCAATTTCTCTACTGGTTTAGAAGACGATGCCATTTCAGATAAACTAGATTTGAAGTGGAATTTATCAAACAAATACCTTAATTCATATGCACTACCTCGTTTACCGGTTGAATACTCAAGTGCACATTAGTTCAGTCTTCACCAACCTTCAAATAAGCTTGATTACTCAAATCACAATGCAACTTTGACTAAAATCAGCTAACAATCCTTTCTTAGCTCTACAAGCGCTCAAAAATTCTTTCTCGTATGCGTTAGGGTAAAAATAACAAAGTGAAAAATCGCTTTTGTCTTTTTTACCTACTGCATAAAATGCTCGCCCATTAGGGTTACAAACCCTAATTACACTGCTTAATAATACATACTATTTTGACAAATGTAAAACCGGTTGATAACCTATTGATAGAAAGTTATCAAAATTTCATGCATTCAAATTTTCTTACCACTCATTCATCTCAAGGGGTCTGGAAGTTGATTTACCATTAAGCTCCCCTTAGCCATATTGAAAAGGCTTAGTTCACCGGTGCAGGATTCTCCACACTGGGTGAAGGAATAGTTTCTTCTCCAGGTGAATCATCATTTTCTTCTTCCATATTCGATTCATTTCTTCTCTGGTTTCTTCAATATTGACCTTCTGCTTGCCTTTTTGATCTTTAGAAGGATTGACCAATTTTCTCTTTCTGGATCTACAAAATTTTAGCAAGTGTCCCAGTTTATGACAATAATAGCAGGCCATTCCAGATGATCTCCAAGGTCCTGCATTGCCTCTCCCAGTTCTTCTTCTGTAATTCATAGCCACATGACCAAAGTTGTTACAGATGGTGCAAACGACATTTTTTACCTTTTCCATCTCAAATGGACTAAACCGGTTGTCGTAGGGTCTTTGTCAGTTCATGTTAACCTGGTTATCATAGTTTCTCATCCAATTGCCATTTGGTCTTGGATGCATATGTGGTATAGGATTATTTGCTCCATATCTGCATTCAACTAATCTATGTCCATTCATTTTGCATGTGAAAAAATGACCTTCAAATTTCTTGGATACATACCTAGCATTTGTATTGTAGCTTGCATTTCCATTAGGTTTGTTTCTACAAACATTTGCTGTGTGACCAGGTTTATGGAAAACAAAACAAATAGGTTCAAAGACCTTCTTCTCGGTAGGCTTTTTGGCCTTAGGAGCATATTTGTTCTTATGAGTGTTGCTCTTGGTATCAGAGGATTCTCCTTTTTCAGATGTGTGAAAACCAAGTCTAGAGGTATCACCATTCATTCTTTGTGATTGAATTTGTTCTTAAAGCAAGGTAGAACTTATGTTGAACTTTTCCAATTTCCCATTTGCTTCAATGAGTTGTTTGGTGAGATCTTCATTATGTTTTGATAATTTCTCTCTTAGAGATGATGCTAATTCAAGATCTAGCTATAAGTTCTCTTTTTATTCCCTGTCTGGATTCAAATACTCATGCAAAGTAGTATTCTCTCAATTGATCTTGGCAATCTCATGATCTCTTTCCTTAATGAGATCTTCAACAATCCTCCTGGCTTCCAGTTCCTGACTCGTGCAGATAGTAAGACCTTATAGCTCTCTCATCAGATTTAGCTTTTCACTATTTAGTTTTCAACTTCCTCAGCTAAAGCATCAATATTGGTCTCATCTGAAAAACTATTATTAGATATTTCTAACAGTTGTTCAGTTATCTCTCTTCTTTTGACTTGAGAATCTTTCAATTTGACCCTTAGGGCTTCAAGATCATTCCTACTATCCTCAAGCTCTCTAGCCATCTCAAAGTAGCTCATATCTCCCATGGTAGCTTTAGGGTTTCCTTCCAAGGAATTAGTCTTTAAAGAAGTTAGGCTCTGATACCAATTGATGGAATTGTAAAGCACTGAGAGGGGGGGGGGGGGGGAATCAGTGATACCAAAAACAAAACTATTGGAAACACTAACTAGTAGAAATACTTAACAAGTTTGTTAAACAATATGCATGCAATCCAAAATGATATAAAAACATACACAATAAGTATAACATCCACCATAACACAAGTCTTTATATGTGGAAAACCCAAATAGGTAAAAACCATGGTGAGATGGGACTCATAAGTTAACTATCTGCAATAATAGATAACTGATTGGTTTAGGTCTACAAAAGTGCTCTAGGAGAGAATCCTATTAAAGATCCCAAAGCATAGTTAAAAGATATACCCTATAAAAGGTAGTACCCTGTAAGGAGTAACCTCGGTGGAGGATTTCTGAGTCCAAACTAATGGTTCACCTGGTTAGAGGATTTATTAAATGAAGCTTGTTAGAGCTTACCCAGTTAGGGGATTTGACTATTGCAATGATTAGAAAACAATAGGTAGTGTGATCTAGTAATGGCACTACTTGCTTTTATAGATCCTCTTCTATGCACTCAACACTTATTTTCCATCATACTCTGCAACTTAATACTTATGCCTTTGCACCTAACATATCTCCTTTGCTCATACAAAATAATTTGTTTTGATGTCAATATATAGACATTTAGATTTCATGTCAGCCTCTAGAAATAATATCACAATTACCTAGGTGCAATGTATCTGGTCAAACAATCATAACGCATCACAAAAATATCACCAAAACTTGTCGGTAAGGACAACTCATCATGACTAGTGATAACTCATTACATAATTAATGAATACCGGTTGGAACAATCAATACTGGTTGGAGTTAAACATATAAACCATTTATCCTTTGATGCTCCTTTGATAATCTCCACTGGATCTTCATGTTGATTCTGAGTTAAGTATAATCACTGGTTGTCTCCATGCATATACCGGTTGTCACCATGTACCAGTTAGATATAAACTCTAGTATACCGGTTGTAATATAAACAACTTTGAAGTCACATCGGTAGACAATATGAACATATGTGTGTGTATGTGTTTCATCAATGACAACATATGATGAAGTTAATCATTACAATCATCATCAAGCCAACAAAATTTTCTTGGTTTGATGATGTAAAAGTAATCAAAGTGATCCTTAGTTGTGTTCAGAATGACAACATCGTGTTGGATAAGCCCTATCCAATCATGAAGGAGATTATCGCGGCTATCATTGGTTTGTGCAACAATGGAGATATTTTAGATAAGAAGTCAATAAAGAACAGAGAGGTGGAAATCCTAACTGGTGTAAAGGGTGATCAACAAGCTTTAATCATTGACAAAATCATCAACCCTATTGTGAGGTATGTTGCATATGACATTTCCTATAAGATCTATTTCAGGAATAAACAAAGTGCAAATTCGACAATTGTTGTTTATATGCCACATATGATTGTGATGGAAGACAAATCATTTGACTTGTGTGAGTTATTGAGGAAATTGTTATTATAAAATATTAAGATGTCAAAAGAATAACATTATCCCTTCCGTATAAAGAAAATGTGAAATGGGAGTCTAGTGTTCAGATTGGAAGGCAAATATTTAGATATTTGAATAGGTTAGATAGTAAAGAGGAAGCATACAATGCATATTTCAAATCCTTCCTGGATATTTGGAGTGTTGGTCTAATATCCCTTGCTACCGATTCTGCTAAAATAAGTTCTTCCTCCAAAAATAGGAAACAAAGAGAGTCTATGAGTGTCCCGAAAACAAACAAAAGCAACAAGGATCAGAAAGAGGAAGGATATTGTAATAATTAAGGATCCAGAGGACAGAATTGGTTGTTGCTGAGTAGGAAGCAAAGGAATCTGATGATGAATCCAATTTGCTTGAAATTATTGGTAGCATTGATGGTATAAGGAGAATAGGAAAGATGTGGCTGACTTCTATTGAGTTAGAGAGAATTGAAAATGTTCTGATGAATCACTTGGTCCAAAGCAATATCAAATTTGAAGATGTGAGTAATATACTTCTGAAATCCCTTTATGATGTTGTCAAGGAGAAATCGTTTGAGCAATTAGTTGAGGCTAAATTTTCAGAAGAGAAAGGTGTTGATATGTAGATTTAATTGAAGGATTGTGATGATGCAAATATAGCCCTATCTATATGCATTCGAGTTGAGAGACTATATCCCCAGTGAAAGTAGAGTCTATACGTACTATATCTCATGGCCAGTAGGTGCAGTAGAGAACAAAGATAAGATTGAAGTCATTGAAGATGAATTGAGTTCACTAGGTAAATCTTTTGATTTTCTAAATGACAAGGATGGTGAGTAGAGGAAAATAATAAATTCTCTTCAAGTTGTATTTGCAGAGGTGTTACCCCTCATTTTCACTAAGTTAAGATAACTCTTTTGGGTCATTAGGCCTATTTTCATTTGTCTCATGCTTTAATTTCCTTATTTTCTAAATTACTCGATTGGTCAATCAACCTTACTATAGGTGTTGTCTAAAATATGTCCAAAGGGACCTAGCCTCACCTTATCAGCTTATCATTGTTTGTTGGAAGTATACCTCATTTGTTCTCATTGTTCTCAAGTCTTGTTCCATCTGATCTTCAACCCCCGATCGTGTTATGTCACTGAGTGCCTCACGAGTCTCATATCGACCGATCACACTTTAGGGATTTTTTCAGCACACACATTCTATTATTCTATGTTTCTCAAAGATTTTGATGGCTTGATACTCTGATGGCTGCATCTAAATGATTGGTAACCAATGTCAGGACGTTAGCATGGTACCATTTTGTAAAGTGTGGTAGACGAAACATTAATTTAACATTTTATTTTAAATACCAAAGTGGTATGATAACTACCAAAATAAATGAATTAATTGCTCCAAGTTCACATGTGTTTGTCACCTTAGCTCATGTCATTTGCATTTGAAACTTTTAGTGAATTCGGAAGAGCATTCAAGCGTAAGCATAGAAACTAGGTTTGAGAAGAAAAGTTTTCCCTTTATCCAATTTGTTAAAATCTTCAGTTTTCTTGTTCCCACTAATAAAGTAGAGTAAGTTTGTTAATACATAATTCATGAACATCTGTTCTCCCCATGATTTTCCTCTGTTTTATCTCAATTTGAGTTTTCACCCTTTGTTAGAAAATCTATCTTTTCTCTCTCTAGTTTCTATGGAACCCAAAATCTCTTAGCCAATTGAGAGTAAGCTAGACCATACTAAGGATGCACAAATAGGGTCGTTTGCTATGCATGCCATCCATAAGAGATTGCTTAACCCATAAAGGTATCCCATCATACAAAAAATTGTGGAATCTCCTCTATCTCAAGCTGGGGCTTATCCTTCTGTGATGTTGGGAAAAGGTGAATGATGGAGATATCGAGAGGAAAGATTTTCTTCCCTCCAACAAGAGATAAAAGTTTCACTTTGAGTTTCTCTTCAAACACATTTTACACATTACATTAGAAGAGGGAGGAAAATACACTAGATTCAACCTCTAGAGAAAGAGATTGAATTATGAGTGATGGTAAGTGAATCGCCTCTTTTGAGATTGAGATTTGAATTGTGTACTTACGATCAAGTGTAAAAGTGATAAAGATCTGATTATAACTCAAGATACAAGCATAGGATGAAGTTGTGCACTTGGATCTGGCAATAATGTGTCGAGATGGAGCCCCCTACAAATTTGAGGAAAAGTTGCCTGGACTGTGCCGCAAAACAGAAAGGGTTTTTTTGCCTTTGCAAATGGAGCTCGAATCTAAAAGTACAGCTGCGCACCTACAACCTACACACATAAAAGAGAGGGAAAGGTGTTGGGATTGGGGGTTTGCCTTCAGATCAAACCCTTGTTTTGGAATTAACCAAATGATGAAAGAAAGTACTTGCAAGTGAATGTAAATGAAAGACTGAAATGTAAGTCACCTTAAGGGAGGTTGTAGATAGAATGTAGGTATATTTGCCTCTGTGGAATTGAATGTTGGAATGAATCTCCTCTTCAATGGTTGAATCCTTGACTTGAATGCAACACCTAGCATTGAAGGGAGACTTGAGAATACTCAATGCTAGAAAAAAAAGATTGAATGCTTGATCTCATGTAAACTTCCTGCTCATCCCACTTATCCAGCTTATGCAAATGAGAGGGAAAATGCAACTTAAATACTTGTCAATTAGGTTTAATTGACTGATTTTTTGTCACAGACCGACACTAGGGGAGTCTTCTTGCTTAATGTGCAACCTCCAAGGGACATTTGAAAATGGTCCTGCCCCAAAATGGGGTAGGGGACAGGGGCACCACACCCCTATCCTGTCCTTTTTTGCAGGACAAGATGCAGTTCTCAGGCGTTGAGCAAGTCTTCGATCTCTGATCAGGCTTAGGGATTTAGTTTGCATGCGTGAGGATTCTAATATGGTCAAAAATTGTGAGGGTCACGATTTTATGACACTACACCTTTTGCCATTTCATGTCCAGAATTAGTCTTCACCTATATGCAACATTATCATCCCGGATCCCATGAAAATAATGTGTACTGAATCAAACTTTGATAGCTAAAATTGATATAAAAAGTGTTTGTATCGCACTACATATTTTTGAGAGAGAAGATGAATTGAATTTGTTTTTTTAGTCGGGAGGGGAATTCTTTCAAAACTGAGTAGATTGGTGTCTTGATACCATTGTTTAGGGTTAGTTAAAAACCCCCCGACTAGGCAAATCTAAATTACCCTCCCAGATAAAAACAAAATTGTTCAAAAATGACATTGTCGATATCATTGTTATGTTTTGTCGTGTAGTTGGTAGACCTGATACACAATTCTTTTAAGAGTGGATGTGTCAATTCATTCTCACTATTTGTGATGATATAAATCATATTGATTGGGCTAGTTGGGTAATTTTAAAGGGGCTATCTTTTATTGAACATGGTTTGAGAAATTATGATACTCTTAATGAGATGATCATTGTGCTTCAAGTTGAGCTATAAAAGTCAAAAAGGGAAATTGGTAGACTATCTTCTTCCATTCTGGAGACGCGAGAAATCATCAATTTTTTCCCTAATGTCTTGACTTCAGAACATATCATTGAGGATCCTAATACACATAACATTGCTATTTGGACATAAATGTTAGATTGGAAACACCATGTCACAAAGGAATTCCAATCCTATCTTACAAATTTTGTTGTTCAAAATGTAAATCTCCAACGTGACCTAAAGAGCCATTTCACCATAATCAGTATAAATATATTTGGAGATGATGGAAAGGAGTTGTTAGGAGGGGAGATAGTGATAAGAGAATTTTGCCACAAAGTAGAAGATAGTCTCTCTGTAGCTAATGTCGGATCCAACTCTCTAGAATGTCTACAATATGTAATGGTGGTGTTAAATTATATTAGTGAAGAAGTCAAGGATGTTCTTGGAAAATTTGTTGAAGCTAGCCAGAAGGTTGCCAAGTGGAGGATCAGAATTGAGGGAACAGTTGAACCTGCAGTAGAGAAAATATCATCAATGCTCATCAACTTGGGTTCGTACAGAAAGAGGATGAACCCACAAGTGGTACAACAATTCCAAAGAAGTGTAATAGATGCAGTCATGGTAGAGTAAGAGCAACTGAATGAGATAGAGGAGCTAGAAGATGAGGGGACAAATGAGGATGCAATTGTTTGATTGGTTGTTTCTTAGTTAGTTTGGTTGTTTTTCAAGTTCCTATCTCAAAAACTATTGGTCCTGGTGGACCCCTTTATTTTTAAGTTATGTTTTAAAACTCTCTTTAGTCGATTGTCTTCAAGAAGATATTATTTTAATTAGTTTAAGGCTGAACTATTTAAGGGTGGAAGGAACCATTGGAAAGGGTTCTGATTTTTCTCTGAAACTATCTGATTTTTAGTTTATAGTAACATTATAATTTTAGAAAAGTTTAATGGAATTCTGCTTGACAGAGACTTTGTGCTAATTCAATTAGAGTTCTAGTTTATATTTGAGGCTATCATCTATATTTATATCTAAATGATTCATTGAATGTTGGAATATTTGTTCTTGATTTTAGACTTTGTGTTATGATGGAGAATAGTTTCCTATGTTATTTTTAATTCGGGATGGATATTATGCATGTTTCTATCTTTGATCTCTTTTGTATGTTATGATTATTTACTAGTGGTGATCTTTGTATGGATGTTGGTAGATGATCTATGTTTAAGTTACATAAAGATTGTTCTAGATACTTTGTTGTGAAGATCTTGTGTAGTTAATCTCATCCTTATTTCCTTTAGTTTGGTTTAAAAAGTTTGCCTTTCCTATTTTTTGGTTAAAATAATACCCCCAAAAACCAAAACTATATCATAAGAGGGAGTTGTACCTCCCAAAGTTCAGAGGAGAGTTGTAGAAACAATTGCAACTTCTCCAATTGTTGCTAATAGTTTGTTCTCTTGTCCAGACTAAGGGTTAATATTGTTACATTTTGAACAAAAAAAAAAATTTGAGCAACAAGAGTTAAAGAGAAGATTTCATAAGTGTTTTTTAGAAATTGAAAGAAATTTTTGAGGCAAAATTGGAGCACTTTCAAGCATTTCTTGACAGTGTAGTTGAGTATGAGAAGAATCCATCTGCTTTGATCAGTTTTTCCCAAGTTGTTGATTTTTTGGTGGAGTGTAGTGGTTTGTTAGTTAGTATTAAATTGGTTGTGAATTCTTGAGAGGTTCTTCTTCTGGAACTAAAGGAGAAGAACAAGCTAATCTTTTGAAAGAAGAGTAGTTGAACATTCTTTTGGTCACCCTTTGTCATTGATGTCAAAGGGGGAGAAAAGCATTTGGAGAAAGGAAGTTTTTGGAGTTAAGGATGAGTTAGGGGGAGTTGTATGTAGATATGTTTCTTTTTTAGATATTTTTCTATCAATGACAAATGGGGAGATTGTTACACTTGTGTAAATATTGTCACTATTGTCATTGATGTCAAATTAGTTATCCAATTTGGTCCAAATGGTATATGCAAATGATATGATGTATATGCAGATGAGGTGTACAGTTCTAATATTGCTATAGGATATGATTTATTAAGGTGTAGATAATCTTCTAGAGTCATTTCCAGAAGATCTTCATCTCCAAAATTCTGATTTGTGCTTATTCTAGTGTATGTTGGTCCTAGTATCAGTTGTGTGTCTCAGTATGAGGTACTTTGGTTATGTCAGTTGTATTTTTCATGTCTCGTATTTGTGGTACATGTAGTCCTTGTGTTTTTGGAGTTTGGAGTTACAATGCTTGGAGTTTTGTGTTTTTGGATCAAAATCTATGGGACTGGTTGACCTAGCCTATTCTGATAATTAAGGTATATGCATCAGTGAATGAATTATGTAAGCGAAGCATGTAGATATCTTGAGGAGGCTGACTTGGTTATCATGCTTATTTTTAAGTCTTTATTGGATAGTGTGTTGATTCGAGCAGCGTAATATTACTTGGGCTTGACCGACATATTATCCTGGTGTGTAAGATTTCTGGTATATATATAGAAGTGTATGAATGCATGGATATGGGACATGGAGTGAGAAATAAGAAGTAGTGTGTGAAGTGTGATTTGTAGGCATTGAATCATTTGGAGTAGAGTCAAAGTGCAGACAATGCTGTAGTAATCCTTCATCAGATTTTCTATAGGTGGTTGTGATTGGTAGTATAGAGATGTTTCACTGGATGTGTTGTAGGTTTTGTGATTTGTAATCCGAGCTTAAGCTAGAACTAATTTTATGAATGTGGAGATGCAATTTTCCTTAGTTCATTTATACTTGATGCTATCAGATTTCCACAATCCATATTATTATTTTTTTAGAGCTTTTGGATTAGATTGTGTGCCAAAAATTTTAACATCAACGTTTTGAATCACACTCTTTGATTCATCATCAGGATGATAAAGAGTTCAAAGGAGATGAAAATATGACAAGTTGCAGATCTAGATTGAATATACAGAGATGAGAGAGGGAAGGGATAGGAAGACAACACGCAAATCAAAGATAAAAATATTAAATAATAATAGCTACAAGCCCAACTCCTAAAAAAGAAGAAACACAAGTATAAATAAATAAACATTAAATATGTGAGATGTCCACCCCAACTATTATGATAATAATTACTCTAATTGAAATCTCAATCCAAAGTTTGGACATTCATATGGTAGAGTTTACTATTTTCATGGCTGGTGTTCATTTAGTTATCAATCCAGGAACGTAAAACTTGAAATGGGTCTACAATATATATGCACTAAGCTCCTTAAATGGTTATTCTGCATTGCTGCAGTAACTAACATTACACTGAAAGGAAAGGCAAGAATGGAAATCATAAAAGGCTACATGAAAGCTTTATAAAACAATTCTAGAATGATCTAATGTAAATAATAGAAATCACACTGTTCAGTCTTGGCTATAGGAACAGTCAGTGGATCTATTTCTAGTGGCTGTAGGAACAATCTAGTCATGAACTTCTACTGCAACTAGGTAAAAACTAACTTCAATGAACATAAACACAGGATCACTCACCAAGTGGGCCCCCTTGGATGAGTGATATCAAACTTCTAGCAAAATACTTTTTAATAGATCAGAACAACATATCTTTGCTTTATTTCATTCTGAAATCAATTACATGTTCTAAAAGAAAACTATAGAATGCTTAAAAAAACTCTTTGCTCAATTCCTTTCTATCTTGTCTAACCTCTAAGAAAAAGGAAGAGCTTATTATAAAGAAAAGATAAACTGCAATGGACAACTCAAATCATGCCCAGAAGAAGAGGCGGATGATTGTCAGATGAAGGAGATAACTAGAGCTTGGCTGTAGGAACCATGGATCTAAACCGAACCACAATCTTTGCACACCATAATGATATATGCGAATTCAATACGCACTAGAGTTAAATTCTCATAGTGAAGTATGACTGCTCTGATTATGCCATACATTGCGCCTACTCAGATCCCCTTCAGTTTGATCTCCAGTTATCTGTACGTGATTCTTCAGTCTTTGGGCGCAAAAGGAAATCATCCACTGCAACATCATTTATTATTTGCACTAAACAATAACAACATACAAGGGAATGCATACGTATCTTACTCAATTAATACATTCATTAACTCACATATGATATTATCCTAAATAATTCGCATATCAACAGGGACAAATCACTTTGCTGCAGGAATTAACCGACAAAGTTCAAACATGATTTCATAAATTCAAGTTTAACACATGGATTACATATAGTCAATTCACAATCCTTTACTATCAAAATACAACCCAAAAGATGCCAATAACCTAAGATTTTTGATAAAAAATCATGTCAAAGTATCAACTTATCATGCCCCCCAACTTTAAGGAAAATTTCTGATTTTCGCTGAAACTCTTAAATCACCATCAGTGTCCTATCCTGTTCCCTTGGAAGTCAAATTCAAATAAAATCCTTTCATATTTTCCAACTTGGACCATCTAGCTATTTCCTCTGCAATTGCATCATAATTTTGTTCTGTTGGTTGGCATGCCAAAAGTGGCCACATAAGGATCAGAGGTTGAAAGATCAATGGAAGCCAGTTGTTGGCTTTCTCCCTACCTAACTGTATGTATATGGGGGCTCTTTGTATGGTTGCATGAAAATTCTGAAGTGAGTAAGGTTCTCCCTATTTTAAATGTTCTGGTAGATTATTCTAGCATTGAGCTAACCCTTTCATTACGGTTGTCCTGTTAGTTTGAACCAAATGCTCATACACTTGATAGAATTCCTCTCTCATTGGAAGTACTATCTTACTAACATCATCTCTTATCAGTAACTTTTGCCAATCATAATAGAGAGCCCTTGGTGCTTCTGATTCCCTTATCAATGGTAATGGATAGTCAAGCTCTAATTTTTCATACTCCCTGGCTTGTGGCCCTATGATAATCTCATTTTGGATCCATGACATTAAATCTCTGATATGGATATCCCAAATTTACAATAAAGGATTTCATTCCCTGTCTTAGGATACAACATAGTTATGTAAATATAATTCACATAACAAATTCTTCACAGCAGGTGGAGAGGTTTGATAAGCATAATAGAATTCCTCAGGTGTTTCCAAGGATGGATTAAGGTCCCTAACAATGTGGTTTAGTCTAAGGTTCAGATACCTCTCTTTCAAATGTACTACATAAACTCTTGGGGGTGCCCTACACTGCATCAACTTAGGAACCATACCATAAATCACTTCCACCTTAGCTTCTAATTCCTCAATTCTATTATCTCTCTTTTCAATCTCTTTTTGCTGCTTATTAATTATCCCCTGCAACCTATCATTCTCTATTTCCCATTTCCTATAAAATGTTAAAGCAATAGATAAACTACTTAGGGATGAAGGAGGTATAATAGGTCCTACCTTAGACCGTGGGATTTCTTCAATAAACTCCTCATTCTGGGCTGACATATCTCCCATATTTTCTTCAGGTTGCTGTAGAACAGCCTCAACAATTTCTTCACATTGCAATGCCACAGAAGAAAGATTTGCTAGTTTATCAAAAACAACCTCTTCTTGAATTTCTTCTTCTATAGGGTTTTCTTGAATTTCTTCTTCTATAGGGTTTTCTTGAATTTCTTCCTCCATAGCATTTTCTTCTTCCGAAGTTTCTACTGCAATAACCTCTATTGGATTACTCACAGGTTGAGCCTTCTGTGTCCTCCTTGTTCTCCTTACATACACTTTTGGAATAGCTGCAGGAGTTTTTATTTTTGTCTTACGCCTCTTGGTTGTAGGAGGAATCTGAGTTACCTACGGCTGGATAACAAGTTCTTCATCTGATTCATCCTTTTCTAACTCCTTTCCTTTCCTTTGTAGAATGGGTGAATCTCTTTGAAGAGAAGTAGAGGGTTGCTCTTCAATTGACTCCGCTTCAATATTTTCTTCTATCACAACTGCGGCTCCTTCAGCAACAAGCAAACCCTCATCTTCATCAGAAGGATCTTCTGCAACATTCTCTTCTTTAACTGATGGGTTATTTGCAACAGGGGCATCCTCAATTTGAAATTGTTGTATATCCTCAAATACACCCCATTCCATTTGTGAGACATCTCTCAGGGACCGTTGTACAAGTAGCTTAACCAGTCCATGACGGCTAATGGAGCGATTTCCATTTTTTTGCGTCTCCTTAGCACTTGTAGAGATGAGATGATATAAAAAATTAGGTACATTAACTCGCCAGCCATGCCGTAGATGGCTAAGTAACTTAATATGAGGTGAATGTAGGTTTGAATATCACCCTTCACATGTAATATACTTCATGATATACAAATCTACTTGAGGCCAATGTTCTGGTAAAGAAACCCTTCTAGTTCCTTATCTATCCACCATTAAGGGTCCGTCAGTGGGAGCTATGAACTCTGCCCTGGCACTCCTTGCATCTTTTGATTCGGAAAGAGTTCTCCTTCCTGCAGCAACCATGTTACTTCTGCTATTCACTATTCTATAGCAATTACCCTCAAACCTTTAACCATAGCTTCCCCTTCATGAAAGGAATGCATGAATTCTGCAACAATTTCTTCATTGTAATCCCTAATTTTCAAGAAGTAATTCAACCAGTCGTGGTTTCAAAAGTACTACTCACAAAGACCATCCTGTAGCAACCTTTCATGGACCGTTGGCTCATGGTGAATTAGATCACCGCCCATCTTTTACTCTGATATTTTTCTCTCAGCAGCTGAACCAGAATATTTGATAGTATTGCTAAAAATGAAATCTCTTTACATATCTTAGTTCTGGCGGCATACTTTATTATTCACTTGCGTGGAATAATAACATAATCGGCAATGATGGGAAGCATATCAATTTGGGGTACCAAAAAAAAGGACTGATAATTAATCATATTGGAAAACGAACCATAAAGTAACCCCCCCAACTTAACCTAGCATGTGTCCACACAAGCTGACAAGATTTCGGGTAGTGGAGCAGATTTAAACAGGATATAATCATAATGAACTAATAAATGCATAATTAAAATAAAATACAATATACACGTATCTGCAATTGCATGAAAATGAATTCAAAATGAAATGAAATGATAGGTAAGAGTGTGGGATGGAATGATGTGGATGGGATTTTATTCACGGAGAAGAATATTCCCATATAAAATGGAAATATTTTATTATGAACTAGTAAATATGTCTACTGTAGAGGCTGCAGGAACATTACCTTTATTAGCCTGCTTAATTGCAATAGGAAGCTCATGAGTTGTTACAGAATCTGTATCAGTTGTTGCAGGAACCTTTATGTCACTTTGTGGAACAAACTGCTACAAGAACTCCTCTCTAGTAGCTGGCTTGTGATATAGTCGTAGGCGGTGTCCATTCACTAAGAGTTTAAATCGAATAGGATCTATTGTAGACAAATAGACTACTCCATTCTGAAAAACTTCTTCTATCTCATAAGGACCTAACCACCTTGTTTGAATTTTTCCCATAGCATCTTTATATCTGGAATCATACAGGAGTGCCCAGTCACCAACTTTGAATTTCTTTTCTTTGATATATTTATCATGCCATTTTTCTCTTTGATTTTGAATCAATTTTGTCTTTTGAACAACTATCTTCCTGTTGGTATTTTGGTATGGTTTTGTCATTGATGTCAACACCTACTAAAACACTAGCACTTTGGAGATCCAACAACATTCACCGACAAGCAAGTAACTACTGCACAGTTACTGGTATATGGTTCATCGGTAGGATATAATGATTACTGGCACTTGGAATCCCCCCCCCTCTCAGTTGTCTCTGGGACCTAACAATTGGTATCAGAGCTTTTCTTAACCTGCAAACCATATCAATGTCATATGTCAAAGAAAATCCATTAGGTTGTTCAATGTATACTTCCTCTTCAAGATCTCCATTCAAAAATGCATATTTAATATCCATTTGATAAACTTTGTAGTTCTTGTGTGCTGCAAAAGCCAAGAATAATCTGACTGCCTCAATTCTAGCTACCGGTGCAAAGGTTTCATTGTAATCAACTCCTTCTTTCTAAGAATATCCCTTACACACTAGTCTTTCTTTATTTCTGACAACCTTACCATCTTCATTAAGTTTGTTTCTAAATACCCACTTTGTTCCAATTACATTTTTATCTTTAGGTCAGGGAACTAATGTCCAAGTATTATTTTTGTCAATTTGTTCTAATTCTTCTTCCATAGCTTTAATCCAAAATTTATCTTCACATGCCTCATTAACAGATGATGGTTCAATTTGAGAAATAAGACATACCTCTTCATTTGCCAATATTCCTCTTGTCATAATTCCTTTAAATTTGTTTCCAATTATCTGATCTTCAGAGTGATTCAATCTTACATACCGAGGTGTCTTAGTTTGTTGTTGTTCTTCAATTACTGTGGAATCCTCTGATGGTACCGGGGTAACTGGATCTTCATTATGTACCGGTGGATATAGTGTAGGTTCATTTGTCACAATTTATGTTGCCAATTCAGAGTCTATATACCTTGAAGTTCCTCTAAATTGTTCATCAATTTTTACATTTGTACTCTCAACAATTTTCTGCAATCTCTTGTTAAAACATCTATATGCCTTG
This sequence comes from Cryptomeria japonica, assembly GCF_030272615.1. Lineage (NCBI taxonomy): Eukaryota > Viridiplantae > Streptophyta > Pinopsida > Cupressales > Cupressaceae > Cryptomeria > Cryptomeria japonica. Next base: position 704,297,128 of record NC_081414.1, read on the forward strand.
CTTTTAGATGAAGAGCCAAGAAATATTCCTTCATCACTTCTAGGATCAAATTTGCTAATATACTCATCTCTTCTAATATAACATTTACTTCCAAAAATTATGAAATACTTAAGAGTAGGAGTATTACCAAGCCATAGTTCATGAGGGGTCTTACCAGTTTCACCTTTGATGTGAACTTTGTTGAATGTATAGACCACTGTGCTGACTGCTTCTCTCTAATATACATGTGGTAAATTTTTGTTAGATAACATACTTCTTGCTGCATCTAAGATAGTTCTATTTTTCCTTTCAACAACTCCATTCTGCTATGGTGTCCGAGGTGCAGGAGATGTGGATGATAGAAAAAGCACCACTGGCGGAGCATTATTTCTTGGAAAGAGATTAGTTTCTTGGCTGAGTAAGAAACAGAGTTGTACATCTTTATCAACAGCAGAATCAAAATATGTTGCAGCAGCAACTAACTGTACATAGGTCCTATGGCTTAAGCAAATGTTGAAAGACATAAAGGTAAAATGCAAGGAACCTATTACTATATATTGTGATAACACTGCAGCAATTGACATATCTAAGAATCCAGTATTACATTCTAAAACAAAACATGTTTCTATCAAACTAAATTTTTTAAGGGAAAAAGTTGAAGAAAAAGAGATAAAACTAGTTTATGTGAATACTAAAGAACAACTTGCAGATATTTTCACAAAACCTTTGCCTAAGGAGACTTTTGAATATCTCAGAGATCAGCTTGGAGTCATACCACCACCAGTAGAGACTTAGATAGTTGATGATTGTCATCAACTGACAGAATTTATAGAGAAATCTTTTACTCCGGTCTTTGATGAGGAAGCTACTTCTCAGGGGGAGTAGTTGGTATATTGAATTGATTGGTATTTTGTATATGAACTTGATTTTATTATTGTAACTTTGGCATTTGATGTCAAAGGGGGAGAGATATCTATGGAAAAACACATTATCTTTTAATGAGAGATTGGTATTGAAAAACTTTGGATAACACATGTTGCTCCTAGGAGGAGAGATTGTTGTTTTGAAGGGAGATTGTTGGTTTTTGGTATTTGGCATTTGTGTTTTGGCACTTTGATGGTTTTTCCATCTTGTGTTGCCATCAATGCCAAAGGGGGAGATTGTTGGTATTTTGGTATGGTTTTGTCATTGATGTCAACACCTACTAAAACACTAGCACTTTGGAGATCCAACAGCATTCACCGGCAAGCAAGTAACTATTGCATAGTTACTAGTATATGGTTCACCGACATGATATAATGATCACTGACACTTGGAATGATATGGAAGACACTTGGTAATGTTGAAGACATCATGTGGACCATTTATTTTGAAGAATTAATCATTGGTATATTCATATTTGCATATTTGCTTTTACCGACAAATAGGTCCAGGGTTACCTAGGGTTACACTGGCAGGTTTATCTTTTCCAGATCAGCATGGCACACTATGGAGATGATTAATTATTATTGTAAATGCTTTAAGCTGACATGTTTAATCAGTTATTGCATCGGATATTATATTATTTATAAAATGTTTTATTGTAATATCTTGTAGAGCCGACCTACTAAAATTGGTCTTAGGTTATGGTATAAATGTAAGATCTTATTTGTAAGATCGAATGTGGAATGCGAAAAAGAATTATGTGAAGATATATGTAAGATTAAGCAAAGCTATACATGAAGACATCATTTTAAGGTGAAGCTAGGTTTTTGTGGAAGCATATCAGCATTACACCAGTACTGAATCCAGCATATGAAGATGCTATTTTGTGCAGTACATTCTTATTGGATTTAACCATCCAACTGTAGTCAGTGTGACTCCCATTTTTTGATTGAGCAGTGAGCTCTCGGTTGTTGGCCTTTATGCATGTGCAGACCTCATTTATGTACACTTACTATCTGCAGTAGTATCATCTGACTGTGGGTAAGGTTTCCCACCATGGTTTTTCCCCTTACAGGGTTTCCACGTACAAATATTGGTGTTATGTGTTGTGGATGACTTTGTGTTTATGTTTCATGCATTAATCTTTACCGGTATAGCAATTAACTATTAACACTGTCTACCGACATACTTAACTAGTTTACCGGTATTAAGCATTAAGTTGGGTAAGTTGTTTTTAGTTTGAATTTATTTGACAACTGATTCACCCCCCCACCCCTCCCTCTCAATTGTCTCTGGGACCTAACACTTCCTCCATTCATCAAGAGCATTTAACTACTAAATGTGTTCTGTCTATGCTTCAGACAATGTCATATTTAGTTGTAAAGTTGTTCTCAAGGTTTTATGTTCAAATTCAATAGGCATCATTGTTGTTTTTCCATAAACCATCTCAAAAGGTGTGAAACCAATTGGTGTTTTCCAAGTTGTTCTATATGCCCAAATTGCTTCTGAAAGCCGATGAGACCAATATTTCCTATGAACAAATACTATTTTTGTAAGAATAGCCTCCAGCTCTCTATTTGTAACTTCTACTTGTCCATTAGACTGTGGATGATATGGAGTAGATTTTCCATGCCTTATATTGTATTCATTGACCAAAGCTTTTATCAAGGTTGATGTAAATTGAGGTCCCTGATTTGAGACAATTTCCCTTGATACTCCATATCTTGTAAATATCTCTTCATAAAGAAACTCAGCCACCTTATTATCTCTTTCATGTGTCATGGCTCTAGCTTCTACCCATTTTGTTACATAGTCTGTACATACCAAGATATAAGATTTGCCATTAGAAGGTGGATCAATGGGGCCAACAAAATCTAATCCCCACTTGTCAAATGGTGTAGCAGATATTTGAGGTTATAGTGGCATCTCATCAGATTTTATAGGTTTGCCTATTCGCTGACATCTATCACATTTCCTTGTGTACTGAGATGTGTCCTTGTGTAATGTGGGCCAATGGTATCCGGTATTGAGTATTTTTAGTACTATCCTTTTGGTAGCAAAATGACCTCCACATGGCTCATCATGACATGCATGCAGGATGTCATATGTTTCATCTTCTCTGATACATCTTCGCATGACTTGGTCAAGTCCAGTATAAAATAGACAATCAACAATCCATGAAAAGTTAAAACTTTTATCAACTAGCAACCTTCTTTCCTTAGGAGAAAAAGAAATTGGCATCTTAGCTGTAGCTAAATAGTTGGCAATATCAGCATACCAAGGAGTGTGAGCCTGTATGAGAAACAAATGCTCATCTGAAAAAGTGTCATCTATCATTGTAGAATCTTCCTACAATTGAAGATGTGAAAGATAATCTGCAACCACATTAGACTTCCCTGGCTTATCAACAATTGTGATATCAAATTCCTGCATCAACAATAACCAGTGAGCTAATCTACCGATGATTGATGGCTTATTCATGAGATATCTAATTGCAATATGATCTGTATGCACAAATATGGGATACCCTGTAATATAGTGTTTAAATTTGTTAAGGGCATATATGACAGCTAGCATTTCCTTTTCAGTAACTGTATAATTCAATTCAGGTCCCTGCAAATTCTTGCTAATATAATATATTGCATTTTCCAACTTGTCAACTTTTTGGCCTAACACTTCTCCTATTGCATAATCAGATGCATCTATATGGATTTGGAATGGTACAGACCAATTTGGCCCCTTAAGAACTGGTACTTGAGTCAAAGCATGCTTAAGCTTTGAGAAAGCTTCATTGCATGCTAGGGTCCATTTAAATTCTGCATCTTTGGTAAGTAGTGAATATAAGGGACTTGCAATTTTGCTGAAATCTTTGATAAACCTTCTATAGTATCCAGCATGACCAAGAAAACTTCTCACATCTTTTTGTTTTACAGGGTCATTAATATGTTGAATAACCTCAATCTTTGTTGGATCCACCTTTATGCCTTGTATAGATATATGATGGCCAAGGACTATTCCTTCTTCCATCATAATAAAACACTTCTCGCTGTTCAAAGACAAATTGTAGTCTTCACATCACTGCAACACTTTCTTCAAATTACCCAGTGCTTGATCAAATTTAGAACCATAAGTTGTGATGTCATCCATGTAAATTTCCATAATATCTTGAGAAATATCAGAAAAAAAACTAATCATTGCTCTTTGAAAAGTGGCTGGAGCATTACACAACCCAAAAGGAAGAACAAAATATGCATACGTAACCCATGGGCAAGTAAATGTTGCCTTCTCTTGATCCTCTGGGGCTATTTGTATCTGATTGTAACCACTAAATCCATCAAGGAATGAAAAATATCTCTTAACAACAAGAAAATCTAATACCTGATCCACAAATGGTAATGGGAAATGGTCTTTTCTTGTTTCCAAATTCAGAGCTCTATAATCAACACATACTCTCCATTTGCCTCCTTTTTTAGGCACTATCACCAGAGGTGATACCCATTGACTGTCAGAGATAGGATAGATAAACCCAGCTTTTAACAATTTCTATAATTCTTATTTAACTATCTCCTGCAAGGCATGATTGACTCTTCTTTGAGGTTGTCTAAGTGGGCAACAATCATCCTTTATGTAAATATGGTGAGTACAAACTGCCGGATCAATCCCACTCATATCCTTGTAATCCCATGCAAAAGCATTTTTATGGAGTTTCAACAAGTCTACAAGGCCCTCCTTTTGAGTATCTGATAGATCTCTATTGATATTCAAATATTTATTCAATTCCACCTCTATCTTAATAGTAAGATCAATCTGGTTTATATCAAAAAAATGAGAAAAAGATAATTCCTACGGCAACAGAGTATGCAAAATATCAGTGGCTGTAGGAAAGTCCAGACTTGCAATATTCGGAACCAATTCTTGCAATTTTTGATCTTCTATAAATTCATTTATTAGTATTTTATAAAGAATTGATTCCTCATCATATAACTACTTGAGTGGTCCTCGATTAATCATCATAAGGTGATTAATAGAGTCAATTTCATCAGATTCCTCTCCCAAGATAGGCCAAATAGCTTGTTGTTGCTTAAGCTGTGGTTGTGTTGGAGAATACAAAGCTAATGTTTTCGTAGAACTTCCATCTGAAATAGTCATATCTCCTGATCTACACCCAATATATGCATCAGTTGTGGCAAGACAGGGTCTACCCAAAATGACCGGATATCCTCCCAATGTTGCTTTTGGAGATAGAATCATAAAATGTGCAGGATATTCCCAGGAATCTAGAATAACTATGACATCCTCTATAATACCGTCAGGTCTCACTATAGAGACATCAACAAGTTGTATAACTATGGGTGTAGTCCTTAAACTATTTATCTCTAGATGTTTCATTACTTCCCTTGTCATTACATTAATGGCTGCTCCTAAATCAATCAAAACATTCCTCATTTGAGTGCCATTAATGACTATACTCACAACAGGACTACCTGGATTAGAATACTTTGGAATTGCAATTTTACCTAACATGATATCAGCCAATTGGCCCATAAGATGCACTATTTGTGGATCCTTTTTCTTCCTACCAGGTTTCTTTAGGCATGCCTCTCTTAATGCCTTACCATATATAGGGACATCCTTTATTGCTTGCAACAATGGAATTTTAACACAAATGTGCTTCAGTTGATCAAGAATATCAAAGCTTTGCTATTGTTTAGTGGGAACTTCTTTGTCTTGCAGTCTATGGGGAAATGGTGGTAATGTTTGATTCTGAGGTATTGTATCTTTCAGATCAGAGATTGGCTGCTCTTCCTATACCTCAGTAATAATTGGATGAGAGGGATTAGGTAGAGTTGTCCCAGATCGGAGGTAAATATCATCTAGTGATAAAGAATAGGCTGGGTATTGATTAGCATCAGCTGAATAAGCTTGTTGTTGTTGCTGAGATTTGATATTTGGATTAAGCACCAGTTGAGTAGGCAACTGCATTGGCTTAGGCAATGTAGCTATAGCTGCAAGAGGAGGCATTAAAACAGGAGGTTATGGCTGCTGAACAAGAGGCTGATATCCAAAAGATTGGGCTGGCCATGATTGGTTTCCCCTCCATTGAGAGGTAGGTTGCCAATTCCCTTGAAACTGGTTCCCTTGACCCTAAGATGGATACCAGTTCCCCTGTGGCTGCTGCCACTATGGAACTTGATTAGCAAATTGTTGCCCTTGGCCTTAGGACCCATACCAATGTGGATAGTTACCAAAATTTTGAGAATACTATGGTTGCCATTTGTTGTTTGGTGCATAATAATTACCACTATAACTAGAAAAAGAAAGTGGATCAGGTGGCATACCTTGTCTTTGAAAATTTGGTCTTCTCTGAGCAACATAGAAGACTTTCTCGTCCTCACCTTGAACTGGTTTGAAGTCAGGTACTTCCACATTTGCAACCATCTTACACTTGCAATCTTTTTTCCATTGTTTACAATAAGGACATAATTCTGCAAGGAATACATCAGCTTCCTCATGGTTCTTCTTAGCTACCAATGTATCCAACTGGGTAGCCATATTGTTTATTATGTCCTCCTTGAAGTCTTTTAACAGATGACTAAGTTCCAATCTAGAAACTCTAGTTCCAGATGCTGATAATGGTGCCCCTGGCTTAAATCTCCCATTCTTCTTAGATGTAGATCTAGAATACTTTTTGCAAATTTGCCCTATTTCAGCCCAAGTAGATTGTGTAATGTCACCTCCTCCCATGAGATCTAAGGAATCGGTGCATTCATCACTGATACCCCTCAAAAATATCAATTTGAGGGAATCTTCATTCAGAGTACTATGCTTGGACTTATTGACACTAAACAAAAACCTTTCCAGATAATCCTCAAGACTCTCATCTTCAGTTTGTGTCATTCTAAAGATATCATCCCCATGACAATCAGTGCCTCTACAATAGTCTTTATGTTTTGCAAGAAACAACCGTTTCATCTCATCCCATCTATTGATTGTGCTACTACCCAAGCTCATAAACCATCTCAAAGATGACTCCTTCAAAGTGGCAGGAAAAAAATTGAGTCTATGGGCATTTGTAGTATAGTCAAAACTCCTACAGAAAACATCAAACTCAAACAAAAATATATCCAGATCCTTTGTCACCAACCCATAGAATTTAGGAAGTGAAGATGCTGGAATGTTCTTGAGGTTATCATTATCATGTTGGTCAGAGATGGGAAACTCAAATGTTGGACCTGGTGGTGGTGGTGGATTATTCCCAACAGGAGGAGGGTTCCCTTGCATTGGACTTGTCGGGGTTGTTACTATAGGAAATTCTTCTTCTTGTGGACCAAAAAGGAACTGAAGACTACCTTCTGGAAATTCAAATTAAGTGTAATTCAAATTCTGTGGGGCTTGATAAAGTTTTGCAAAAGGGTTTATATCTGGGAAATTATCTTCTGCATGATTAGAATGAGTGGGCAGAAATCTACCTCTGGCATCTCTTCTTTTGCTATGCATGCAGATTCATGAAATTTCAAACAATTAACTGGAAACTATAATAACCATAAAAGGTTCATAGTTTGACACCATCCCCAACAACGATGCCAAAAATGTCCACCCCAACTATTATGATAATAATTACTCTAATTGAAATCTCAATCCAAAGTTTGGACATTCATATGGTAGATTTTACTATTTTCATGGCTGGTGTTCATTTAGTTATCAATCCAGGAATGTAAAACTTGAAATGGGTCTGCAATATATATGCACTAAGCTCCTTAAATGGTTATTCTACATTATTGCAATAACTAACATTACACAGAAAGGAAAGTCAAGAATGGAAATCATAAAGGGCTACATGAAAGCTTTATAAAACAATGCTGGAATGATTTAATGTAAATAACAGAAATCACACCATTCTATCTTGGCTGCAGGAACAGTCAGTGGATCTATTTCCAGTGGCTGCAGGAACAATCCTGTCATGAACTTCTACTGCAACTAGGTAAAAACTAACTTCAATGAACATAAACACAGGATCACTCACCAAGTGGGCCCCCTTGGATGAGTGATATCAAACTTCCAGCAAAAACCTTTTTAACAGATCAAAACAACATATCGTTGCTTTATTTCATTCTGAAATCGATTACATGTTCTAGAAGAAAACTCTAGAATGCTTTTAAAAACTCTTTGTTCAATTCCTTTCTATCTTGTCTAACCTCTAAGAAAAAGGAAGAGCTTATTATAAAGAAAAGATAAACTACAATGGACAGCTTAAATCATGCCCAGAAGAAGAGGCAGATGATTGTCAGATGAAGGAGATAACTAGAGCTTGGTTGCAGGAACCGTGGGTCTAAACTGAACCACAGTCTTTGCATGCCATAGCAATATAGTGTGAATTCAATACGCACTAGAGTTAAACTCTCATAGTGAAGTATGACTGCTTCAATTATGCCATATGTTGCACCTGCTCGGATCCCCTTCAGTTTGATCTCCAGTTATCTGTACGTGATTCTTCAGTCTTTGGGCGCGAAAGGAAATCATCCACCGCAACATCATTTATTATCTGCACTAAACAAGAACAACATACAAGGGCATGCATATGTATCTTACTCAATTAATACATTCATTAACTCACATATGACATTATCCTAAATAATCCGCATATCAACAGGGACAAACCACTTCGTTGCAGGAATTAACCGGCAAAGTTCAAAGATGATTTCATAAGTTCAGGTTTAACACATGGATTACATATAGTCAATTCACAATCTCTTACTATCAAAATGCAACCCAAAAGATGCCAATAACTTAAGAGTTTTGATAAAAAAACATGTCAAAGTATCAACTTATTATGAGAGAAAGTGCTAAAGAAGAAAGACAGAAAAAAATATATAAATAAATAAAAAAGTAAAAATAAAATAATTAGTTCTAATTATTTTATTTTTACTTTTTATTTATTTATATATATATATATTTTTGTGGCTTTCTTCTTTAGTACTTTCTCTCACATATTTAGTGATTATTTATTTATACTTGTGTTTCTATTATTATTTATTATTTTTATCTTCAATCTGCATGTTGTCTTCCTATCCCTTCCCTCTGTCATCTCTTTACATTCAGTCTATATCTACAACTTGTCATATTTCCATCTCCTTTGAACTCTTTATCATCCCAATGATGAATCACGAAGTGTGATTCAAAATATTGATATTAAATTTTTTGGCACATAATCTAATCCAGAATCTCTAAAAGAATCATTTATACTTGTTGCAGTAAGCATTCTAATAGTGAGCTTCTTTTGTAATCTGGCAGTGAGCCACCTCATTCTATAAACACCATATAACTAGTTATATTCTCTTGAGAGCTAACACTTTCTATGGTTTTTCCCATTTGTGTTTTTCACATATAAAATACAGTGTTCCACTTGTGGCTGTGTTTCAATGTTTATTCTGCATTTGCTATTTGATGTTGATGTGCTTAATGAAATTGACATATCGGTAAATGGTTTAAGATTTTTAAGAAATTTTTAGATTCCATAGGAATACTAATTCACCCCCTCCTCTTAGTACTTTGGTCCCTTCAACCAATCCAACATACCTATCATCACTTGTAAGAAAATCAGCCCCAAGAACACATTTAACCACTACAATGATCAAGTCATTGTCAGTATTGAGCAAGTGCTCAAGCCTATGATCTTTTACTAGGCCTAGAAACCCATACTGAGCTTTTCTATTCATCAACCTAATAGGAGTATCCATGCCAACTCAACTCAAATTCTTAATGTCGATCTAACTATAAACCTTAGGATAATCTTTCTTAAGTTAGAATGAATTTTGGACTAATATTACCTGTTTATAGCTATCCCAAACCTTTTCATAGGAATGAGCATTTACTCTTGAGTTAAATTTTGGCAAGTAATTTCATTCCCAAGGAAAGGCTAGCAAGTAACAACAGTCTCAAGGTTTCTTGTGGTTAGCAAGCATTCAATGCAAAAAATACTTTCTCATGATAGCAAAGATGATATAAAAGGGTTGTATGTCTTGGGTGAAGTGAAAATAAGTACACTTAATACCATTTTTTGTGATATAAGATTTATTTGTATTTTTTAAGACTCTCAATTTCATAATCAAAGTTTTGTGTACTATAAAATGTCTTGTCATATGCAAGTAGACCCTCCATGATTTTCAACAATAGATTCACCCCTTAAATGGTTCAAACAAGGATGATGTGGCATACTTGTATGTCCTTGATTTTAGTGGAAAATCTTAAGGTCACTCCTGCTACCACTCTGGATGCCAACTTGGTGACATGACTTTATTGTTAGAATGCAAAAGAGAGAGAATAATATAAAAAGGTAATAAATCAAGTGTTGTTGGTAACTCAATCAAGGTTATAGATGCCCGACTGGTAGTGGAGCTATGCCATGCGGTAAACAGAGCGATAACCTTGTTCGAGCTATAAATGTTTGTCTTCCAGCAAGGCTCTATCCGGTTGGATATGGGAGGATAGGCTTACCAATGTAGCTTAGTCCAAGGACATAGTTTTCTACCTAATCTAATCACAAGAAGAGAGGAAAATGATCGCAAAGAACACACATTTGAATTATTTGATCTTCCATTTGAAGAGGACTATACTTAGAATACAAAGGCCCTCTTGTGATAAAATCAAGAGACTCAAATAAAAGCACTTAAGTATTATATGATAAAATATAGTATTTTATTTTGATGTTGTCCTTCTCGCCCTTTGGTAGGTTTTCCTTGTATATTGTCCTTCTTCTATTAGAGTGTTGTGTACTTTTTTTATTGGCTACTATTAATGGACTGTTGATTTATTTTCAACACCATTTATTTAGCCTTACTTTAGACTGGAATCCACTTAAAGAGAATTTTGAGCATCAATAAACCACATATTATATGAAATAGAAAAGTTTTATAATCTTTTGCACCTTTATCAACTCCTTATACTTGAACCCTCTATGATTGCAGGGAGATTGGCTAATATCAAGATGTATGGATTTATTATTTACCATAATCTCAAAGGACCTTATTCACTTGGTTCATCATTGAGATTTGATTAGACACACCTCACATGAACATGTATGGAGGATTCTTTTCAAACATGATCTACGAAATAAGAGATCCTAAGTCTACTTCCATAAGTGAAAGTCCCTTGCAAGTCACCAGAACTATAGCCTTTGTCTACAGTATCTGGTTTCCCGACTAAAGATATCAACCTCTTTTCTCCTTTGCCCATGCAATTTGAATCACAAAAGTAACATGTGGGAGCTTTGTGTTTCTTTTAAAAGTAAAGCCTTTTTCCCCAAGAAGATTCCCTACTGGTTGACCACATGCCGACACTGTAGGAAGGTGAAACTAGTCAGAGAAAATAGTTTGAAGAATCTCGCTAGTATGTCACATGTTGGCATTGTTATATATCTAGAAATCATCAAACAGTGGTCTCAAGAACTTCCCCGCCTCCCTGACATATGTCCTCCTTTGTGTTTTCCACTTCGGTTGAATAAATAGGAAATTCCACTTGGAGGTCAAGCATTATGTGGCAGTCATGCAAAGAGTTTCAGATGATCTTATTTAACAAAAATCACACACATGCATGTGATTGGATCAAAGAAAAACAAAAAATAATGATCACATGAGTGGAACTGGGTGTTTTATTCCCTCAAATCATGACTTAAATGTTTAAGGTTGTGGGGATGTAGATGGTGATCATGTTGGTAATCAAGGAAGATTAACAACACAAAGCTCTCTAGCATAGAAATGGATATCTACATCATCATGATTCTACCACCATGAAGATATTCTTTGCAACCAAATGAAGATGATTTTTAGGTAGAGGATCAAATATAAAAAGCCCAGGATATTGTAAAGGGATCTTTTAAGATTCTAATGAATCAAAGGCTTTTATGGCATTTAGCCCTATTTTGGTAATAGACATCTCCTAATTTATTTAGATTGACATGTATCATGGTTTTGGATTGTGTTTAACATAATTTGTGTCCAGGCCTTAGCATGTTTTCCCTTAATAAAATAATTGATTATGCATTGGTCGCCTTTCTTGTGTATTATGGGAAGTGTTATGTGCTCCTAATTTAAACATGCGATTATTTTTTTCTCTAAGTTTTACTAGTTGTCTAAATTTCCAATGTAGGATAGATCATGTAGGAAATTGTACTCTTCTATTTTTCATAGAAATAGAAACCAAATTATACCATTCATTACAAAATCTATAAAATGATGAACCAATGTGGAGATTTCAAGGATTTTCCCAATTTTGTTTGGCATTTGTGAATTCTTTCCATGGTGAGGATATAAATATTTCAACCTATGTCTTTGTCAATTTGTGTATTTTGTTTTCCTCCCAACAATACAAGGTATGTGGCATATTGTGACCCTCTTACAAAGTAGACAGATGTTGGATGTTTGATCAATGCAAGGATTAAAGTGTTGTAAAATATTTGTGTTCAATATAAGCTTCGTATTCATTGAACAATTACTTGCATTTAGGTGATTTGGGTTTTTCTCTTCCCTTTTCAAAAATCCCAACAAGAACAAAGAGTTGGCTTCTAAAATCTTAGAGTTTGCTTCACAGGTTGCACTAGGTTTTACACCCATGAAGCTTCCCAATTTCCCTTATTTAGGTCATCAGACCTCTTAGGGATAAACAAACCCTTATGATTTCACAATCCTTTTTGTGTCCTTGCCTTGGTTTGTCTCCTCCTAGTTATTTTTCAAGCCTATTTCTGGCTTTGCACTCCAAAATTGGTGGCATATGATGATATGGTGATTTGGGTCTCTATTATGAATTTGTGTGCACTGAGAACACCTTTATTTCACCCCTTTTTGAGTGGACTAGGGTTCTAGGCACCATAGTCTTCCTAGATTGGGCCCAATTTTTAATATGTCAGTGTATTAGTTCTCGCTAGTTGATTCTTGATACCCATATTTTAATATGACCATTGAAGGTCAGCCTAATTTATGAAATACCTTGGAAACCCTATATAAGAGCATATTTCCTAATTTATTTTCATCCATAAATTTTCAAGTACATCCTAGAACAAATACTATGAGAATTTTTTTTTAGATCTGAGCATTATAGAGTAACAAGTTCCAACAATCTTATTGAAAGTGTTTTTTATGATGAGTCTTTTATGTCTTGTCATGTCATGTTATCGCATCAACATTTGTGAGTCTAATTCAAAGAGAATTGCATCATGATTAACAACATCAAGCTTGAGGTATAGTATTGTGGATCCAAAATTTTAATTAGACCTTTCCATCCTGTCTATTTTCATTAAAGGGTTAATTACAATTATGGGGTTTGACTAAGAGAAATCCCTATCAATACAACATCATTGTTCCTCTCTTATGTGTGCAGGTTTTGGATTCAATAGAGAATGAATATAGATTAAGAAATTACATATCGAGATGAAGAGAACTGTTTCTAGGGGTAAATTTAATCATAAATAACATAATAAGATTATAAGAGTGAATCATAGCTCTAATCTAATTAGAAATACTCCATAATGACAATGAAATAATGTTAAATCAAGTGAGTAATGAAAGAAACTAATTTAAACTCCCTCAATTGATGTAACAAGGCTTCCATTGCTCTTCTTTGAATTGTGTATGTAGGTGCTCTCAGGTGTTGCACTGGGATTCATGCATAAGATAGACAATTGCTTTGAAGATTATAATTAAATGATTCTAGCTTGGAATTGGAAAATAAGCCTTCCTTTTATAGATTTTTAGGTGAGATGGGGGGAGAAATTGAACTGAAGTGTTGATTGATAGATAACTGATTTTGATTGATCAATTAAGTGGATTGATTGATTTGTTAACATGATAGATTGATTTGTTAACTCATTTGATTGATCTATTAACAAGATTGATTGACTAGATGATTAAATTGATTAGCCAGTTGACTAGATTGATTGAGGAGAAGACTGAATTGATTCATTAGTCAAAAAAGGTGATTTGGAGTGAAAAGGGGGGATTTGAGAGTTAACTGAGCCAACTAGTTAATTAACTGGTTGGATGAACCAGACATGATTTTCAACATGTGTTGTAGGAGATTGAATTGAAATTAATTTTCATTTTGATTTGAATTTGAATTCAGATTTTCAAATGATGAAATGCATAGGAGATTTATTGAAATTAAGACTTAGTGAAATGTGAATTTGGGGGAAAATGAAATTATATGGAATTATTTGAAATTTGAAATTGGGGAATTGGAAGAATTAAGTTAATTAATTAAATACTTTAAATGAAATTATTTAATCATTAGAAATGGAATTAATTAAATAATGGATTATTTAACTAAGGAATAAATTATAATCAATTAAATAATTAATATTCAAGAAAGGGTTAAATGATGAATTGATTAGAAGATAGAAATTGAATGATTAGTAATGATTAATGATGATTAAGTTAATTATGGAGAATAATTAGCTTAATTAAAGAATTAAAGAATTATTCAATTAATTAGGATGAATAATTAGTGTGTGATTAATGAGACATTTTTAGGTGTCTACATTTGCCCCTTTTTGACACAATGTCGAAACGAGGTTGTTTCAAAGAAAACAAAAATAAAAATTCTACCCCAGTATTGCCCTGGTGATGCTTTAGGGTATAAATATGCCCCATCGAAAAAAGTGTTCGCAAAATTCTGAAATTGAGGCCATTACTTCAATACCATGCTAGTGAGCAATTGTGTCAAGTTTTGTGTGATTTCAAGTTTGTTTGACTGGGCTACAAGTATTTTGAAGTTTAGGGGGACCATGGTCGTCAGAGTGGTAAAAACCCTAATTTTGAGCTATATATAGTGATTTGGCCCTTTCATTTGCTTATTTTGCATTCTTTTGAGTTCTTGGAGTTGATTGTGATTTTCAAGTCTTCTTGTGACTTTGTGAGCATCATGGTCGTCTTTCGAGCATGATTGTACTTATATGACCGGGTCCAATCATACTAGAGACCACCTGGGACTGGAGGCATGGTAGATTTTCCAAAAAAATTGCTCATTTTTTACCTGTTTATGCTTAATTTTCTAAATGTTCCTTAGAGCAAAAAATATTAAGTGATGCACATTCACATTTCAAATTTGCCACAATTTCTTTATTAATTCACATTTTTCTTTATTGTTATGCAATCGATTAAATGTTACGCATTAGAGCTTAGTGATGCACATTCGATACAAATGTTATGCATTTGGTCTGGCAAATTCACATTCAATAATAATGTTGCATAATAGCTCTTAATAGCTGACATTAGCTCTAAGTGATTCACATTTGTTGTAAACTTTGATTTTTTTAACATGTATAATTTGTGATTTGTCATGTGATCATGTATCTAACATATTTCTCTTGTTTCTCACGTGCAGGTGAATTTTAATGTGCTCATATGTAGACAGACGAGGCCTGATGGTCTCGATTGATGAGATGAGTTGATTCCAGAGGATATTGCTTTGCTTAGGCACCTTGGATTATACCATATTTTGCACTTGCATGAGTTTACGACCAACATGACCATGATCACTGCTTTGGTCAGGCAGTGGCATTATGAGACTTTCTCTTTCCATTTACCCCTCGATGAGGCATCGATCACCTTAGAGGATATCTAGCAAATTTTGTACATTCTTATCCATGGTGCAAGAGTCCTATATGGGCATCGTTTAGGCAACATTGGATTATGTGACCTGTTTGAGTGTATTGAGAAGGACTTGAACATGAGAGGCTGATATGAGATAATGTGGGAACAAATGGATTATGATGACATCACTATAGTTTTGTGCAGTATAGTAGTGGGTCCTTTGATACCAGATAGGAGGACTCATTGATTTTTCACAGGCCCATATTTTCACAGGGGTCGTGTGATCCATGATATGATTTTTCACATGCCCATATTTTCTTGGGGTCCATGTCTTCTTGTGACCTTATATTACTAGATGCATGACATAGTATATCTGAGGCAAAGATCTATTGGATGTGGTGTTGCATTGCTCTAGGTCTGGGCTTGGGAGCATATATCTATCTCTTGACCAACTTTTCATGTTGCTCTTGAGGGTGAGAAGCCATATGCATATAGGTACACTCCAGGGATCAGACATAGGGGCTTGGGGAACACCTTGTACTAGAGGCATCAGATTGATATTTTGTAGTACTTCACATGGTGACCATATTTAGATTGCCTTGGTTGGGCCAATGATGCTTAGCATTTACCCTTCTATTGGCAACAATGATATCTTATTAGTCAGGCTTTGTTTACCCAACAGATCATTGATATACATCTTCCTATATGGGTGCTTCGACAATTTGGAGAGATAAAAGGTATACCTGATATGATTGCATACTTTGCTCATGTGACTCGTGATATTGGTGACTGGGGGGTGCACATTCAGCCTCATGTTGCTATGGCTGAGTTTGATTCATTACATCATGCACAGTGGGGTTGGGCAACATGACTGGTAGATCTAGAGACCACTCCTCAGTACAATGGTTGGTGGAATGCACACATATCCATTCCTTTGATAGATCCTACCATTCTTATATTGTCATAACAGATTTGGCACCAAAGGCCATGGGGAGGGAGAGGGAGAGATGGGGGAGTTGTGCCAGCCATAGCAACAATAGGAGAGGAGGAGGAGATGGAGGTAGACATTAGGGGAGATACCAAGTCTAGTAGCTCATATGAGGAGGGAGATGATGATTCTTCTTCAATTTCATCAAGTAGTGGAGGGGACGATGATGATGACAAGGGCGCAAGTGATATTGAAATGCTTGAGTTGGAGGATGTTCCTACTATAGAGGGAGGCGGGGATGGAGGAAAGGGTGGGGATGGTGATGATGATGATCCACAGGTTTTGAGAGTGTAGATTCAAAGTTTAGAGGATGAGGTGGAAAGGTTGAGGCAGCGACA
The DNA here is from genome assembly GCF_030272615.1 of Cryptomeria japonica. Classification (NCBI taxonomy): domain Eukaryota; kingdom Viridiplantae; phylum Streptophyta; class Pinopsida; order Cupressales; family Cupressaceae; genus Cryptomeria; species Cryptomeria japonica. Next base: position 704,313,939 of record NC_081414.1, read on the forward strand.
AAAATATGTGAGGGAACTATTTCATAGGGATTATGCTACCTTGGAGAGAGAGAGGGATCAAATTGCAGTTGAGAGAGACCATCTCTAGAGGGAGAGGGATGATGCAGTTAGGAGGGTTGAGCTAGTACACGATGTTTATGAGAAATATAGGGCCTTTGATATAGGTGTGCTGACACACGATGAACATCTTATTCACTTATCTAAGGAGCATATGTATTGGCACCAAGAGTATGAGAGAGTTTTCCTAATGGGCAAGTGAGTTTTGAGTTATAGTGCATATATGTGTGGGAGGAGATCTAGTCAATCTACATTGCGATAGACTAGTAGCATAGGTGTGATGGGTACTCCTAGGGCATCGTCAAAATATCCTGGAGTAGGATCTAGTAGGCATGATCCTCCTGGTGATAAAGGTAATGTCGATTGAGACACTTTATTGATGATATGATTCAATCCATTGGGCCTTTGATGTACATTATGACACATTATTATTTTTGAGTTATATGATATGCATTTTTGGTGGTGATTTATATGCTAATGTGCTATTGATGATGCATGCTTCTATTATGTAGTTTATGTGATTTTATTTATTCTTTATATGTGATGATGTAGTTCTTGTTAGGATAACCAGTGAACAACTGAAGGGTGGGGTGAATCAGTTGTTAATAGATTATGAAACTTACCAAATATCAGAATAATAGATATATCAATTAAGCACAAACATAAACCATAAACCAAACACCATGCATCCATAACACATAACACCAAGATTTGTATGTGGAAAACCCAATAAAGGGAAAAACTACGGTGTGAATCCTACCCACAGTCAGATGATACTTCTATAGTAAGTAAGTGATTACAATAAGGGGCATGCACATGCAGGAAGGAAAACAACCTAGAGTGCACTGCTAATCACAAGGGAGCCTCAGTGACTACAAAAGATATCCAAACTACAATCCAAAAATAAGAATGAACTGCAAGAATAGCATCTCCTATGCCTGAGTACATTTCCAGTTAAGCTCAATGTCGAAGGTCTTAAAAATCTTACACAAACCCAATTAAATCACCTATGATTGACCAAATCCTCTGCATATGATTACAACTTTATTCGCACACAGATAATCGCATAACCATAATCCCTTCCTATGATCTACAAAGAGATCTTACATCATATTTATACCAACCCGAGACCTAAAAAAATAGGTTAGCCACCTAAAAGACAATACAATAAATCCATTACATAAAACCACAAACCAATGATAAACCAAGTAGGTCTAAGACCGAAACAATATTATCCAAATAATAAATCCAAACGGTAACACATTAGGAGCATCCACCAACACGTTACATAAACTGGTCCATAACTGGTGCAGGAGCACCTAGTTGAGTAAAAACTCCCATTTTTGAGTATTTAATGATTTTATGTTTTTAATGTCTTGTGTTAGGTTTTTAATGTTGTTTTATAGGTTGTTTTGTGTCATGTTTAGTGGTTTTGATCTCATTTTGGGCTCTAGAGATCAAGTTTTGCCTTTCAAGCTTTGAGTTGGCAATTTTTGGCAAAAATGTGCAAAATTGCCGAAAAGGTCTTCTAATGCCTTCAAAAGCATTGAAACATGTTTTTTAGGTGTTTCTAAGCATGTATAAGTTATTTAGACAATTTGACAAGGTTAGGTTGTCAAAAATGCCTCTTTGAGCAATAAAAGTTGTCATTTGGCTTGAAAAGTTGTCAAAGTTGTCATTTTTGGGTTTTTCTTGCAAAACGTAGTTGTGAAAGTCTCCTGTCCATACAGGGCTTGATAACTAATTGGATGGACTATAAAAACACCCCCCTTTTCCTTGAATAAGGTTTGTGATTGTATGAGCAAGAATTTTTCAATAAAAACATGAAATTTTGGCTTTTATGAATGATTTTTCCTTCCTTTGCAAAACAGTCTGTACTATAGCTCCATAGTCCGTACTGTACCTTTGGGAGGTGTTCATAATAATTATATAATTATCTATAATTGATTGTGGTATTGTTTTCTCTTGTAAATTGGATTGTACAAAATTATTTTCAAACTATCTGCTTGCTGCCCTGTCAAGGGTTTGAAGCTCTAAAATGTCACCACTTGACTAATCCAGGTCTGGGATCCCACATAATGGATTTAGTCAAGTTGGAAATCATTTATATAATTTAAATATGCTCTATTTTGTTCCAAAAGTGTGGTTGGAAGAATAACTTGAGCGAATACTAGGCAAGTATTGGTTATTTGGGTAGTAACATGAACAAAAACTCAAGATTTGCACCAAAAAGTAATTTGGAGTGAACAAATAAATGAGGCAGAGGTCTAGACATGTGACCAAGGGTGTGAAGAATCATCTTGATGTGTTAGAATGTCTTTTTCCATTTAATCTTTCTCACTTTGTAAACAAAACAATGAGTTCACTGTTTTTCTAAATTTTGTTGTAAATTTGCTTATCGAATGCTTCAAAAGCATCATCCAAGCCTTGTAACTGAGAAGGCATTGTAATAGGAGATAAATAAATGTTTTAAGAACTCATTGAGGTGTTTTTCCAACTCAAAACTCTTCATTTTGCACATCCCAAAGTGTAATGTTTGCTGACTGGTAAAAGGGCAGTGATTTGATTGTCATAGTGACAGTTTTACTGATTTTTCAATTGTTTGCCAAGTGTTTAGTGCTGGTCCAAAAAAGGTAGGGGAAGCTATAATTTGCTATGGAAAAGGTCTCCAAGCAGTATGGGAGGATGAAACGAGTTTGATGGAGAGAATCTATGGTGGAAGCACCCAAACCCTCATGAAACCCTATGTTTAAGCCTAAAATGGTGGACAGACATTAAACCACTTTGAAGGAGTCCAAAACCAAACAAATCTCTTTGTTTAGACCTATCCCACACCTTCCAAATCATCCTCCATGGTCAAGAAGCCCATCGTTGGGCAGGGCAAGCAAAAAAGTGCCAATTAGGCCTCCACGGGCTAGTAGCCTTTTTGGGTTGCATAACACATAATTGTCAGTTTTTGCCAAAATGCTTAGACTCGATTACAAGGAGAAGTTTTGGGCTTATGAAACTTTGTAAGAACATTTAAAAATAGTCAAACAAGTGTTAATTGGAGCCTTGGGCAGTGTGCAGCCTCATTTGGGGGGTTTTTGACTTTAGTTGGTGAATGTGAGTAAGTTAAGGGTTATGAACCATAAACAAAGCTTGATTGCCAAAACCTTGAAGAAGACCTTGCTATCCCTACATGAACATGTTAGAGTTGCTAATGTGCATTGGAAAAAACAAGTTGAATTCCAAGAGCAGGGGTTGAGAATGAGTAGTTGGGTGGAGTGAGTAATTTGAGTAGTTTGAGCATGTGTGTGAGCCATCACCTAAAAGGGAGTTTATTAGGCAAGTGAACCATGAAGTACTTGGCACTATAACCACAAGAATGATTGTGTAAAAACATAAAATAGACTCAACAAGTGTTTGGGTAACAAATTGAACCTCTTGAGTGAACTGGCCTTTTGAGCACTTTCCTAGCAATCTCCCTATCATAGTGGTATCAGAGCCAACAAAAGATTCAGGAGGAAAGGAACATTAGGGAAAACATGGTGACTAATGCAGAGTTAGCCAAGAAGGTTGAGGATCAAGAAGAGGAAAATAGGGCACTCAGAGAAAGATTAGATCAACTAGCAATGAAACTAGCTGAAGTAGAAGTCAAAACTGAAGAAGTCCATGATAAGGTTGGAGATCAGAGTAAAATGATGGCAATAGAGGATGAGGTCCCCATGCCTGACCCTGTTATTGAGCAAGAACTGTTCTTGAAAACCTTGAGAGCTATGAGTGGTAAAACCTTAGAGGGAGTGGCTCTTTTCAGTGGGAAGATGGATCCAGATGCCCTTATAGAGTGGATTGAAGGGCTAGAAAACCATTTTGAATATGATGGAGTGACTAAAGCACAAAAGGTTAAGGTGGAAAAATCAAGGCTGAGAGGGGCCACCTTAACTTGGTGGAAGTTCATCCAAGAGGAAAGGGTGAAAGGAGGTAATCAACCACTAGCCACCTGGAAAGTAATGGTAGCCAAAATCAAAGAAACATACCTTCCTGAAGACTATGAAATACAACTTCATCGGAAAAGACAAAATTTGAGACAAAAAGGCCTAGATGTCAGTAGCTACACTGAAGAGTTTCAAAAATTATGCATGAGATCCAGAGTAGTAGAGGATGAGAGTATACAAGTGGTAAGGTACTTGAATAGATTGAGGTGGAACATCCAGGAAGAGATGAGCTTGTTATGCCCACAAACAGGACACAAGTGTTATCAATTGGCACTTAAGGTGGAAGATAAAGGTAGGAGAAAACAAGAACAAAACAACAAAGGAAGAGGTAGGGGAAGAGATGGTAGAGGGCATAGAGGCAGTTTTGGGGGAAGGAGCATAGATCAACGATCCCAGGGAGAGTCTAAACTTATTGAGCAAAGTGGGGATTCTTAGAGCAAACCCAACTATAGGGGTAGGGGATCAAGCAACCCGAGTAGAGGTAGATCTAGTGGACCAAGGAGAGGGTCCTACTTATCAACCATGAAGTGCTATAACTGCCAAAAGTTGGGCCACCTTGCCTATAGATGCCCAGAGAAGCCTAGTTCATCCTATGGTGGTGAGAAGAGGGTAAACTATGTTCAGGAAGATGGAGGTAATACCAGAACTTCAGCATTGAATAATCTAGCTTCAGAAGATGGTGAGAGTTTAATGGTCAAGAGAGTGTTAATGAAGAAGCCACATAGTACAGAGGCCTCACAAAGAAGAGCATTGTTCAGGATTAAGTGTAAAATCATGGGAAAGGTGTGTAAGGTGATCATAGATTCAGGATCCACAGATAACATCATATCAGAAGAAGTAGTAAGCAAATTGAAACTACCTAGGATATAACACAAGGGGCCATACACAGTCACATGGTTGAATAAGGGACAACATGTGTTAGTAAATGAGCAAGCCTAGGTAGATTTCCACATAGGTGGATATATAGATAGGATCCTATGTGACATCCTTCCTATGGATGCTTGCCACCTGCTGTTGGGTAGACCATGGCAGTTTGACTGAAAAGCACAACATGATGCAGAAAGAACTCTTACTCATTTCAGAAAGATGGAGTAACCTATCAGATTCAATCCCTCATTGAAGAAGGAGAGAGAAGCAACAAAGTACCTAACGTCTTATTAGTGAATGAGAAAGAGTTCTTAAAAACACTAGAAGAGGGTGAAGGAGTAGGATTTGCACTCATAGTGAAACCCAAGGAAGAAAAGGTAGAAAAGAAAGTTGAGATACCATATGAGGTGCAACAAATCCTTGATAACTTCAAACAAATAATTAGTGATGATACACGTGCAACCTTACCACCTCCTAGAGCCATTAGCCATCAAATTGACTTCATACCTGGAGCCTCTTTACCCAATAAGGCAGCCTATAAGATGACCCCTGAACAAAACAAAGAGGTAGAAAGACAAATACAAGAACTCTTAGACCAAGGGCTGATTAGGAAAAGCATTAGTCCTTGTGTAGTACCTTTAGTGTTGGCACCTAAGAAAGGTGGAACATGGAGGCTTTGTACAGATTCCAGAGCCATAAACAAGATCACCATCAGATACAGATTTCCCATACCCAGGATAGAGGACTTGATGGATTGTTTGGGGGGTGCATAGTATTTCAGTAAGATTGACTTGAAGAGTGGTTACCATTAGATAAGAATCAAAGAGGGGGATGAGTGGAAGACAACTTTCAAAACAAATGAGGGTCTCTATGAGTGGCTTGTCATGCCATTTGGACTCTCTAATGCTCCCAGCACATTCATGAGACTCATGAATGAAGTTTTACATGATTTCATTGGCAAGTTTGTTGTTGTGTATTTAGATGATATTCTTATTTTTAGTAAGACTAAGGAAGAGCATTTGAAGCATTTAGCTATTGTTTTGAGACAGTTATCTAAGGAATAGCTAACCATCAATCTAGAAAAATGTGATTTCTTGAAGAAAGAATTGGTCTATCTTGGTTTTGTTGTATCAGGAGGCAATCTGAAAATGGATCAATCTAAAGTTGTAGCAATAACCAGTTGGCCAACTCCTAAGACAGCCAATGATGTTAGAAGCTTCCATGGTTTGGCATAGTTTTACAGAAAGTTCATCAAGGGATTCAGTGAGATTTGTGCTCCAATGTTAGACACCATCAAAGGGGGTGTAAAGGTAAAATTTTAGTGGACAAGTGTAGCCAATAAGGGGTTTGAATTATTGAAAACTAAAGTAGCTACTCAACCAGTGCTCATTTTACCTAGTTTTGACAAGCCTTTTACTATTGAATGTGATGCTAGTAATATTGTTGTAGGAGCTGTTTTAAGTCAAGAAAATAGACCAGTTGCATTCTTTAGTGAGAAGTTGAATGATGCAAAGAAAAATTACTCTTCCTATGATTTAGAACTTTATGCATTAGTACAAGCACTTAGGAAATGGAGACACTATCTTCTTCCTAAGGAATTTGTTGTATACACAGATAATCAGGCACTCAGTTTCTTAAACTCATAGGATAAACTGAATCATAGGCATGTTAAATGGGTAGAATACTTGCAAGCTTACACTTTTACTCTTAAGCATAAGAAGGGTCAGTTAAATAAAGTAGCAGATGCTTTGAGTAGAAGGTTGTTAACTATTCATGAGATTCAAGTTCAGAGCGTTGGTATTGAAAGTTTCAAAGACATGTACCCTACTGATGATGATTTTGTTGAAGCTTATAAAGTTTGTCAAGATTTTGAGAATAATCTCCATGGTGCATATGCTTATTTCACTTTGTAGGATGGTTTATTATTTAGGGGAGGATAGTTGTGTGTTCCAAAAGGTTCTATGAGAGAGAACCTCATTCAAGAGAAGCATAATGGGTGCTTAAGTGGACATTTCGGTCTCAACAAGACCTTAGAGTTGGTTCAAAGGTTCTATTATTGGCCTAAGATGTAGAGAGACATCAGGAGGTATGTTGAGTAGTGCTTGGTATGTCAGAAAGCCAAAGGTAATTCCTCTAATGCTGGTTTATATCAGCCTCTTCCCATTCCACATAGGCCTTGGGATTGCATTTGTATGGATTTTGTGGTAGGATTACCTAGAACTCAAGCAGGATTTGATAGCATCTTTGTAGTAGTTGACAGATTCAGCAAAATGGCTCACTTCATTCCTTGTAAGACAACACATGATGCAAGTCATATGCCTATTTTTTTTTCAAAGAAGTTGTTAGAATTCATGGTTTTCCTACTAGCATTGTTTCAGATAGGGATGTTAAGTTTCTTGGTCATTTTTGGAAAACATTTTGGAAAAGATTGAGTACTAATCTCCCTTTTGGTTTAGCTTATCATCCACAAAATGATGGCCAAACCAAAGTTGTGAATAGGTCTCTTGGAAAGATGCTTAGGTGCTTGACAAAGGAATATGGCCAGAGCTGGGATTAGCTCATTCATCAAGCAGAATATGCCTACAATGATAGTGTTAACCGGTCTATAGGTAAAAGTCCATTTGAAGTTGTTTATGGTATGCATTCAAGGGGTATAATGGAGTTGATGGATATAACTAACTTGCAGCATAAGAGTGGAACAATGGATGACATGGCTCACTCCATGAAGGAGGTTCATGAGCAAGTGAGACAAGCTCTCCAAGATACCTCTCAAAAAGTCAAGGCAAGAGTGGATGCTACAAAGAGAGATGTCTAGTTTTCCATAGGTGATAATGTGATGGTTCATTTGAATAGGGAAAGGCTACAAAGGGGAGTTCCAAGAAAACTTCAGATGAGGAGGATAAGCCCTTGCAAGATCTTGGCTAAGTATGGGTCTAATGCTTACAAAGTTGATTTGCCTACTAATGTTTCTTTGTCCCCCATTTTTAATGTTGCAGATCTGATTGCTTTCAAAGGGCAGCCACCTGAGGAAATTCAACAAGTTTCAGATGTTTCCAAATCCCTTTCTGATCTATCTCTCTCTTCTCTTTCTTTTCCCCAAGCAGAACAGGTTCTAGACTCCAGGATTCTCAAAAAGACAAGGAATCACACCTACATGGAGCATCTAATCAAATGGAAGGATCAACCTACCTTAGAGGCCACATGGATAACTGAAGCTGACTTTCAAAAAGTTTTCATACCTCCTCCTTTTCTACCTCAAGGAGTCACATGACTTCTTTGTCTTTGGGGGAGTATGGTGCAGGAGCACCTAGTTGAGTAAAAAATCCCATTTTTGAGTATTTAATGCTTTTATGTTTGTAATGTCTTGTGTTAGGTTTTTAATGTTGTTTTAGGTTGTTTTGTGTCATTTTTAGTGGTTTTGATCTCATTTTGGGCTCTACAGAGCAAGTTTTGCCTTTCAGGCTTTGAGTTGGCAATTTTTGGCAAAAATGTGCAAAATTGCCAAAAAGGTCTTCTAATGCCTTCAAAAGAATTGAAACATGTTTGTTAGGTTTTTTTAAGAATTTCTAAGTTGTTTAGACAATTTTACAAGGTTATGTTGTCAAAAATTCCTCTTTGAGCAAGAAAACTTGTCATTTGGCTTGAAAAGTTGTCAAAGTTGTCATTTTTGGATTTTTCTTACAAAATGTAGTTGTGAAAGCCTCTTGTTTGTATAGGGATTGATAACTAATTGGATGGAATATAAAAACACCTCCCTTTTCCTTTAATAAGGTTGGTGATTGTATGAGCAAGAATTTTTCAATAAAAAACATGAAATTTTGGCTTTTATGAATGGTTTTTCCTTCCTTTGCAAAATAGTCCATACTATAGCTCCATAGTCCATACTGTACCTTTGGGAGGTGTTCATAATAGTTTTATAATTCTCTCTAATTTATTGTGGTATCATTTTCTCTTGTAATGGATTCTACAAAATTATTTTCAAACTGTGTGCTTGCTGCCCTATCAAGGGTTTGAAGCTCTAAAATGTCACCACTTGACTAATCCAGGTCTGGGATCCCACATAATGGATTTAGTCAAGTTGGAAATCATGTATATAATGTAGATATGCTCTATTTTGTGCCAAAAGTATGGTTGGAAGAAGAACTTGAGCGAATACTAGGCAAGTATTGGTTATTTGGCTAGTAGCATGAACAAAAACTCAAGATTTGCACCAAAAAGAAATTTGGAGTGAACAAATGAATGGGGCAGAGGTCTGGACATGTGACCAAGGGTTTGAAGCATCATCTTGATGTGTTATAATGGCTTGTTCCATTTAATCTCTCACTTTGTAAACAAAACAATGAGTTCACTATTTTTCTAAATTTTGTTGTAAATTTGCTTATGGAATGCTTCAAAAGCATCATCCAAGTATTGTAACTGAGAAGGAATTGTAATAGGAGATAAATAAATGTTTTAATACCTCATTGAGGTGTTTTTCCAACTCAAAACTCTTCATTTTGCACGTCCCAAAGTGTAATGTTTGCTGACTGGTAAAAGGGCAGTGATTTGATTGTCATAGTGACAGTTTTACTGATTTTTCAATTGTTTGCCAAGTGTTTAGTGCTGGTCCAAAAAAGGTAGGGGAAGCTATAATTTTCTATGGAAAAGGTCTCCAAGCAGTATGGGAGGATGAAACAAGTTTGATGGAGAGAATCTATGGTGGAAGCACCCAAACCCTCATGAAACCCTATGTTTAAGCCTAAAATGGTGGACAGTCATTAAACCACTTTGAAGGAGTCCAAAACCAAACAAATCTCTTTTTTTAGACCTACCCCACACCTTCCAAATCATCCTCCATGGTCAAGAAGCCCATCGTTGGGCAGGGCAAGCAAAAAAGTGCCAATTAGGCCTCCACGGGCTAGTAGCCTTTTTGGGTTGCATAACACACAATTGATAGTTTTTGCCAAAATGCTGAGACTCGATTACAAGGAGAAGTTTTGGGCTTATGAAACTTTGTAAGAACATTTACAAATAGTTAAACAAGTATTATTTGGAGCCTTGGGCAGTGTGCAGCCTCATTTGGGGATTTTTGACCTTAGTTGGCGAATGTGAGTAAGTTAAGGGTTATGAACCATAAACAAAGTTTGATTGCCAAAACCTTGAAGAAGACCTTGATGTCCCTACATGAACATGTTAGAGTTGCTAATGTGCATTGGAAACAATAAGTTGAATGCCAAGAGCAGGGGTTGAGAATGAGTAGTTGGGTGGAGTGAGTAATTTGAGTAGTTTGAGCATGGGTGTGATCCATCACCTAAAAGGGAGTTTATTAGGCAAGTGAACCATGAATTACTTGGCACTATAACCACAAGACTGATTGTGTAAACACATACAATAGACTCAACAAGTGTTTGGGTAACAAATTGAACCTCTTGAGTGAATTGGCCTTTTGAGCACTTTCCTAGCAATCTCCCTATCAATAACCTAGAAGAATAAGACCAAACCTAAAATAGGTCGCCATAAGCCAAATGAAATACCACCAATCAACTAGAACATGAACACGATAAACATCAACATCTTGAAAACCTTCTAGAAGGTGCACCAACACCACTTGTCGAATTCATCAAAAGATCTTCAACGTAGAACTGCCAATAAAACCCTTACCGGTAACCAAAAGGCTTACTAGAACATATGATAGCTTATGGATCACCAATTCCTAAACCAACTGAATGTGACACACATCTGAACCACATGAATGACCAAACCAAACCAGTTCCACCTATCAGAATATACCGGAGACAAATTTTTTGATCATCATCAAAGTCCAACCACTCCACCGGAATCTAGTAGATAGCCAAATAAGCTAGTGTTGACATCAATGACAAACATAAAAGCAACACATAATCAATTCCTCTAAATTTACAACAATCTCCCCCTTTGGCATTGATGGAAACACTAGATGTGAAAAACACTCAAGTGCTGAGAAATGCCAAACAAGTCTCCCCCAATGGAAGACATATATCAATGAAGTTCTGAACCAAATAACCAAACTAATGACCAAACTCCCCTTGTGAATAATATATTGGTTAAGCTCTATTTTTCACATGTATAACTCTCCCCCTTTGACATTAATTCCAAAAATCTAACATAAACATCAAAGAAAAACCATAAAACCTCTGAACCATACAACTGACTACTCCTTGTGAGTAGTAGCACCATCTCATCAATCTAGAATGAATAATAACTCTGATAAATGCATACCAGACTGATGTCAATCAACATCACTCAATTCTTTATCGGAGGGGTAGAGACCCCCAATTTGTCTCTAAAATACTCAAATGGTTCCTTGGGCAAAGATTTAGTGAAGATATCTGCAATTTTCTCTTTAGTGTTCACATAAACCAATTTGACTTCATTTTCTTCCACCTTCTCCTTCAAAAAGTTATACTTGATTGATATGTGCTTTGTCTTGGAATGAAATACCAAATTATTTGATATGTCAATAGCGGTAGAGTAATCACAGTGAATAACTACTGGTTCATTACAACCTACCCTTATATTCTTCAACATTTACTTCATCCATAGAACTTGTGTACAGTTAGTAGCAGCAACAACATACTTAGCTTCAACAATATATAAAGAAGTACATGACTATTTCTTACCGATCTATGAAACAAGTTTCTTTCTAAGAAATAAAGTTCCACCGGATGTTCTTTTTAGGTCATCTATATCTCCAACCCAATCTACATCTGTATATGCACATAGAGTAAAGTCATGATTTTTAGGATACCATAAACCATATTCAGTTGTTCCTTGTAAATATCTGAAAATCCTTTTCATTGCACTCTCATGATTCTCTCTAGGATCACTCTGATATCTTTATACAATACAAATTGCATTCATTATATCCAGTCTAGTCTGAGTCAAATATAAAAAACCTCCAATCATAGACTTATACCTTGTAGGATTTATTGGAGTTGATAAATCTTTCTTTGTCAATTTCTCACTTGTAACCATAGGAGTACCAACCGGTTTGGAATTTTCCATACCAAATTTCTTCAACAACTCTGTAGCATACTTAGTTTGACAGATGAAAATACCTTTATCAGTCTGAGTAATATGCAAACCTAAGAAAAATCTCATTTATCCAATCATAGACATCTCAAATTCATTCTTCATATTATTGGAGAATTCCATACATAACTTATCCTCACCTCCAAAAATGATATCATCAACAAAGACCTCAATAATCAATATGTCATCATCGGTGATCTTATAATACAAGTTACTGTTAGCATTACCTTTAGTGAAGCCAAGCTTCAAAAGATATTTGTCCAATCTAGCATACCAAGTTATAGGGGCTTGCTTCAAACCATATAAAGATTTCCTCAATCTGCAAACCATGTTTTTGTCATCTAAAAGTGAAAATCCATCAGGTTGCTCAATACAGACTTCCTCTTCAAGATCCCCATTCATAAATGCACACTTAACATCCATTTGATAAACCTTGTAGTTCTTGTGGGCAACATAAGCAAGAAATAATCTCACAGCTTCAATCCTAGCTACTAGAGCAAAAGTTCCATCATAGTCAATTCCTTCCTTCTAAGAATATCCTTTATAGACCAATCTAGCCTTGTTCCTCACAACTTGTCCATCCTCATTCAATTTATTCCTAAAGACCCATTTAGTTCCAATAGCATTCTTATTTTTGGGCTGGGGAACTAAAGTCCATGTGTTGTTCTTTTCTATCTTATCCAATTCCTCTTCCATAGCTTTCATCCAACATTCATCTTTACATGCTTCATCTACTAATTTTAGTGCAATTTGAAAATTAAACATACCTCTTTAGCTGCCAACCTTCTTCTTGTCATCACTCATTTTATTTTTTCTCCAATGATCTAATCTTTTGAATGATTCAATCTTACATACCTAGGAGTCTTCTGACTTTCTATTTCCCTGGTTTGATCTTTAGTTACTATTGAATTTTCTAATTCTATCAGGGTAACTAGTTCAACATTTTGTTCTGGTATAGGTGCTACCAGTTTAGTTATGATCATTTCCACTTGTGGTTCTCTCTCATAAGTTCTAATTTGACCTTTGTACTTCTCATCCACCTTGACATTAGCGTTCTCCACAATTCTCTTCAATCTTTTGTTATAACATCTATACGATTTTATTTCATTAGAATAACCAAATAAATATTCCTTCATCACATCTAGCATCAAACTTTCCAATGTAATAATCTCTTTTGATATAGAATTTACTACCAAAGACACTAAAATACTTAACTGTAGGTGTATGACCAAACCACAACTCATAAGGTGTCTTACCGATGTCTCCTTTGATATGAACTCTGTTGAATGTGTATACCATCATACTCACAGCTTCTCTCCAGTAGATATGATGTAGAATAGCTACCATCATCATAGTTCTAGCCACATCCAAGATAGTTATGTTCTTCCTTTCCACAACTCCATTTTGCTAAGGTGTCTGGGGTGCAGATAATTCTCCTTATTCCATTCTTCTCACAGTAACTGTTAAATTCACTGGATGTGAATTCTCCACCCTGATCTGACCTTAAGCATTTAATCTTTAATCCTGTCTCTATCTCAATTTTATCTTTAAAGATTTTAAACTTTTCAAATGCTTTAGATTTCTCCCTTAGAAAAGTAACCCACATCATTCTAGAATAGTCATCAATGATTAGCATAAAATATCTATCACCCTGAAAACTTTTGATTCTAGCAGGACCACACAAATCAGTGTGAATAAGATCAAGAACATCATTAGATTTGTCTTGTATACTCTTAAAATAAGTTCTGACTTTCTTTCTCATTTGACATTCCTTACATACCATATTATAGGGCTTCACAATCTTAGGTATATCTCTAACTGCCTTAGTAGAACTAATCTTTACAATGAAATCAAGATTCACATGACACAACCTCTTATGCCATAGCCAACTCTCATCAATTTGTGAAATCAAACATGTCTTCTCATCGGAGTTCAAATGAAATATGTTACCTTTAGTCTAAGTACCAGTTGCAATATCCAATCCAAATCTGTTGATAATCTTGCATTTTCCATCCTTGAACTATAACCGAAATCCCTTATCCACCAAATATCCTACACTCAAAAGATTGTGCCTTAAACATTCAACATAATAAACATTATCAGTGTTATGCTTACCATCCAATGATATAGTTCCTCTTCCCTTGATCATGCATGATTTGTCATCTCCAAATCTAGCCAGACCGCCATCAGATGCTTGCAAAGATAGAAAATTCTTTTATCTCTAGTCATATGATGTGAAAATCCACTATCTATCACCCATTCATCCTTGTCCAACTTTAGTAGCAAGGGACTTTTCTTTAGGTACTAGATCATCTTCCTTGATAGCCAAGAATACCCATTCCTTTCCATTACTGGATCCACTAAATGAATCTTGTGTCCGTTCATCATCAGAAAAAGTCAGACGTTCCTCATCCACATAGTAGCATGATTTTTATTCGTTCCTTCTGTACTTATTCTTGTTCTGATAATCATGGTTAGGCCTAAAAGATCTTCTATCTCTTTCCTCAAATCTTGAATTCCTTTCAGGACATCTAGATGCAAAATGACCTATCTTATTACATGAAAAAACATTTAAAAGGTTATTTTCCTTCATACTTACTTTTTGTCGGACCTTTAGGTACTCTGCTAGCAAATTGGGCTTCAAGTTTCTAAAACTCTTCATCTATTTTCTTTATTTCCTCCACTTCCTTAGCATATAAGGCTTTCCAATCACTTTTGCTAGTAGATGATGTAGATGCATGAAAAGAAGGTTCAAATTTTGGAACTCCAAAAGGACCAAATTCCTCAAGCTCAAAAGTAGATAATTTCACAACCAAGGTATCCCTATTAACGGATGTGTTTTCCATTGTTCTCAACTCATTAATTGCAGTAGCCTTCATCTTATAAGCTAGTGGCAAAGCTCTCAATACTTTAGAAACTATTTCATCTTCGCTCAGAGATCCACCACAACATTGAATTCCCATGACAATTTCATTAACTCTCTCCATAAAATAGTAATCCTTTCATCTTCTTCCAACTATAGGTGTATGACCAAACCATAACTCATAAGGTGTCTTACCGGTGTCTCCTTTGATATGAACTTTGTTGAATGTGTATATTGTCATTCTCATGGCTTCTCTCCAATAGATATGAGGCAAATTAGCTTCCATCATCATAGATCTAGCTGCATCCAGGATAGTTTTGTTCTTACTTTCCACAACACCATTTTGCTGAGGTGCCCGGGGTGTAGACAACTATCTCCTTATCCCATGTTTCTCACAATAACTATTAAATTTACCAGATTTGAATTCACCACCCTGATTGGATCTTAAGGATTTGATTTTCAATCCTATCTCTATCTCAACCATAGCTTTAAATATCTTGAAATTTTTGAAGGCTTCAAATTTCTCCCTTATAAATGTAACCCACGTCATTCTAGAATAATCATCAATCATTAGCATGAAATATCTATCACCCTGAAAACTTCTTATCGTAGCAGGACCACACAAATCAGTATGAATAATATCAAGAACATCATTAGATTTGTCTTGTATACTCTTAAAAGAAGTTTTGACTTGCTTACCCATTTGACATTCCTTACATACCAGATTAAGAGGCTTCACAATATTAGGTATATCTCTAACTACCTTAGTTGAACTAATCTTTACAATGCAATAAAAATTCACATGACACAACCTCTTATGCCATAACCAACTCTCATCAATATGTGCAATCAAACATATCTTCTTGCCAAAGTTCAAATGAAAGATGTTACCTTTAGTCTGAGTACCTGTTGCAATCTCCAATCCAGACCTGTTAATGATTTTGCATTTTCCATCCTTGAACTATAATTGAAATCCCTTATCCACCCAACTGTCCTACACTCAAAAGATTATGTCTTAAACCTTCGACATAATAGACATTATTAGTGTTATGCTTACCATCCAATGATATAGTTCCTCTTCCTCTGATCATGCATGCTTTGTCATCTTTAAATCTGACAAGACCACCATCAAATTCTTGCAAAGATAAAAACTTATTTTTATCTCTTGTCATATGATGTGAACATCCACTGTCTATCACCCGTTCATCCTTGTCTTCAACTTTAGCAGCAAGGGCCTTCTCTCCATTATGAATGACAAGTTCCAGAGTATCTTCCTTGATAGCCAAGAATACCCATTCCTTTCCATTTCCAGATCCACTCGCTGAATCTTTTACCAATTCATCATCAGAATCATCAGTTACACTGTCCTCATCAGCATAGTAGCATGATTTATCTTTGTTCCTCCTGTACTTATGCTTGTTCTGATATTCATGGTTAGGCTTAAAAGATCTTCTAGCTTTCTCTTCAAATCTTGAATTCCTCTTAGGACATCTAGATGCAAAATGACCTATCGTATTACATGCAAAACATTTAAAAGGTGATTTTCCTTCATATGTTCTACTAAGCCTTTTGGTTATCGGTAAGGGTATTACTAATAGTGCTTTGTTGAAGATGTTTTGATGAATTCCATAAGTGGTGTTGGTGCGGCTTCTAGAAGGGTTTCAGGATGCTAATGGTTATTGTGTTCATCTTCCAGTTGATTGGTGGTATTTCATTTGGCTTATGGTGACCTATTTTAGGTCTGGTCTTATTCTTCTAGGTTATGAATCGGTTAATGTAATGTGTTGGTGGATGCTCCTGATGCATTACCAGTTGGATTTTTTATTTGGATAATGTTTTTTTGGTCTTAATATGACTTGGTTAATCATTGGTTTGTGGGTTTATATAATGGATTTATTTTATTATCTTTTAGGTGGCTGACCTAATTGTTTAGGTCTCGGGTTGGTATAAATATGATGTAAGATTTCTTTGTAGATCATAGGAAGGGATTATGTTTATGGGATTATCTATGTGCAAATAAAGTTGTAATCATATGCAGAGTATTTGGTCAATGATAGGTGATCAAATTGGGTTTGTGGAACATGTTTAAGACCTCTGGCATTGAGCTTAACTGGAACTGTACTCAGGAATAGGAGATGTTATTCTTACAATTCATTCTTATTTCCAGATTGTAGTTTGGATATCTTTTACAGTCAGTGAGACTTCCTTGAGATGAGCAGTGTGCTCTAGGTGGTTTGCCTTCCTGTATGTGCAGGCCCCTTATTGTAATCACATAATTACTGCAGAAGTATCATCTGAATGTGGGTAGGCTTCCCAATGTGTTTTTCCCTTTACCGGGTTTTCCACCTACAAATCTTGGTGTTATGTGTTGTGGATGCATGGTGTTTGGTTTATGGTTTATGTTTATGTTTATGCTTAATTGATATATTTGTTATTCTGGTATTTGGTTTATGCATTTTGGTAAAAGGTATTGTGTGCTTAAAGTTTCAAAATCTGTTAACAACTGATTCACCCCCTCCCCTCTCAGTTCTTCAAACTCTTCATCTTTTTTCTTCATATCCTCCAGTTCCTTCGCATATAATGCTTTCAAATCACTCTTGTCGGAATCCGGTAGACAACCAAATAAGCTAGTGTTGACATCAATGCAACACATAATCAATTCCTCCAAATTGCCAATAATTCTTATATGATGTGTGATTTTATGTGTATTATGATGTAGGAATGTATATGGCAATGAATGCAACATTTATGCAAATGCAATTAATATAAATGATGTGTTGATGCAAATCTAGATGAAATATGTATGTAACTAAAAATTGAATTCAACTATATGTGTGTAAATGGTTTAAAGATGAATGCATTTAAAATGAATTATAATGTAACTAAATGATTTTAAGTAATGATGCAACTAAAATGAATCTTTTTGATAAAAATGTGTCAGAAAGTTGTTTGTTTTGCCCTTTTGACTAAGTAAAAATGTTAGTAAGATTAGGAAGACATGATCAGAGAGAAATAATGAAAATAAAAATTAGGGTAATCCACAAAAAGATACCGAAATGAAGAATGCTTTTGATTGATACAATCAACATGATGAGATTAGAACAAATGATATGATTGATGATTAATAATCTTTTGTGTCTTTATTCATAGTGCAACACATTTTCATTGCTGAGCCTTATTATGTAACAATGAAGTTGCGTACATCAGGGTATAAGGAACCAAGATGTAAATATATCTCATTGCAAGAAACAAATGCTCAACAAACAAGGAGTGAACCCTCCATTCTGGGAATGATGCTAGGAGTTGAGGTATGTGTGGTGTTGAAATGTTGAATGCTCTTATCACATACACCCATAACACCATTACCCTAGATCTTCATCGGTTACACCACAAACAACAAACAAAGAAAAGGATCATGCCCATCATGGCTCCTCTAGTCACTTTTGGACATCCTTGAGTAGCAAAAAAGCATGATCTTCTCCAATTGATAAAAGAGAAAACAAAATTTGACAAAACTCAACAACTATACTGATTGTGCCTTTGCTTTGATTGTTTGATGTGATGGTTGATAATGTTTGGTTTTAGAAAGTTTGGACCCTATATAAGACTGACCTGTATGGTTTCTAGTGTATCCTCTTCTGTTTAAGACAAGATAATTATCACTTGATATGGATAGTTTGACGATTGATAAGACAGTTTGATCAATTTGATTGCGGATGTTTGGTAAGATAGTTTTATCCTTTGTTGAACTTCGTGTGAAGTGTTTTCTATATATCTGCTAGGGTGTTTGATTTTGTGAGACATTTTATTGTAAGTTTTCTAATGCTTTTCAATTCATAGTTTGTTTTTTGAGTTTTTCGATGTTTTTGGTTGATTTTTGGATTTTTTTTGGTAAGATTTTTTATTTTTCGATATTTTTGGTATTTTGTTGTTTTTCGACGTTTTTGGTTAGTTTTGTTGTTTTTCGGTGTTTATTGTTAATTTTGTTGTTTTTCAATGTTTTTGGTTGATTTTTGGATTGAATTTTGAATGTTTTTGTGCTTTTTTCAAGATCGTTTTTCGAATGTTTTTTATTTTTGCTTTTTCCAATGCTTTTAGTATCTGTTCAAGATCTTTTTATGGTTTTTATGATTTTTTCAGATTTTTTTTCAAGACTTTATGTGATTTTTAGAAAAAAATTTCTAGACTTTAGCTGATTTTTATGATATTTTTAGGTCTTTATCTGATTTTTATGATGTTTTCTAGTCCTTATTTGATTTTTGTGATATTTTTAGGTCTTTCTCCAATTTTTATGATTTTTTCAGGTTTTAATCTAATTTTTAGGAGTTTTTCAGGACTTTATATGATTTTTTAGGATTTTTTCAGGACTTTATTTGATTTTTAGGATTTTTTCAAGACTTTATTTTATTTTTAGGAATTTTTTAGGTTTTCCCCCAGTATGCTGACCTATGATGACATGATGATCTTCAACATGTACATGGAGAAAATGAAATTTGGCATGACCTATGGTAATGCAATATGCAAGATGAAGATGCAGTTCGTATTCGAACATGGATGATCGTGTGTCTTTCATTCTGAAATGCACTAATTGAATTAAGGTATGGAACGTTTCAGAGATAAGAGTCCAATCCATTCTTAGAAAACCTTAAACCATCCAACTTAACATATTATGTAACCAATATTTATGAATGGAGATGCAAAAAACTTCTCCATCAATTCTTGAAACTTGGATCATCTTTTGCCCATGTGTGTGCAAGTGAATTTATTCTGACTCTTATAAGCATTAGATACCCTTGGAATCCTATGTGGTTGATGGTATGATGAAAGAATAAGTATCTGGTAGATTACTGAGAGGGGGGGTGAATCAGTAAATAGAAAAGCTGACACAAACTTTCCAATCTCAATCTCAATCACACAAAGTAAACTTATCAAATGAAATACCACTGTAAATACTCCTAAGAAAATCCGGTTGACTGCTACAGTAACTTAACAGTAAACAATATTAAACTTGTAAACATCCAAATGTTTTATCATATGTCAACATATTCTATTTCTCAATGCTTATGGTTATCATACCTTATTAGAATAGTTAAGTAGTTAATCAAATCAACCATAAGATCATAACCACAAAAACATTCACCACATGAAACAAGTATTTTTGACGTGGAAACCCAAATAGGTAAAAACCACGGCGAGATGGGACTCACAAGATAATATCTGAACTCTTCTGAATTTCTCCCTATTAGGAGCCAAGTTTGTTAAAGCTTTTACAAAAGTCCTGTTAAGAACTGATCCTGTTAGGAATCACCCGATTAAGGGATTGACTACAAATGTCTTGTTAGAAGCAAATACCCTGGAAGGAGTAACCTCAGTAGAGGATTTGAAAATACAATCTAATAGATCACCTTGTTAGAGGATTTAATAAGTAACCAAGCTTGTTAGAGCTTACCCGATTAGGGGATTTCAATTCTGCTATAACTGTTAGAGAACAACAAGAGTTTGCTTGATCTATCTGAATAGCACTACACTTGCTTGATCAGATCCTTTTAAGCTCCCATTTGCCTTTATTCAAACTGCAGACTCGTTATCTAGTTTGGCAATGACACACTCAACTGATTTCTACCAATTCTAAACAAAACAACTTCATTGACCTTAAATACAAATTAATTAGGTAGGTAACACAAAAAAAACCTAATTCTCTCATCGAGATTACAAACAAGTTGGTACAAGTATGACCGTTGGATTTCATAGTAATCTCTACACATCAATTAAGAAAACCTCAACCGCTCCTTGATTACCGCTTCATCCAGCTTAGTAACTCATCACGTGCTTTGCATTAGATGCAATACATTTTGCTCATTCCCTTGATAGACAAACGCACCAAAATATTTTGAGCTTGTCTTTATACAATAACCATAGGTATCACCATCATTACCGCTCAACATCAGATCATAAACTAGCATAACCAAATCAACAACCTTAATCGGTTAGGGTTTAACAAAAACATTTGGTAGGGTTTACTGATTATATTACATCGATAGGGTTTAACCTTTTACATAGATTATCGATTCAACTCACAAAATTACATACTTGTTTACAATGTCCTTCACAAAGCTCTTCGTACTAGTTACAAGATAGTATCAACAATACCAACAATATCATTACTAGATAATTGACATCAATGACAACATAACATATCATTAATGCAATCTTCATGCAAATTCCAACAATCTCCCCCTTTGGCATTGATGGCAATAAAAATATCAACACCATGGATTGTTGCTGAGATTTTGAATAGGAATCCTGGTTTACATTACCAAGTATTCACATGCTCTCTCTATCTTCAGTCTGTCATTGGTTTTCCTTCCCATAACCACATAATTCTTCTTCCCCTTTGATAGCAATGCCAAATTTAAAGTAAAACATGTAATGTCAAATTTCACTGTGCATTAACAACATACTGCAACTTGATGCTCCCCCTGTGGAATACATCCACTACTACACCAATCCTTGTAAAATTCTGCAAGTAGTTCAGGGACTAATGTAATCAACATCATGCTCAAGTAACTTCATGAAGGGGTACAACCCCTAGTTGACTTCTAAGATACTCAAATGTAGTCTTAGGTAGAGGTTTGGTAAAAATATCTACAAGCTGCTCCTTGGTAGAAACATGCTCTAAGATAACATCTTTGCTCTGCACTTTTTCCCTCAAGAAATGATACTACAATTCAATGTGCTTGGTTCGTGCGTGCAAAACAGGATTCTTGGAAATATTTATGGCACTTGTATAATCACATAAATCTTTATAGGTTATGAAATCTTCATGTTAAAACCTTCCAAAATGTGTCTCATCCAAATAGCTTGTGTGCTTTTCATATAAACTACAATATACTTAGCTTCAACAATAGATTGTAAAGTACAACTCTGCTTTTTACTACTCCATGAAATAAGCCTTCCTCCAAAAAAATTGCTCCACTGGTTGTGCTTTTCTGAGCATCATCATTTCTTGCCCAATCAACATCTGTGTATACCTTCAATCCTCCATATGGATACCATAATCCATAGTCAACAGTACCTTTTAGGTATAATTCTCTTAGTTGCTATCAAATGTGTTTCCTTAGGATTCTTTTGGAATCTAGCAATTATGGCAACCACATGGGCTATGTTCGATCTGTTGTGAACAACATAGTGCAATTTGCCAATTATTTACATGTATTCCTTCTCATCAACAGACTTAGATTCATCTTCCTTAGACAACTTGCAACCTGTAACCATTGGTGTCCCAACTGGTTTACAGTCACTCATGCCAAATATCTTCAAAACCTCTTTCACATACTTAGACTGTGCAACGAAAAATACCATTCTTCATTTGTTGTATCTACAAGCCTATGAATTTTTTATTTCCCCTACTAAAGACATTTCAAACTCATTTTTCATTTCATCTGCAAAATCTTTGCTCATGACACCATTACCTCCAAATATGATATCATCAACAAATACTTCACTAACCAGTATTTCATCTCCTTCAGACTTGAGATATATGTTACTATCATCACTAGTTCACAGAAAGCCTATCTTCATCAGATGTGTATGAAGCCTTTCATACCATGCTCCGGGTGCCTACTTTAATCCATATAAAGCCTTATGCAATCTGCATACCATGTCTTTCTCATCAGTCAAAGCATAACCATCTGGCTCCTCTATGTATACTTCTTCCAATATCTCATTCAAAAATGCAGACTTAACATCCATCTGATATACCTTGAACTTCTTATGGGTTGCAAATGCAAGTAAAGTTCTAACACCTTCTAGTCTTTCTACTGGTGCAAAATTTTTACCATAATCTTCTCCTTCTTGTGCATAACCCTTGCAAACCAATCTTGCCTTTTTGCGAACTACAACACCATCTTCATTCAACTTGTTCCTGTATACCCATTTAGTACCTATAACATTCTTATTTACCGGTCAGGGTACTAGGGTCCAAGTGTCATTCTTCTCAATTTGATCCAATTCCTCCTCCATATCTTTAGCCCAATGATCATCACCAAATGCCTCCTTAGCAGTTCTTGGTTCAATGGTGGAGATCATGAAAGAATTCTCTTTGATTCTTCTTCTGGTTAGTAATCCAACATCCTTATCTCCAATAATATGTTTAGGATTGTGATTCAGTCTCACATATCTAGGAATAACATGATCATTATCTTCAAGTTCAACTTCTTTGTTATCATAATCTTCTTCTAAATTTATCTATTCCGGTTGAACAAGTGCATCAGAATTTGCGTTGCCGGTTTCAGATTTCACAATTTCTAGTTCCAAAAACAAAATGCAAGGATCTTCATCCTTTTTCTCTAAACTCGTTCCTTCTGAGACTTAAATAAATTCATCCACTCGAACATCAACACTCTCAACAATTCTCTGTGTCCAATTGTTAAAACATTTGTAGGATTTACTCTTTGTGGAATAGCCAGGAAATATACCTTCATCACTTTTAGCCTCAAATTCGCTAATGTAATCACCTCTCTTAATAAAACATTTTCTTCTGAATATCTTAGAATAGCTAACATCAGGTGATCTTCCATACCAATATTCATAAGGAGTCTTTTACTTACCTCTCTTTCTCAAAACCTGGTTCATTGTGTAGACAGTTGTGCTGACAACTTCTCTCCAAAAAAATTTCACTACACCTCCTTGTATCAACATTGTCCTAGCAGCTTCAACAACTGACTGATTGTTTCTTTTTGCGATACCATTATGTTGTGGTGTCCATGGTGCAGAAAGTTGTCATTTGATATCATTCTCTTCACAATACCTATTGAATTCCTCATAAGTAAATTCACCGCCTTGATTTATCCTTAGACATTTTATCTTCTTAACGCTCTCTTTCTCAGCTAAGGCCTTGAATGCCTTGAACTTACCAAAATCTTTAGTCTTATCTTTCAAGAATGTGACCCACATCATCCTTGAGCAATCATTAATAAGAATCATGAAATATCTATCAACTTGAATGCTTTTTGTTCTTATTGGTCCATAAAGATCTGTATGAACCAAATCTAACAAGTAATCCACTGAAAAGAATTTGCTTTTGAAAGTTGAAGAAGTCATCTTTCCTAATTGACTTTCTTTGCAAAGAGCATTGACCGGTTTGTCTAACTGAGGCAAACCTCTCACTGTCTTGGACTTACTCACTTTAATAATGTTATCAAAGTTTATATGACAAAATCTCCTATGTCAAAGCCAGCTATCATCTATTTTTGCAATTAAATAGTTGCTAACTTTAGAATTAAGGTGAAATAGGTTACCTTTAGTTTGTTTTCTGGTTGCAATCAATTCACCCTTGTTGTGAAAGATTTTTCACATACCATTTTTAAACTCCAGTGGGTATCCTCTGTCATTGAGTTGTGCCACACTCAAAAGATTGTGCTTTAGTCCTTCAACCCAATAGACATCATCTACACTTCTCTTCCCATTAAGAGAAATAAATCCTTCACCTTTAACCATGCAGGGTGAGTCATTGCCAAATCTAACAACACCGCCATCAAATTCCTTCAACGAAAGAAATTTGCTCCAATCACCGGTCATATGATGTGAACAACCACTATCAATGATCCAATCATCAGAGTTATCCATCTTGGATACTAATGCCTTCTGGTCTGATATCTCTTCCCTAATAGCTACAAACACAATATCTTCACTAGCATCACCGTCAGATTCTTAATTAGTGATACCATTATCAATAGCAATAAGACAATCTCTCTTGCCTTTTCCCTTATACTTCTTGAATTTATCTCTCTTGTGTTCATTTGCACCATTAGGACAATTAGCCTTTATGTGACCAATCTTGTTTCATGCAAAACATTTTAAAGGTAATTTACCTCTATATTTACTAGTACCTCCAGACAACCGTTTTGCCAACAATGCTTCAAGCTCCACTAAACTATCTTCATCATCAGCATCTCTGCTAGATCTAGATTCATAACCATGACTAGTATCTCTACTTTTTCTCACAGATAGGTTAGAAACAAAATATCTAAATGCAGACTCAGATTTAGGTACACTACCATGATAAACATTTAATTAAAAAATAGTAATATTGCCAATGATGGAGTCAAGAGCTACCTTAGTTTTTTCAATGGACCTCAGCTCCTGAATAGATATAAATTAGATAGCGTAGACCGGTAGCAGGGTTCTTAGTACCTTACTGATCACTGTGGCATCTTCCACTTTCCCTCCTGCACTCTTAATTTCACCGACTATCTCTTTTATCCTTTGACCATACTCCTAGATGTTCTCACCTTCAGTCATCCTCATGTCATCAAACTTTCCACTTAGACTCTCCTCTTTAGCAATCTTGACATATTCATCACCACTATAAATCTCTTCATGTTTTTTCCATACCTCATATGTAGTTTCAAGACCATGAACATCTACATATTCAGCATCAGACAAGGAACTGATAATAGCCTCCAATGCTTGATGATTTTCTTGTTGTTATTTCTTCTGATCATCAGTCAGAATCCCAATAGGTGCAATATACTTAGTATCTACATGATCCAATACCGACTTCCCAGATTCTTGATGTAAATTTTCATTCTATCGCTCCATATCCTATAGTTTTCTCTGTTGAACTTCGGACCTTCCTTCTTCATCATGATCTAGAAGATATTTTTCTCAAGTTGTTAGGCTTAGACCTTAGAGGACCTGAGAAGCTCTAATATCAATTGATGGTATGATGAAACAATAAGTATCTAGTAGATTACTGAGAGAGGGGGTGAATCAGTAAATAGAAAAATTGATACAAACTTCTCAATCTCAATCTCAATCACACAAAGTAAACTTGTCAAATGAAATACCACTGTAAATACTCATAAGAAATTCTGATTGACTGTTACAGCAACTTAACAGTAAACAACATTAAACTTTTAAATATCCAAATGCTTTATCATATGCCAACATATTCCATTTCTCAATGCTTCTAGTTATCATGCCTTATCAAAATAGTTAAAGAGTTAATCAAATCAACCATAAGATCATAACCACAAAAAAATTCACCACATGACACAGGTATTTTTGACTTGGAAACCCAAATAGGTAAAAACGACGATGAGATGAGACTCACAAGATAATATCTGAACTCTTCTAAAGTTCACCTTGTTATGAGCCAAGCCTATTAAAGCTTTTACAAAAGTCTTGTTAAGAACTAATCTTTTTAGGAATCACCTGATTAAGGGATTGACTACAAATGCCTTGTTAGAAGCAAATATCCTATAAGGAGTAACCTCAGTAGAGGATTTGAAAATCCAATCTAATGGATCACCTTGTTAGAGGATTTAATAAGTAACCAAGCTTGTTAGAGCTTACTCGGTTAGGGGATTTAAATTCTACTATAATTGTTAGAGAAAAACAAGAGTTTTCTTGATCTGTCTAAATAGCACTACACTTGCTTGATCAGATCCTTTTAAGCTCATATCTGCCTTTATTCAAACTACAGACTCATTATTCGGTTTGGCAATCACACACTCAACTTATTTCTGCCAACTCTAAATAAAACAACTTCATCTACCTTAAATACAAATTAATTAGGTTGGTAACACAACAAAAACCTAATTCTCTCATCAAGATTACAAACAAGTTGGTACAAGTATGACTATTGGATTTCATAGCAATCTCTACACATCAGTTAAGAAAACCTCAACCGCTCCTTGATTACTGCTTCATCGATCTTAGTAACTCATCATGCACTTTACATTAGATGCAATACATTTTTCTCATTCCCTAGACAAACAAACACGCCAAAACATTTTGAACTTGTCTTCATACAATGACCATACGTGTCACCATCATTACCGCTCAACATCAGATCATAAACCAACATAACCAATTCAACAACCTTAATCAGTTAGGGTTTAACAAAAACAACTAGTAGGGTTTACCAGTTACATTACATAGATAGGGTTTAACCTTTTACACCAGTTACTGGTTCAACTCATAAACTTACATACCGGTTTACAATGTCCTTCACAAAGCTCTTCTTACCGGTTACAAGACAATATCAACAATATCAACAATATCATTACTAGATAATTGACATCAATGACAACATAACATATCATTAATGCAATCTTCATGCAAATGCCAACAATGGCTAGCTACATGAGCTATTTTGACTTGAAAAGAATCTTGGATAGAGCCTTGCTGCTAGTCAGATGTTTATAGGCTTGATGAGGTTATACATTGTAATCTATCAAATATTGCTCCATTGCCAAGAGGTGTCCATAGTCCTAATGGAGTTACTCACATGTCCCCTTAGTAAAGCTTTTATGATAGTTCAGTTATAAATCTTTTCTCTTTTTTTTCTTTGATGTTTTGATATGGATATTGGCATACAACTTTTCTTTTGTTTTTTTTCTTGTCTCGACTTGTAAGTAATGAAACCTACTTGGGTATGATGATTACAACGATGCTGAAGTAGAATATTGGATTTTTCACTAGCCACATGACCAACTAGGTATCTACAATGACTTAGAGCTATTGATTAAGCTATGAGATATAGAAATTGATAGATTTTGGGTAATAAGGATCAATAGTGAAACCTCTACATAACCATGGATAAAGCTCAATCACAAGGTAACATTGAAGATGAATAATCAAAGACCTCCTAAAAATTTCATGTACTAATATCTAGGAAATGAGACCACTTTCTCTCCTTTCAATGCAAACAAGTGAACAACTTAGACAATCCTCTTGTTTTATTGATGAAACTACATGAAAAAGTAATAATGATATGCAACTATATGTTGTGCAATGGTGAAATAAAAGAAACTATGATGCACTTTGAAATGGAGATATGCAATGCAATGTAGTAAAGAAATATGCAAATGCAAAACTAAAAATTTATATGAACCCATCCCTTAGATATAATATATTTTTAGGTGCACGTTGTTCATAAGGTCTGGGAGTGGATCTCCCTCCATTTTTGTTAGATTACAAGCCCCATTTTCAACCACTCTTGTTATTATTAAAGGACCTAACCAATTAGTTTCAAACTTTCCTGGTTTTTTGCATTCTATGAGGTTCCTTTGGTTTTCCTTAAGAACAATACCCCCTACTTTGAAGCAATGTGGTTTTACTCTTTTGTTATAACTGCATCTCATTTTATTTTGATAACCTTGTAAATGACTCAAAGCGTTTTATCATTTTTCGTCCAATAATTCAGGCTCTTGCAAACGTGCAACTCTATAGTCTTCCTCTGAAATGATGTGTTTGAGAGAGACTCTTAGTGATGGCAATTCTACCTCAATAGGAAAAAATGGATTTTGAACCATATACTAGAGAGTATGGTGTAGCACTGGTAGCTGTACGGACACTGGTTTGACAGGCCCAAAGAGATGGATTCAGTTGCACATGCTAGTCTCGTCCAACTTCATTAACAACTTTCTTTAAAATTTTTAATATGGTTTTATTTGTTGCCTCAGTTTGACCATTGCTTGGCGGATAATAAGGAGTTGCAAAATGTTGTTGAATGTGGAATTGGTTGCAAAGTTCACTCACTTCTTGTTTTTTTAAAGGTCGCCCATTGTCAGTGACGATGCACATGGAGACTCCATATCCGCAAATGATATAATTCAAGATGAATTTCAGCTATCTATTTGCTTGTTGTGTAGGTCATAAGGATTGCCTTGACCCATTTGTTAAAGTACTCAATAGATGTGATTATGAACTTGTGTCCATTAGACGAGGTAGGGTTTGCCTTCCCAACAATATATAGTCCCCACTATGAGAACAACCATGGTGATGTAATCAGTTGAAGGTCTTGAGCAAGTGCATGGATAAGGTCTCCATATATTTGGCATGGTCTACACTTTTGGACATATTTGTAAGCATCATTTTCCATCGTTGGCCAATAATACCTGATTCTCAATAGTTTTTTTGCTAATGCAGGATCAATAGAGTGTGCCCTATATATCCCATCATGAACTTCTTTCAGGGCCATTTGTGCCTCCTCAACATTGAGGCAACGAAGCAAAGTGCCATCCAGACCCTTTTTGTACAAAGTATCCACAATGATTGTATGTCTTGCAGCTTGACCATAAGTGTCTTTCTTTGATTGTGTGAGAGATTAAGAGACATATATTGATCATGTAAGTAGTCGTATACTTCTTTGTACCTAGGAGATTCAGGTGCAACTATCATGTAGACATACTCAGAAGATGGTATGGGTAAAATTACAAAGTTGTGTCACACTTTTATAAAGGAAATGGTCAATGTTGTTTCAACTTTTTAAATCAAATCAATAGAAAGTGAAATATATGTTTTGAATTTTGAACTGATGTAAACTAATAAAATTGATATTCTTTTGTCTATTTTATGTTTTTAATTTTAACAAAAAATTTAAAATTATTTGAATGTAGTTTTTTATAAAGTAAACACTATAATTTAGTTGTTGATAAAATGCTGAAATGGAAGTTGCACAAGTCATCACACCTTATTTAGTAAATTTTACCTTTTTTTCTTCAATTTTTTTTGTGTATATTGATAACTCGAAACTTTAGTGCACAGATATATTTTTATTGTTTTTTATAAATATATATTTTTTAATAAATTTGAAAAGTTGCATGTGCTGAAATATAACTCTTTCCAATTGTCGCCACCTTTTTTCTTAATTATTTATCTAAATTAGAAAATAATTATATCATCTTGACATAGATTCTTTTCTCTACTGCATAATATTTTTTTCAAAAAATTTAAATAAATTTTAGTATTTTTTCTTGACAAGATAATCAACCTTATATTTTAGTGTTGATGACCTACTTTCAATAAAAAATAAAAAATATAAAAACTAATTAAAATATTTAAACTTATATATTTTGGAAAATTCACTTATAGATCTATAAAAGGGTATTTTTACATTTCAAAAAAATATTATATATAAGAGTAGGAGTTGTTGAAGCATCGAGTTTTTTTTAATTTTGGTAATTAGACCCAAAGTGGTATAAAATATACATTT
This sequence comes from Cryptomeria japonica, assembly GCF_030272615.1. Lineage (NCBI taxonomy): Eukaryota > Viridiplantae > Streptophyta > Pinopsida > Cupressales > Cupressaceae > Cryptomeria > Cryptomeria japonica. Next base: position 704,343,757 of record NC_081414.1, read on the forward strand.
AGTAGACATTTCCAATTGGAAAAGTTGTGGCCCATATATAACTTAGCTATAATGAATCTATATAGACCATATGTTTGACTTAAATTAATTTTTAGTTAGAATTACTTAAATTCACTTGTGCTGATAAGTTGGCCTGAAATGTAACATAGTTTTGTGTTGTTACCCATATTTCATATGCTGGCACCATTAGTTATTCCGCTATGAACTCAAAATGTGTCCTATTATTAGGAATATCCAAGAGAGATTCTACTAATGCCATAGCATCAACTTCTTTATTTTGTATTCTTGGGATTTGCTCAAATTTTATATTGGTGAAATGTTGCTTGTATTCTTCCACCAACTGTTTATAAGGTGTCACCTTGTCATATTTTGCACTGTAATCATCGTTTACTTGATTGATAATAAGTTGTGAGTCTCCATACACTTGTAAGTTTGTTATGTTCCACTACACAGTAGTGTGAAGTCCTATGACTAGGGCCTCATATTTGGCTATATTATTGGTGCAATGAAAGTTGATCCTGAATGATTTTGGAATGGAATCTCCTTGAGGAGTAATGAAAAGTATTCCCGCTCCTACTCCATGATTAGTATAGGACCCATCAAAGTACAATTTCTAGTTTGTGGATGCTGAAAGTGAAAGCATTGATTCATCTAGAAATTCTACCACCATTGGATGATTGTCTTGTAGTGGTACATCTACCAATTGATCTACTATGATTTTCCCTTTGATGACCTTTCTGTCAACATACTCTATGTCTAATAGGTATTTGAGTGGATCAAAATGTGTAATGAGTTGGACCTTAAGACTCAACATGTAGTGTCTTAGCTTCTGAGATGCAAAGATCACTGCTAGACAGGCTCGTTCTATTGGCATGTAGTTGAGTTCATATCCAATGAGTTTTCTATTGATGTAGTAGATAAATCTCTCCTTACCTTGCTCATCATGTTGTGATAGGAGATCCCAAAGAGGAATTTGTTGCCGATATATACAATAGTAATGGTTTCCCATGTACTGATGGAACCAAAACTGGCATTGATAAAAGATATTCTTTTAATGCTTGAAATGCCTCTTGGCATTGTTCTGTCCATTTGAATGTTACACCTTTCTTCAAGAGATGTTGAAATGGTTGGCACTTGTCTGCCATTTGTCCAATGAAGTGCCTTATGGACTGTAATCTCCCTTGCAAACTTCTCAATTGTTTAAGTGTGGAGGGTGGGGATATTTCGAGGATAGCCTTCACCTTTTCCAGGATTTATTTCAATGCCTCTATTATATATAATGAATCCCAATAGTTTACCAGATGTTACATTGAACACACACTTCTTTGGATTAAGTTAGACATTGTATTGCTCCAGTCTGTCAAATATTTTAGCCAAGACATCCAGATGGTCCTCCTTGGTTTTTTATTTAGCCAACAAGTCATCCACATAATCTTCCATGACGTTATGTATCATGTCATGAAACGGGGTGGTCATTGCTCTCTAATAAGTTGCGCCAGTGTTCTTGAGACCAAACAACATCAAATTCCAACAATATGTTCCCCAAGGACAAGTGAAAGCCATTTTATGTTGGTCTTCTGGTGCAATCTTGATTTGGTTATAACCAAAAAAATCATCCATGAGTGACAACATTTCATGTCCAACGGTTAGATCCATGATCATATCTATATTAGGAAGTGGAAAATCATCCTTGGGAAAGGCTTTATTTAGATCCTTGAAGTCAATGCAGATTCTTATGCCTCTGGTGGGTTTGGTCACTGGTACTAAGTTTGAGATCCATTATGCATAGGCTATGGATCCGATGAAACCCACATCTAGCAACTTTTGTAGTTCAACTTTGACTAATAGGGCTATTTGAGGATGCATCTTCCTGAGCTTCTACTTGTATGGTTTCACACCTATCAACCTTGACATGTTAGCATACGACCATGCAAAGTTGATTGGTCGATGTGAGAAGAATTGAATAAACTCTTATTTTTCCATGGGGTTCAAAGACTTAGCCAAGTGTATTTTATGTACATTCTCAGCATCTTCGATGTTGATTTCTTCAGTTTCTTCCACTAGCAATACAAATTGTTCTTTTTCTGTAGGAAGATTATCCAATCTGTTTGCAGAGACATTTTCTATTTCATTTACATCTTATAGATTGGAAGAGGAACTTGCTTCTCTGAAGTAGGTGGTTTTATCCAGATCTATAGAAAAACCATCTTTGTGATCATCGTAGGGAATTCCATCTCTAGCACCTAGGAATTCTGCTATGGCCTCATCATCTTGGAACCAATCCAAATGTGGTGGTTCTTCTTGCCCCCAGTATATCAAGTGAGGATACATAAGACAAAGGTCTTTGTCTTCATTAGGAGGAGATGTTCCTGACATCATGCAGATCTTACTATCATATACATACTTGAATAATTTTTGATCAATTTGTTTGTCCTCATATTCAATTCTATCATCCATAGGTGATTGAGTGTCATATAATCTAAAAGATGAATATGAACTACAACTGTGGAAAGATAAGAACTCATAGTCATGGGAATTAGTTATACTCTCAATATATGTTTCTCTATCTGATTCATCTTCATCAATTTCATCAATTGGAGAGAGAGGAGTTTCAACAGTGTTGATGATGAATGTGAGAGTTTCTTGACTTGTAGACCCTTCTTCTGTGATAGAAGTCTCATTAAGGTCTTGAATGAGAGATAGGTGTAATATGGAATTATCACCTCTACCTGGAATTATTCTTGTTTCCCTTGATATATTGGTAGTCATATAAGTATTACTTGATTCATTTGCTAGTGTAATTCCTCTTTCCATCACTGCATTGTCATGAGATGCCAGTATAATTTCTATTTATGCCACTACTAGTGTGATTTATGTTTTTGTCACTGCATTAACACGTGATGCGGGTGCAAAGGCAATCATTGATGTGTTGGTCTGATTTGGTGACTCAAGATCTTCATTTTCATTTGTAAGTGGTATTGTTATTGGTTGAGATGTTCTTCATCTTCTTGTCAGACCATTATATCCTAAACCCCAATTCTTTGGATTCTCTAATGGTAATATGGGGTCTATTATACCTTGAGCATGTGCCCCCAAGCTTGTTGTTCCATCATAACCATGTCATTGTAACATCTTGAAGCTATTGTCATATTGTTCCAAAGAAAGTCTAACACTTGGAATGTCACTTTCTTCTTTGTATAACCAATTGTTGACATCTTCTTCTAAGGATTCTTCATTAAGCTCTCCCCATCTTATAAAGGAACACGTGTCTAAGAATTGAACAATTTCTTTTCCTTTATTTTTATTAGTTGGATTTGATAATGCTATCCCAAAAGATCTAGGAGACAATTGTCCTATTGATAATGTTCCAGAACAAGAATACTCGCCACACCCTTCATCCTTGATTTGGGGAGGTGGTGTTGTAGGTGTGCGAGATGATGATGCTAGTGTATCAGATATTTTTTAGAGATTCCATTTGCATGGTGAGTGGAGATGCTTGATTAATGGGGACTTGGTTGTCTGTGCTTGCTGATAACTACGGGTGATAACTACACAATCTTGATTCCTTGGGTTGATGTTAATTGTGGCTACTATTGCATCTCCTACACTGATTACATTGATTGTATAATCATATGCTACATTGGTGTAGTTTGCAGTGTTATTCTATGTGCCTGAGCTGGAAGATTTTCCTTTGTCATGCTTAACAAAAGGGTCTTTGAAACTAGTATGATCTGTGTTGATTGATCCCTTGTTAGCATCCATTGTAATGTCACCTTGGCAAATGAGGTCTTGTATTAGATTTTTGAGCTTATAACAACTTGTTTTATGGGCTTTGGTATGATGGTACTCACAATAGTCATTATCATTCCACCAGGTGAGTTTGAATGGACCTAGTTCATATGGTCTGACTTTCAGTAGGGTAATGACATTGGTTTTTATCAACTTTTTAAGAGAAGACTCAATTGGTTCTCCAAGGGGTGTATAGTTTCTTCTAGGAGTATTGATCTTTGGAGGTCGTTGATTACTAGATTATACTATATTGGCATTTGTTGATGGTGTATTGATACCTTGAGACTAAACTTTATTGGAGACAAAAGAATCAACTGGCCCTTGAAGCATCACCACTAGTTGTGCCATGTTGACAAAACTAGCATCCACAACCCCATTATTTATGACATTCTTATTTTTAGACCAAAACTTTGACCTCTCAGTGTTTGAATTATTGGCTGGTCCATTATCCTTATGATGTTTGAATATTCCTTGTTCCACCAAAACTTTTTCACATTTTATACCTTTTTCTATGATTTATTTGAAAGTATTCAAAACATTGAATTTGTAGTGGATATTTAATCTATGGAATGATATTTTCAATAAATATGTCTACTTGCTCCACTTATGGAATATGGCTAAGGCATTTGCGGTATAATGATCTCCTTCACTACAAGAATGATGCAAATGTCTCACCTTCCTTTTATTTGGTTGCACATAAATCCATTAAGATAACTAGATTGTTTATGTTGTGTGAAAAGTGTGATAAACTACTCAGCCAACTCAGCCCATGAAATAATCTTTGGCGGTAGGTGTCAAAACCACTCTAAGTCTATCCCTCCAAGTATTTTGGGAAAAAGAAACATTAAGTATGTGTCCTCATGAGCCACTTTGATACATGCTATGGAGAATTCTCAGATATGATCTCTTGGATCATCTTTTCCTCTATACTTGTCAAACTTCAGGTTTTCAAAATGTGGTGGAAAAGGTGGCATATGCAGAGCCCTATCAAAAGGGTAAGGATGGAGATCTTTCATAGTATAGCTTTTCTTATCATTCACTATTTGCAAGTTCACCATTTTCTTTTGTAGATTCTATGCTTATTGGGTCAAGCCTTCTGTTTGAGTCAAAGGTATACCAGTTCCATATGTATTCCCTACAAAGGGAATGGTGTTTGAGTATATGGGCACTTGTTGGAAAATTGATTGACTATGCAACTATGTGCCATGAATTCCACTAGATGGTGTAAATTATGTGAACCGAGTGTTGACATTTGGTAGGCTTGAGCTACAAATCCCTATTGGGCCTTGATTCAGATTTTGACCACTCTCAGTAGATCCAATGGCGACTGATACTGTTGGTTTAGAAGTAATTGTTGGAAGAGCGGCCATTTTTTGATCTTGTGTTGAGGTATTCAAAACATGTGATTTTGTTTGGGATGTGACATGGGTATTTGAAGACGTGGCTCCTGATTGAAGATTCTATATTGAAGCCATTGTGGCTTGAGTTGTCGCAGCTTGTGTATTCTGAGTAGTACTTTGGCTTGAATTAGAAGATGTTTCTTGATTTTGAGAAACGTTTAGTGTTTGAGTTGTATTTTGTGTCAATGTCACTCTTGGTGACATTATTGCCGAGATGTCAGCATGTGGAGGCAACTTGGTCCCATTTTGAATTAGAAGAGAAAGGTATTGATCTCTATCATTGTTGATAAGTACATTTAAAACCATGAGAAGTGTTGGGTCTTGTTTGGTGGCCTCCAATTCCTCTTGTGTGAAATTTTAGTGGATTTCATCTATTGAAGGCATTCTATTTGTATTTTTTGGTAGCATTGCAAGTCTTCTAGCCTGTGGGTTTTGATATGCTGACAAGTCCATGTTCTAGGTAGGATTGACCAAAGGGTAATTGTTTTGATCCATTTTGGCTCTTTGTCATATTTTCATGGGCATAAATTTATCTCTAAAGTGATCTTAGGTCTCAGTATGACTCTCCTAAAATGCAAATGGTGGACTTGGATGAATGAAATACCATGCAAGGACTAACTATGTATGCAAGATAAACTAAATTGAGGACATTTTATTGAATATTTTGATGAGGAATTTGATCTTCTCTTGCAAATTTTTTGAGTAGTTGTCGAACAATTTCTTGTTCTCTTTGTCAAGCAATTTCTTGTGCATCTTGCCTCTCAATTCGGACTAAATTTTAGATTTTGTTGTCTATAACAAATTCAACTTCTTCATACTGAGGAAGATCAATTCTCAATTCCCAGGTGAGATTATCCAAACCATCAATTATTTATAATTGATCATTGTATGGACCAAGATTGGGCTGTTCAAATGGGAACTCACCATCACCTTTTAAACCCATGCAAATGATATGCTTCTAAGACTTTCTATTTCATGGTGGACTATGATACATGTGAATGAAGACTATGTAAGGATTGGGTTGAGGCTAAGATGATAGAGGTGGATTCTAATGCAAGCTTATTGGAATATGCAAAACTAAAATTGGATCCTAAGAGGGATGTTAATGGTGACAATGCAAAGAATATTTATCTAAGTGAGGATTTGTGCAAAGACTTGTGTAGTATGAGAGCATAAAATGGTGACTATGTATGTACTATGCCAAATGGACTATGAAATTGAGACCTAAGATCACAAGAGATAACCTTTTTTCTTCATACTTTCAAAAGTGGTAACCTTTTGATGTGTTGATTTTGACAAACTTGTTTGAGTTGAGATTGTGTTTGACTGATTTCCTTCTTGTATTTTTGGATGTTTGGAGTATGATTTTATGAGAATGATAAAAACACATCAGCAAGTAAGAAGACACTTTGTATCATCAAAAGAGAGCATTTTTTAATAGGATCTTTTCAAATCCCAATGTTTTAGATAGATTTTTGGCCAAATGATAACACATCAATCAAACTCTCCTAAGGTCAAAAGGTTACAAATAATACCACAACCCACATCTTGATACTTCGTCAGCTCAAACAACCCTATCACACCCTAGGGTGTGCCCGTTTTTTTGCCTTTTTCCATAAACCAAAGAGAATTGCTTCTCAATTGGCTCATTTTATTGGGAGATATATGGTGAGTGTCTTGGGGGTAGATTCTTCCCCACCCATGCACTGTGATATTATAAGTGTCTGGTTACTAACTCAATATGGTTTCTATGCCTATGGTTCATAGAAAGGGTTTCGTTTGGTGCATCAAAGATAAAATCTCTAAGGAGGCTTCCCAACCTTTAGAACAAAAGATTTAGAGAAAAACTATTGTTAGATATGATTTTAATCACATCCACATTTGATTATAGTGAGTTAGATTACTTGGATTTAGCATTGCCCAATTAGGTTGTTCCCCTCTCATTGGCTTTATGGGATTCTCTATAGGATAGGCCCGCTAAAGGATTTATCCTATTGCAAAAATTGACAAAAAGCATGAAAAAGGTGAGTCTGGCTTTTTGGTCACCAAGTTAAGGGGAGAGCATATGCCTATTGTAGACACCTAAAATTGTCCCGTCTAATTAAATAAATATTTTATTTATTTAATTATTTTAGCCTAATTCTTCTATTTTTTTTTTTTTGATCGATAAAAGGCCGAGGCCAAATTTATTTTTATTATAATAAATATTACATCTCCATTCGGTGTGGGCACCGATAGGAAAGAATGGAGATAAGAAAACCTTCGGTCTAGCCCAGATCCCTTACAAGATCAGATAATACAAAGAATCTGTACTATTTACAATTCCTCTATTGAGGCTACAGACTGACTTTTATATACATATCAATTCTCACAAAGTTTCTATGCAAAGTTTCTTTGCCAATCTTTCCTTGGAGGCTCAGTCCAGTCTGTCTTGGCGAGATCTTTAGTGCTAAGGGCCTTATCTTTCCATCCTCTCCCTCGAACCTGTAAAAATCTTAATGCATATATCTCCACCAAACAATTAGTAGCAATGTATACATATATAATTTCAAAGATCATTCAACAAATATCTATGACCTACCACCCTCTATAGGGGGATTATAGCCTCGCTATCCCTTAGCTTGAGACCCCTTTAGTCAAGTAGGTGTCAAATTAAGAGATTAGCCAGGCTACAATTCAGCCAGCTGTGAGGAGGGGGTTAGTACCAACATAACATTCTCAAAGCTACTGCTTCTTTCATAACCAAATTCATTATTGCCATACTTATAGATAAGAACTGAAACATATATATCTGTTTATGCATATTTTGCCATATCCAATTTAGATAGAACATCAAGCATATATATGTATATGCATATGCATTTATACATACATATATATATTACAAACCTATCATATATTTCTGCATATGCATCTAAATATATATATGATAACACCGAAATGACCATAGAGCAATTACCTATGTATATACAAGTATACATCCTGCTTACATTTATATGCCTTTCTATCCCACATATATATCTGTGTATGCATATTCTGCCATAGCCAATTTCTTAATGCCATACTTTAGATAAAGACATCACACATATATATATGTATATGCATTTATACATTCATCTATGTCAAACTTGCCACAAATATCTGCATATACATCTACATATCTATATGAAAAGACAGAATGACAAACGAGCAATTACCTATGCATATACATATATTCATCCTTCTATATATCTGCATACATTTATATGCCTAAGCCATTTCCACTTCTTTTACCTAATATACCCACAATCCATATCAAAATCATTGACAGAGCATACCATGTTAGAAGTAATATGTCTTCTTATATATTTATCTGCATATAATCTATGGGTCACAAGATTTTACAAAAATCAAAGCAAACAGGGCCCATACTTATGCTAAGACTGATTAACGGAACCGTAAATCCTATCAAAATTGGAAGGAGCGAACAGAACAGTCATTTCCTTCCTTTACTAAGAATACCGCACCCCATATAAACAAGTATTAACTGTTTTTAGTTATAACCCTGTAACTATCTATAAATACTATACTAGTCTATAACTTAATCCAAAGGACCAGGTGGACTATGTTCAGCATTGATACTAATGCCTTCTTTCTGAAGAAAATCCTCGAACCAATCCTCTTCGTGTGGTGGTTTAACCTGCAACAACCAGAACAAATCTACATTCCTACCGATTTCTTCCTTTCTGGCTTCGAAATTTTCATTATCTTCCACCACCAGGATCGGGACTCTGGGAAAGCCTAATTCTTCTATTAATTAAATAAATCTTTATTTATTTAATTAATTCATTTACCCTCTTCTAGCCTTATTTCTCATTTAAATAAATACTTTTACTTATTTAAATTATCTTTTTCCTAAAATTATATAAATACTTTTATTTATTTAATTGATCCCACTTTCTCTATTAATTAAATAAATATTTATTTAATTAATTAATTCATTATCCTTTCCTACCTATGACACATGTCATTCATCTCTTAATTCCTACACTACCTACCCTCTCATTATTTTCTTATTTCTTTTACCTACCTGCTAATCCTAGCCGACCATTTATCTTTTACACCTCTTACTATTATCCCTCAATTTCTTATAATATCTTCTATATAAGGATATGCTTCCTTCATTATCAAACCTAATCTCCTATGCATTCTAATCAAATCAACTCTTGGACTAGCATTCGAACTTTCATATGTGATCAAGCCTACTTGCAACCACATTTTTGTTCTTTGTTGAGCTCCCATGCACACATTAAATTTGAGAGCAACTATATCAAGGAAGATCAATGGAGATAGGAAGAATGGAGATCCAAACCCTATTGGACATGTGATGGTATAATCTTTGTGATTTAATTTGATTTGCATTGTCTTAGGTAATCTTCATATGTTATGGTGGATCTTTATTTTTGTTAGGCTAGGGTTTTGTGGTTGAATCTATTTAATCTTTCAATATTATTGTTTTCGTTTTTACCATAAACATTTTGGCACGCCCGATGGCACAATCTTTGACAGAGAAAGAAAGATCAGAGTTCATAAGTTCCTTCACAGAGTGACAAATCAATTTTGCATGGTTATATGCTGACATGCCTGGACTGGATCTAGATTTAGTAATGCATCATTTAATAGTTAAACCGGGGGCAAAACTAGTAAAACAAAAATTAAAAAGATGCATCCACAAGTGGCATTGTTAGTCAAGGCAGAGCTTGAAAAATTATTGGATGTCAGATTCATACGCCCAATTGATTATCCTGAATGGATCTCAAACTTGGTACCAGTCAGTAAGCCAGATCGCGGCATCAAAATATGTACAAATTTCAGAGACATCAACAAAGCTTGTCCTAAGGATGACTTTCCATTGCCAAACATTGACCTGATTGTAGATCTCACAGTAGGTCATGCGATGTTATCTTTGATGGACAGATTCTCTGGTTACAATCAAATAAAAATTGCATCCGAGGATCAGCACAAAACAACATTTACTTGTCCCTAGGGAGCTTTGTGCTGGAATGTCATGCCCTTTGGGCTAAAGAATGAAGGCGCTACATACCAATGAGCCATGACTACTATTTTTCATGATCTCATGCATGTAGTTGTAGAAGATTATGTTGATGACCTCTTGGGAAAATCAATAGACAAAGATACACATTTGGACATCCTTTCAGTCATTTTTGATCGGTTGGAAAAATACAAAGTAAGACTAAACCCCAAGAAATGTGTCTTTGGAGTAACCTCCAGGAAGCTCCTAGGATTCATTGTTTCAAAAAGAGGGATTGAAGTGGATCCAGCAAAAGTCAAAGCGATCCTAGAAATGCCACCATCAAGGAATATCAATCAACTTTGATCTTTACAAGGAAGACTCCAATCCATACAACGATTCATAGAACAACTTGCAGATAAATATCATCCTTTTCAACACTTGCTACACAAAAACATCAAATTCAAATGGGATGACAACTATCAATAGACTTTTCAGATACTCAAATATTATCTTCTGAATCCACCAGTCCCAGCACAACCCCTGTTACTCTACATATTAGCTACATCAATATCACTATGGGCACTCCTAGCACAACAAGATGCTGAGGGCAAAGAAAAGGCAGTCTATTACATCAGTCGTACATTGGTTGGTTATGAGATAAACTACACACCAATTGAGGTTGCATATCTCGCTATGTTTTTTGCTTTGCAAAAATTATGACATTACATGCTACTCATAAAACTAAGGTGGTCACAAGGATCGATCCATTAAAGTACCTTCTCAATAAGGCGATGCTTACTCACAGACTAGCCAAATGGGTGATGCTCTTGAGTGAATTCAACATTGAATATGTGAACAGAAAAGCAATAAAGGGACAAACTATCACAGATCAGTTAGTAGATGCACCCATGATAGATGATGCTCCGCTAATTTCAGAATTTCCAGATGAATTCATCCTGGCGGTATCACATACAAAGCCTTGGCAACTGTACTTAGATGGCTCATACACATAGCATGGTGTAGGAGCTGGCATCCTCTTTCTCACACCTCAAAGGGATTCCATTCCCAAATCATACCGATTATCATTTCCTTGCACTAATAACATAGCAGAATACGAGCCATTAACAACTAGACTATGGATTGCAGTTCAGTGGAAGATCCAGGAACTTCATGTTTTTGGGGACTCTCAACTAGTAACTCGTCAAGCAACCGATGACTACCAAACAAAGGATGAAAAATTAATGCCTTACAATAAAATGGTAGATGACTTCAAGAAACATTTCATTAAGTTAACCTTTGAGCAAATACCAAGAGAGTAGAATCGAGCCATAGATGCCATGACTACTATTGCCTCGTTGATCGATCTACCATAGAATGAAACCCGCTATGAGTTCTTGGTGGATAACCTTTTGGTTCCCTCGTATGAGATCACTCCTACTGAGGTGATATGTGTCATTGGTCCTGATTCCCAATTATATGGTTCCATTTTCACATACCTTCATAACAACACCCTTTCTTCGGACTTATCCAACAACCAACGCCGCACTTTCATTCGCCAATCCTCCCGATACATCATTTTAGTTGATATCCTATACCGTCGAGATCTATATGGCACTCTCCTTAGATGTTTAGAAAGGGACGAAGCTCAGATTGTGTTATGCAAAGTTCATGAAGGAATATGTGGTCCACATTTTAGTGGTCCTACCTTAGCCAAGAAAATCATCAGGGTTGGATATTATTGGCCCAATATGGAAAAAGATTCATATTAGTTTGTCAATAAATGTAAGTAATGTCAAATTTATGGAGACCTTATTCATACACCAGCACAAGAACTTCAACTGATTGCGACTCCTTGGCCCTTTTGTCAGTGGGGACTCAATCTCATAGGCAAGATTCACCCTCCTTCCTCCAATAGCCACAAATTCATTATCACTACCATAGAGTACTTCACAAAATGGATTGAAGTCGTGCCTCTTACACAATTCATTGGAAAATCGATTGCTACATTCATTCTTAACTATATCATTTGCCAGTACAATATTCCTCTTTCCATTATCATTGACAACGGACGTCCCTTCAAAAACCAAAATGTTCATGAACCTTTGTGATCTCTTCCATATTACTCATCATTTCTCCACTCCCTATTACCCCCAAGGTAATGGTCAAGCTAAGGCATCTAATAAAACTCTTCTTAAAATCCTCAAAAAGACAATCGATGACACTGGCCAAAATTGACATATCCAACTCAATCATGCACTTTGGGCTTATAGCACAAGTGTTCGCACACCTACAAGAGCCACACCTTATTCACTTGTCCATGGCGCTGAAGCTATCTTGCCTATTGAGGTTGATTTACCATCTTTACGAGTCTCTTTGCACAACATTATTAGTGATGAAGACTATAGGGTCTCTCGCTTACAAGAACGAGAACTATTGGTTGAACGAAGACAAACTGCTTTTAATCATCTCAAGGCTTATCAACAATGGATGAGTCACAGTTACAATCACAAGGTAAAGCCTCACACATTTGAAGTAGGTGACTTAGTTCTCAAAGAAAACCTCAAAAATCAGCAACATAGAGAGAAGAAGAGAAAGTTCAAACCAAATTGGCTTGGTCCTTACATCATCACAACGACCTATGGATTGATAGTTTTGATACTTAATGTTAAGTACAGATGCCAAGCTAATAAGATGAGAGGGGGGGGGTGAATCATACAAACTTAATCTTCCATAAAAACAACAGATTCAACCTCGGTAACATATACTTTAGTAATATAACCAAAACTGCTAAACATGCAAACTCAAAAGCATATAAACATCATAACACTCATAACACTAGATTTAATGTGGAAACCCAAATAGGGAAAAACCACTGTGGGATTTCGGACCCACTAAGAAATATACTCTTCTAGAGTATGCTCGGTTAAAAGCAAATCCTGTTAAAGATTACAAACACGTTGCTAGATGTGACCCGGTTAAGGGATTTCCCTCAGATCTATTAGGATCTTCACCTTGTTAGAAGTGACCTTGTTAAAGAATTTCAAACACTCAATCAGAATGTCACCTTGCTAGAGGGTTTTACAAATAAGACTGTTAAGTCCACTCGGTTAAGAGATTTTCTGTCACTTTACAAAATAATAGTAATAAAATCTATCTGCAACTTCACATCTAAAAATGCTAAAGCAAATTCTTATTTGCTCAATACAATAGGACTTATCTTGTCCATCTATTGGGCTCTATACACTGTTAATCAAACAGGTCTTCAAGCTTCTATACTCGGTAATCACTATGTAGCATCCCTATGCATACACTTGCCCGCATTCATTGTTTATCAACAGTTCCTTATTTATAAACAATTCGCCAACCGCTTAATCTCCTTGATCACATTTCCCATGATCAATCATTGCCATCAGATCTTCAAACTTGACCAGGTTCAATGTATCCTTTGATCTGAAAACATTTTACCCCACCTTGGAACTTGCATACATTTCTTGGAACTTGTGTTAGGGTATTGCAGTTCAATCTGAGTTATAGATCTTCTTGCCGATTTTCCTTTACCATAGATTCTTTAACAAACTTCATGCATGACATACCAATCATTTAATCAGTTCCAGCTCATCAGCTTCCTTCACTAAATAATGCTTTTATTCATTCAATGCATTCTATTACTACTCGGTTGCAACTCAATAAATACTAAACTTCACTCGGTAGACATTCTACCTTCATTAACCGATAGCGATAACCTTAGGGTTTACCGACTAGGTTCCTTAGGGTTTACTGACTAGGTTCTTTGCTTGGTAACGTAGTATAGTATTAACCTTACAATCAACAACATATGTAGGATATCAAAACAATCTAAACATCATGATCTCATCATTGTCTAACTCGGTAATAGTTGCCAATTGAATAACTTATTCCTCCCCTTATTCATCACATTCTTTCTGTATCTTTTACCGACATCTTTATACTCATCAAATAATACTTCTTAAGATATGGCAACATCATATTGAATTAGAGAATCAATTTCTTGACATCAATGACAAAATAATAATATTAAGACAGTAAACATCCTTAATCAGTTATATCCATAATCATCAACAACCTTCTCAATATCCTTATTGAAATGCCAACAATCTCTCCTTGTCTATTATAATGCCAACAATCTCCCCCTTTGGCGTTGATGGAAAAACCAATTGATTTGACCTAATTGATTCGGATTGAGATTCTCAAATGCTGAAATGCTCTCCCCATGTTATCAATCTTCTCCCCTTTTCTTCAGTCTTCTCCACCTTTGACAACAATGCCAAAAAGTAAAGAACTAAAACATAATTTCTTCTTGTATGAAGTGATTTCCTGTTGTTATGTGTCAACTTAGTCTCGGTCAGAGCATTTTGTCTTTAATTCCTGTTCCCTGTTATTGTTTCCTGCACACCTTTAGAAAACATCCTAAAGTGTGTAAATCAACATCAACTCCTAAAAGATATTATGTAGAGTCATTGAATTGATGCTTTCACCGAACTCGGTCAATGAATGGAAAATAGGGGTAGGACCCCTAACTTACTTTTGAGATACTCAAAAGTGTCCCTTGGTAGTGGCTTGGTGAAGATATCTGCTATTTGTTCATTTGTGCTAACATACTCCAACACCACTTTCTTCTCTTGAGCTTCTTCTCTAAGATAATGATATTTGATAGAGATGTGCTTTATCTTAGAGTGCATAACTGGATTCTTTGAAATGTTAATGGCACTAGTATTGTCACAGAATATAGTTATTGGCTTCGTAACTTTCTCATTTATACCTTCCAACAGTTGTTTGATCCATGCTATGTTGGTACAATTCAATGTTGCAGCAACATATTCAGCTTATGCTGTTGACTATGAAACACATCCTTGTTTCTTGCTAAGCCAACTCACTAGTCTTTCTCCTAAAAAGAAAGCTCCTCCACTTGTGCTTTTTCTGTCATCAATGTTGCCTTCCCAATCAGCATCAGTATAAACTTTTAAATCAAAGTCATTTCTTTTCTGATATACTAAGCCATAATCTTCAGTGCCTTTCAAATATCTGAAAATTCTCTTGATTGTTGTCATGTGTGTTTCCTTAGGATCTGCGAAGAATCTTGCAAATATACCTACTGCATGTGCTATATCTGGCCTGCTGTGAACAACATATTGTAGCTTTCCAATCATGGATCGGTAAAGTGTCTCATCAACAGATGCAGATTCATCATTCTTTGATAAATTACAGTTGGTAGTCATAGGAGTACTTACTAGTTTTGAATCCTCCATTCCAAATTTCTTCAAGATTTCCTTTATGTACTTGGATTGAGTAATGAAAATCTCATTTTTCATTTGCAGTATCTGTAAACCTAGAAAATACTTTATCTCACCGATTAATGACATCTCAAATTCTTTGCTCATTTCATTTCCAAAGTTCTTACATAGAGAGTCATTTCCACAAAAGATAATATCATCAACAAATATGGTTGAGATCAGTATTCAATTTTCATCATTCTTCATGTACATATTGTTGTTTTCACTTGTTCTTATAAAACCAATCTTGATTAAATAAGAGTGTAGTCTTTCATACCATGCTCTAGGTGCTTGTTTCAAACCATATAAAGCTTTGTTCAATTTACATACCTGATATTTATTCTTGTCTTCAACAAATCCTTCAGGTTGTTCAATAAAAACTTCTTCTTCTAATATACCATTCAGAAATGCAGATTTGACATCCATTTGATATACCTTGAAATTCTTGTAAGCAGCATATGCCAACAATGTTCTTGCTCCTTCAAGTCTTGCCATAGGTGCAAAAGTCTCACCATAATCAATTCCTTCTTCTTGGGCATAACCTTTGCAAACTATTCTTGCTTTATTTCGAATGACCTCACCTTTGTCATTTAGCTTGTTTCTGAAAATCCACTTTGTACCGATTACATTTTTGTCCTTCGGTCTTGGGACTAGTGTCCATGTGTCATTCTTCTTGATTTGATCAATCTCTTCTGTCATAGCATTTATCCAATCTTCACTGTTAAATGCCTCTTCCACTATCTTCGGGTCAAATTCAGATATCAGACATGTGTTTTGTCTTAGTTTGTTCCTTGTCATCACTGGATCATCCTTATCTCTTATAATCTGACTTGATGCATGATGTCTTCTGACATACTTGGCTAATACAAGCTCGGTAGGCTCTGTATGATCTTCTTCATCACTCGATAACTGGATATTCTCTTCATTTTCTTCTGCAGTTTTCTTGGTAGGACTTGTTGGTTGAACATAGACAAATTCATCATAATCTTCTGGTTCTTTGGAGTTTCCTTCATCATTTCTTTCTGCAAATTCATCAATTTTCACATTTGCACTTTCTACTATTTTGTTAGATGATTTGATCAGACATTTAAATGCTTTACTTCTAGAAGAATAACCTAGAAATGTTCCTTCTTCACTTTTCTGATCAAACTTTCCATTTCTATCATCTTTGTGTACATAGCATCTACTTCCAAAGATTTTAAAATAACTTACATTAGGTTTCTTGTCATACCAGATCTCATATGGTGTCTTCAAAGTTCCTTTCTATAGTTGTACTTGGTTCAGGGTGTAAACTGTTGTGCTTATTCCTTCTCTCCAAAATGTTTGTGGCACTTTCTTTTCAATCATCAGGGTTCTGGCACAATCCACAATAGATCTGTTTCTTCTCTCAGCTATTCCATTTTGTTGTGGAGTTCTCGGTGCAGAGACTTGTCTTTTTATACCATGATCATTGCAGAATAAGTTGAACTCATCAGATGTGAACTCTCCTCCTCTATCTGATCTAAGACATTTTAGTTGTCTTCCTGTTTCATTTTCAACTCTTGCCTTGTACCATTTAAACATTTGAAAAGCTTCTGATTTTTCTTTTAAAAACATTACTGACATCATCCTTGAGTAATCATCCACAAATAATATGAAATATTTATCACCATAATATCTTTGAATTTTCATAGGACCACAAGGATCAGTGTGCACAAGATCTAAAATTGCCTTAGAAGTGTAGGACTTACTTGTAAAGCTTGATCTTGTCATTTTGCCCATTTGGCATCCTCGGCACATAGCATTCTTAGGTTTTTCCAAACTCGATAGACCTCTTACTCGGTGCATCTTGCTTATTTTGATCAGATTATCAAAATTTACATGACAAAACCTTTTATGCCATAACCAGGTATCATCTATCTTTGTATACAGACACTTGTTCCGAGTTGAGTCAAGGTGAAATGTGTTACCTTTTGTTTGTGTCCCGATAGCAGCTAACTTTCCATGCTTGTCATGAACTTTGACAATTCCTTTCTGAAATTCTATTCAGTATCCTATATTGTTTAGTTGTGCTACACTCAACAAATTGTATTTCAAACCTTCAACCCAATAAACATCATTGCATCTAGCATTGTCAAGAAGTGTTATGGATCCTTTACCTTTTACCAGACATGGTGCATCATTACCAAATCTTACATAGCCTCCATCATAATCTTCTAACATAAAAAACTTGTGTTTATCACCTATCATGTGATGTGAGCATCCACTATCTATGATCCAAGAATCATTAGTATTTATGTGAGATATTAGGGCTTTTCATTCATACCTTTCTTCATCTGATCCATCTTTGATAGCCACATAAACTATTTCCTCTGTATCAGTTTCATCTGATTTATCATCATTGGATTCCTCATCGGCTATTAAGCATGACTTTCTATCTCTTCTTTTGAAGTCTCGGTGTCCTCTGTAATAATTATCTTTTTATCTGTCATCTCGATAATCTCTCTTTTTAGTAGAATCTTTGTCGGGACAGTTAGAAGCCATATGTCATATCTTATCATAATTGAAACATTTCAAAGGTAGTTTTCCTTTATACTTACCTTTGCCTCTCAGTAACCTTCTGGATAATAGTGCTTCAAACTCTTCATGCTTTTTGATTTCCTCATACAATTTGTGTACTTCTTCCATGTTCTTGCGAAATCTTTCACTTGCTCCACTGTGATCCCCTTTAGTGTACTTACTCATTCTATCATTGTAATCATCAGATTCACCAATATGAAAAGAACTAAATGCAGATTCAACTTTATTTACTGATGACCCACTGTTATCAAAGTTACTTAACTCAG
Organism: Cryptomeria japonica; assembly: GCF_030272615.1. Lineage (NCBI taxonomy): Eukaryota > Viridiplantae > Streptophyta > Pinopsida > Cupressales > Cupressaceae > Cryptomeria > Cryptomeria japonica. The sequence continues at coordinate 704,362,094 of NC_081414.1, forward strand.
ATGCATGTAGCTTACCAATAGTAGCATCTAAAGAAACTGGCATATTGGGTACATACCTTAATTCATTGATTGCAGAGACTCGGATTGCATAAGCTGGTAGAAGGGTTCTTAACAACTTACTTGTTATATCCTTTTCTTCAATAGTTCCACCTACTCCTTTGATTTGATTGACAATCTCCTTTAGTCTTGTACTGTACTGGGTTATGTTCTCACCTTCATTCATCCTCATAGATTCAAGTTGTCCTCTTAGACTATCCACTTTTGCTCTTTGAACATGTTCATCTCCACCATACATAGATATGAGCTTGTCCCACATTGCCTTTGCATCATTGTAGCCTTCTAGATCATTAAACTCTGAGTCGGTCAATGTAGATGTTATTTCAATCATTGCTTGAATATGTTCTTGCTTTGCCTTTATCTCTTCCATTATCAATGGATAGGTGCTCAATGTAATGAAATCATTCTCCAAATAATATATAGCATATTCTCCAACTCCTGATAGGTGCACCTTCATCCTTTTTTGCCATGTAGAGAAACTTGACTTGATCAGCTTCGGTGCATCCCTCTTATGCATCTTTGGATCTTTGCCTCAAGTACCTTTGAACTTTTCTTCCGAAGTCTAAAGCTCTGATACCAATTGATAGTTCTGATACTTAATGTTCAGTACAGATGCCAAGCTAATAAGATGAGGGGGGGGGGGGGGGGGGGGGGTGGGTGAATCATACAAACTTAATCTTCCATAAAAACAACAGATTCAACCGCAGTAACATATACTTTAGTAATATAACCAAAACTGCTAAACATGCAAACTCAAAAGCATATAAACATCATAACACTCATAACACCAAATTTAACGTGGAAACCCAAATAGGGAAAAACCACTTTGGGATTTCAGACCCACTAAGAAATATACTCTTCTAGAGTATGCTCGGTTAAAAGCAAATCCTGTTAAAGATTACAAACACGTTACTAGATGTGACCCGGTTAAGGGATTTCCCTCAGATCTATTAGGATCTTCACCTTGTTAGAAGTGACCTTGTTAAAGAATTTCAAACACTCAATCAGAATGTCACCTTGCTAGAGGGTTTTACAAATAAGACTATTAAGTCCACTTGGTTAAGAGATTTTCTGTCACTTTACAAAATAATAGTAATAAAATCTATCTACAACTTCACATCTAAAAATGCTAAAGTAGATTCTTATTTTCTCAATACAATAGGACTTATCTTGTCCATCTGCTAGGCTCTATATACTGTTATTCAAATAGGTCTTCAAGCTTCTGTGCTCGGTAATCACTATGTAGCATCCCTGTGCATACACTTGCCCGCATTCATTGTTTATCAACAGTTCCTTATTTATAAACAATTTGCCAACCGCTTAATCTCCTTGATCACATTTCCCATGATCAATCATTGCCATCAGATCTTCAAACTTGACCAGGTTCAATGTATCCTTCGATCTGAAAATATTTTACCCCGCCTTGGAACTTGCATACATTTCTTGGAACTTGTGCTAGGGTATTGCGGTTCAATCTGAGTTGTAGATCTTCCTGCCGATTTTCCTTTACCATAGATTCTTTAACAAACTTCATGCACGACATACCAATCATTTAATCAGTTCTAGCTCATCAGCTTCCTTCATTAAATAATGCTTTTATTCATTCAATGCATTCTGTTACTACTCGGTTGCAACTCAGTAAATACTAAACTTCACTCAGTAGACATTCTGCCTTCATTAACCGATAGCGATAACCTTAGGGTTTACCAACTAGGTTCCTTAGGGTTTACCGACTAGGTTCCTTAGGGTTTACCGATTAGGTTCTTTTCTTGGTAACATAGTATAGTATTAACCTTACAATCAACAACATATGTAGGATATCAAAAAAATATAAACATCATGATCTCATCATTGTCTAACTCGGTAATAGTTGCCCATTGAATAACTTATTCCTCCCCTTATTCATCACATTCTTTCTGTGTCTTTTACCGACATCTTTATACTCATCAAATCATACTTCTTAAGATATGGCAACATCATATTGAATTAGAGAATCAATTTCTTGACATCAATGACAAAATAATAATATTAAGACAGTAAACATCCTTAATCAGTTATATCCATAATCATCAACAACCTTCTCAATATCCTTATTGAAATGCCAACAATCTCTCCTTGTCTGGTATAATGCCAACATGGATCCGGTACATATCAGCTCTCAACCATAGAGGGTGAACCTTTGGAGGATCTTATCAACAGCATGCACCTTTGCAGGTTTTAGTTATAGCTCTTCATAGTATCCTAATTCAAAAATTAAAAAAATCAAAAAATTAAAAAATTAAAAAAAACAAATCAAAAAATTCAAAAAAAACATTAAAAAAATCAAAAATTCAAAAAAATAATATCAAAAATACATAAAAATAAAAAATCGTTACTTGGTGAAAACCTGGCAAACAGGTGCCTTGTGACACAAAAAATAAATAAATTGAAAAATCAAAAAAAGTAAACAGAAAAATATTTCATCCAACGGTGAAAACCACTTCAGTGGTACTCTGGGCATGTACCATGGTGAAAACTAGGTCACCGACACCATGTGTAAAGGCATTGCTACCCCCTCCTTCACGATTCAATTTCATCCTTTCACTTTGCACACACTCACTGCCTATTCATCGATAATAACACTTACCCATTCCCATCATGGCTTGTTATTGATCTACCTAAGATTGGTTAGCCATTCATAATAATCCCTCTTTTTCACCCTTTCCATCCATAATAAATTGGCTCCTATCTGTGGCTAAGGCAAATCCTATGTCTAGTGATGGTTTGGAACTGAGAGCATCACACGTTCTGAGGAGTATAGTTTCTTCCAGTCTATCCCCACACAATCCACAATAAAGCAACACTTGCATCACGGATCCGCAATAAAGTTTTGCCTTCTTCATAATAAAGTATCAGTTTCATGGATTCAATCAGTTTCAGATGAGACGTAGCAGCAACAATGGGCTTCAACAAATCAAATCTTTCAACAGACTCAGACAACATTATGGTTCAGTGCTATCTATCCTTTTGTGAAAGTAAACATTGTGACCACAATCAAATAGACTTATACAAGTGACAAGAGAGACTAAACTTGAGGACTACAATGGATGTTGGTGTCGAGTCTTGGCTTTCTTTTGATTTTATCTTTTGGTGACATGTCTTTTAGCTTTTCTGGGATGTCTCTGACTAGAGATTTTATCTCCAGGATGTCTTTGACTAGAAAGGCAAGGATGGGGTATCGTTACCTATTTTTCTTTGTTGTCTGTGGATTGTCTCTTAGTAATGCTATGACTTGTCCAAGGATATGAGGACACTGTGAGTCTAGTGTGAACTAGGGCATTCCTTGTTTACGACTGTTTAATCTCCATGCAAATGGGTTCAATGAATTTTTGGGTCGAACATATACCTGGATTGTCATAACCTATTTTTCCATAATAAAGCTCAATGATGATAATAGCACAAGAATTTCTTTCACTTCCATATCTTGTATCTTCCATCCCCCTTTCTTGATTGACCTCCATAGTCCTTCTTCAGTCCATGTAGTCCGTTATCACATGACCGAGTATAATGACACACCAAAAATATTTGCATTTCATGTAGTTTGCACCTGCATTACCACATATTCACATTTCATACATACATATAGCTATCACAATTACATCACATCCTACACACAACACATGCTAGCACATTTTACATTCTCATCATGTAAATAGTTATTTGCATTATCATATTCATCTACATGTCATACATTCACATTTACATTTGCATAACATATAAAACATAAAAGAAAAAAAATATTGCATTTCATCATGTACATATTTGCATCCATATAGCATCATCATAAAACACATAGAAGCAACATCACATAGGTACACATGCATATAGCTACCGCAAGGATGAATCATCTCATATATATATATATATATATATCAAAATCATAAGTGTCATGATACAATGATGTCAAAATACATATGGCTACAATCACCCGAAGGTGTCATCATACAAAATGGTACCAAAACTAGTACATAGGGAGCCCTCTAAGGTTATGATGAACTCCCTCCCTTGGAGCTGGCTGGCCATGATGAAGTTTGAGCCCTGGAAGAACCCGCCCTAGGATCATCTCTCCTACCCCCTCTATCTAGTGGTGGTGGAGGACCCATGACTCTACCACTAGACGCCTGTCTCCTGTCTCTCCCTCCAGTGTTCATTGCAGTCCGCGATGGTCTCCGGAAGCTTCTAGTTCGCTGATCTGGTGTCACCACTCCATTATATAGGTCTCTCTAGTAGGCTATCTCCTCTTCTGCCTGCAAAACATAGGCGTATCGGGCCCTTGTGTCCTTTGCTGCCTGCCTCCCTCCCCTCAATGCTGTCTCAACCTCTATATAGCACGGAATAGCCTAATCCCTCTCCCGATCAATATCCCTCAGCTGTCTCAAAAGTCTAGTTGTATCCCTCTCCAGATCCTCGATCTTATCTGCATATCCCTGGTAGATCTCTCTCAAGGATAGTAGCTCATCCTCCTCCTCTCTCCACTCACCCTGTTCCTGTGAATACTCCTATGGTTGCTTTTGTGGATGCTCCTATCCCTGTCCCCATCCCTATACCTATCTAGGAACTTGTACCTATCTGGGAACTTGTGCTACTAGCACCTATAATGGCAATCCACCTCTACCCCTCACTACATACATATATCTCTCCTCTCCATCCTCTCTCCTCTAAGCCACTCTCATCTCTACCACTATGCCCCACCTTCATCGTTGGCCTCTACCTCCACCATCCCCACTATCATCTCCATCACCTCCACCGTCTCCCTCTATCGGCTCCCCTGGATCCATCAACCATGGAAAGGGATGCTCTGCCCAATATGCAGTGTACTCTGCATCCATCCCTACATCCTCTACATCTGCCCACATGTCCCAAGCCATGGGAACCATCTCCTGCAGCTGTGTCATTGCCTAATCATAAGACAATAATGACCCCAAATGCACCTGATCCCTCACCGTCCATGTATACATCCCTGACCCCCGTGGCATCCATTGTATCTTGTTGAACTGCCTATATACCCTATCTATCAACTGCCTCTCAATAATATACGGTGTCCTCCCTATCAAATACCTTCTCCTAAATACATATGGCAACTCCACTGCATCATCCTCCCACTCCTCACAGTCCCGGTATGACCTCCATACCACATTGTCTACCTCATCAATCACCCTGTGCCAATAATCCAACCTCCCAATCCATGGCTGTGAAGTAATCATATCATATAGGTGTACAAAACTGTGCCCATGTCCCCTACTTCTAAAGTGTAATGGTCGTGTAACTAGTAGATTCTCATATGCCCATACCTGCAACAGTGTCACCTCTCATCCCAATTTTGTTGATCCGTGATATACAAACTGATGTAGCTCATAGTACAAGTGTGCCAGCAGACACAGCCCCCATGCAAACTTGGTGTGCTCTATAACCAATGTCTCCAGTGTCCTCCCCCATCCCACTGTCAACCCTCTTGTCGCCCTATCCGGATAGAGGAACCAATTGATCACTCCTGCGAGCACCACTGGTAGTGCCAATCCTATCGCTGTCATGGTGTCCAAGCCACATGTCTAGCCCTCATCTCCAGTCCTGGATCCTGAAATACTCATCTCAGTGCATTGTTAGGTCCCAGAGACAACTGAGGGGGGGGGGGTGAATCAGTTGTCTAATAAATTCAAACCAAAAACTGTTTAACCAACTTAATGCTTAATACCAATAAACCAGTTAAGTATGTCGGTAGACAGTGTTAACAATAAATTGCTATCCCGGTAAGGATTTAATGCATGAAACATAATCATAAAGTCATCCACAACACATAACACCAATATTTGTACGTGGAAACCCTATAAGGGGAAAAACCATGGTGGGAAACCTTACCCACAATCAGATGATACTACTGTAGATAGTAAGTGTACATAAATGGGGTCTGCACATGCAGCAAGGCCAACAACCTAGAGCTCACTGCTCAATCACAAAATGGGAGTCACATTGACTACAATTGGATGGTTAAATCCAATAAGAATGTACTGCACAAAATAGCATCTTCATATGCTGGATTCAGTACCGGTGTAATGCTGATATGCTTCTACAAAAACCTAACTTCACCTTCAAATGATGTCTTCATGTATACCTCTGCTTAATCTCGCATATACCTTCACACAATTCTTTTTCGCATTCCACACTTGATCTTAAAAATAAGATCTTACATTTATACCATACCCTAAGACCAATTTTAGTAGGTCGGCTCTTCAAGATATTACAATAAAATCATTTTACAAACAATATAATATCCGATGCAATAACTGATTAAACATGTTGGCTTAATGCATTTACAACAATAATAAATCATCTCCATAGCATGCCATGTTGATCTGGAAAAGATAAACCTGTCGGTGTAACCCTAGATAACCCTGGACCTATTTGCCGGTAAAAGCAAATATGTAAATATGAATATACCAATGATTAATTCTTCAAAACAAAGTATCCACACAATGTCTTCAACCTTACCAAGTGTCTTCCATATCATTCCAGGTACCGGTGAACATTATATCCTGCCGATGAACCATGTACCAGTAACTGTGCAATAGTTTCTTGCTTGCCGGTGAATGTTGCTGGATCTCCAAAGTGCTAGTGTTTCAGTAGGTGTTGACATCAATGACAAAACCATACCAAAATACCAACATGCATCCCTATCTCCATCTCGATCATAAGGAACTAACTCCCCAACAATTGGTTTCCTCAGTATCCTATATACATCCTCTAAGGTGACTGTCATCTCACCCATCGGCAAATGAAACGTACATATCTCTGAGTGCCATCTCTCAGCTAATGCAACCAACAATCTCATGCTTGCCCAAAACTCAAGCACATACATAATGTATAGCAAACCCATAGCCTCTACTGCTGCTCTATCCTCGAGTGTCAGCTTTGGTCGTAAACTCTGAGTCGAAGGGAATCTCTCCCGTGACTCCAGCATAGGTAGGTCCTCCTGCACTCAAGTAAATCAACTGTGTCAATCCTAGTGGCATTCCCTGTTCATCACAAAGTGTTGCTTTTTATCCTAATGCTTATATCTATCATATGGCACTCTATCGTAGTGGTACTCCTTGTTCATCACAAAGTGCTTCTTTTTATCCTAGTAGTACTCCCTATTCATCACAAAGTGCTTCTTTGATCCTATCTTTTAGGGCACCTACTTGAGTGTATCATCTTGAGTAGCTTATCCAATTGGCAACGTATTTTCTATCACAGAATTGTCAATTTCAGCCTAATCTAGTTGGCAATGTATGTTCTATCATAGAATTGTCAATTTTTATGGTACTCCCTGTTCATCACAAAGTTCCTCACTCTATCCTATCCTAGGGCCTCTGCTTGAGTGTATCCTCTTGAGTAGTTTCCTAATTGGCAACGTATGTTCTATCACAGAATTGTCAATCCTAGCCCTATTTGCTATCCTAGTCTTCCCTAGAGGACCTGCTTGAGTGTATCCTCTCAGCAGCTTATCCAATCGACAACGTGTGTTTATCACAAAACTACCGATTTGACCTTGAAGACATAAATGCGCATTTATGACACAAATGCGCTTGCATATTTCACAAATGCGCCTGCCCTGAATAGACGCATCTAGATTACACAGACGTGCCTCTCATTGGCATAGATGCGCTTGTCATGCATAGACGTGCTTGAAAGATACAGACGCGCTCGCATCTAACACATACACTACTGAATTCAGAGATGTGCATGACACCAACAGAGACGCACCTGGCACCAACGCAAACGTGCCTTAACATTTTTCCCCCACTTGACATTATTTTAGACATACATAAAGCGCATTTATTTCACTACCTAGCATGCATTTATGATGACAATTAATGAAACAAAGTACAAGGAGGTTTTGTGGTACTTACCAGCTCTCCTGCATCTGCTTACCTCTGATATCGGCAAATGCGATTGAATCTGTGCACCAATGCCATTGTTGTTGACTGCTCTATGCTCTCTCTGCACTCTAATCTCTTAGGTGTGTGGATGACAATGCCCATCTTGGGACAAATTTGTATCAGTTCATCTTATCTTCTTTGAAACAACGTGACAAGCTGCATTATCTCAAAGAGGGGCAAAATGTAGACACCTAAAATTGTCCTATCTAATTAAATAAATATTTTATTTATATTTAATTATTTTAGCCTAATTCTTCTATTAATTAAATAAATACTTATTTATTTAATTAATTAATTTACCCTTTTCTAGCCTTATTTCTCATTTAAATAAATAATTTTATTTATTTAAATTATCCTTTTCCTAAAATTAAATAAATACTTTTATTTATTTAATTGATCCCACTTCCTCTATTAATTAAATAAATATTTATTTAATTAATTAATTCATTAGCCTTTTCTACCTATGACACATGTCGTTCATCTCTTAATTCCTACACTACCTACCCTCTCATTATTTTCTTATTTCTTTTACCTACCCACTAATCCTAGCCGACCATTTATCTTTTACACCTCTCAATCTTATCCCTCCATTTCTTATAATGTCTTCTATATAAGGAGATGCTTCCTTCATTATCAACCCTGATTTCCTACGCATTCTAATTGAATCAACTCTTGGACTAGCATTCAAACTTTCATATGCGATCAAGCCTACTTGCAACCACATTTCTATTCTTTGTTGAGCTCTTGTGCACACATAAAATCTGAGAGAAAATATATTAAGCAAGATCAATGGAGATAGGAAGAAAGAAGATCCAAACCCCATTGGACATGTGATGGTATAATCTTTGTGATTTTATTTGATTTGCATTTTCTTAGGTAATCTTCATATGTTATGGTGGATTTTTGTTGTTGTTAGGCTAGGGTTTTGTGGTTGAATCTATTTAGTCTTTTTTTTGTATTAAGTATCATAGAATTCCACGTTACAAATTTATTACAAATACTGACTCCTTTCGAGCAAACTTATTACAAATACTAGCTCCTTTCGAGCAAAAATACAAGCTCCTTTCAAGCACCAAACTAGAAACAACAATTGGAAGACCAAGGGTCACAACTCTAGAAATCCACTTTAAACAATGTGACAACTACAACCGATGGAAGACCAAGAGTCACAACTTAGAATTCCACAAAGATGTCCCTCATGGGAGTTGAACTTGGGTCTCCACATTGAGAACTCAATGCTTTAACCTACTAAGCTCAACCCCCTACACAAATCTATTTGGTCTTTCAATATTATTGTTTCCATTTTTACCATAAACACCTATCACCTTGAAAACATAGAAAATGAGAGATTTCTTTTTATCCCTTCATTGCAAAATTTTTTAAACTATTTGGAGATGTTGCTCCAAAAAAGAATGGTGCTCATTTTAACCAACAAATAAATGATGAGATAAAGAAAATCAGGTTTGTGTTGTTCTTTTTAAGGAGCACCAAAGTAAGTTAGCTAAACTAGGTCCAACTATCCCTGCAGAAACTCATGAAAACGTTATCACATTGTGGGCTCACTATCCTAATTTTATTCCTTTGGTTACAAATTTTTTCCTTACTATCTGTCAAGATTCTATTTGTAAAATAGGACAGTAAAAAGACTAGAATATGACAGAGAAAAAGACAGAGCGGTTAATCTTGACAACATTCAACGAATTAGAATTAGATTTTGCAAAAATACGAATTCGTGTACACTTGAATGTGAATTGTTCTGCACTCAAATGTGAATTTTTGTGCACTCAAATGCATCTGTACTTCTGATTGAATGTGTATCAGAGTCTAGTCGAATGTGAATAATTAAGAAACATAAATAAAAGACAGAAAAGGAATCTGCAAAAATGAGCGATTAACTCAGAATGGCATTACCCATTACTTCGATCTCATCCAACATGTTATACTTCATCAAGTATTTATGCACAATGGAATAATATCCCGATATAGTAATTTGGTCTTTTAGGTCTTGGATCTTTTTCTTTGCTTTGAGTATCCACTGGTAAGCTCTTTGTTGTCTTCCGTTTTCTGATCTCCTTCTGGCACCTAAAATTTTGAACATTACCCCTCCTGGGCCATAAGATCAAATGCATTTAACACAGAAAAATAAAAAAGTTCCAGATTTAGAAAATAATTGTGGGTTGGTAGCAAAAATGGATGAAAAACATAAACGACAAATTAAATTGAGAATGCAATTAATTCTAGCAAATGTGAATCACTATGTAAGTGAATGTGCATCATCATGCAGGCGAATGCAAAAATTTGTCAACTCGAATGCAGTATGGTGTGAGAGAATGTGAATTTTTGCGTTCGAATGCGTAGTTTTTCCTGTGTCCATATGGAATCCTACAAAAACACAAAAGTCATATGAAAAATTTAAATGTTGTTGCTTTCACATTAGATTCACCATCGTGTCTAGGGGTAAATTCAGTCATAAATAACATAATCAGATTATAAGAGAGAATCACAACTCTAATCTAATTAGAAATATTCCTAAATGACAATGAAATAATGCTATATCAATTGAGTAATGAAAGAAATTAATTTAAACTCCCTCAATTGATTTAATAAGGCTTCCATTTCTCTTCTCTGAATTGTGGATGTAGGTGGCTCTCAGGCGTTGTACTAGGATTCCTACATAAGATAGACAATTGCTTTGAAGATTATAATTCTATGATTCTAGCTTGAAATTGGAAAATAAGTCTTGCTTTTATAAATTTTCACGTGAGATGGGGGGAGAAATTGACCTGAAGTGTTGATTGATAGATAATTGATTTTGATTGATCAATTAAGTGGATTGAATGATCTATTAACGGGATAAATTAACTTATTAACTCATTTGATTGATCTGTTAACAAGATTGATTGACTAGATGATTGAATTGATTAGCCAGTTGACTAGATTGATTGAGGAGAACTCTGAATTGATTTATTAGTCAAAAAAGGTGATTTGGAGTGAAAAGGGGGGGGATTGGAGAGTTAATTGAGTCAACTAATTAGTTAACTGATTTGATGAACTAGTCATGATTTTCAACATGTGTTGTAGGAGATTGAATTAAAATTCATTTTCATTTTCATTTGAATTTGAATTTTCGAATGATGAAATGCACATGAGATTTATTGAAAATCATTGAGATTCATATTTGTTGAAATGTGAATTTGGGGGAAAATGAAATTATATGGAATTATTTAAAATTTGAATTTGGGGAATTGGAAGAGTTAAGTTAATTAATTAAATTATTTAAATTAAATTGTTTAATCATTATAAATGAAATTAATTAAATAATAAAGATTATTTAACTAAGGAATATATTGCAATTAATTAAATAATTAATATTCGAGAAAGAGTTAAATGATTTATTGATTGCCAATACTGGCATGTTGTGATGGTTAAGTTGTTGTATTGTTGTTCTTGCCATCAAGGTTCAAGCCCCGCTGGTTCATAGCTCCGGGTTAAAAGTGTTTGCCCCTCAAAAAATAAAAAATAAAAATGATGAATTGATTAAAAGAAAAAAATTGAATGAAATCAGTAATGATTGATGATGATTGAGTTAATTCTAAAGAAAAATTAACTTAATTAAATAATTAAAGAATTATTCAATTAATTAGGACGAATAGTAGTGTGTGATTAATGAGACATTTTTAGGTGTCTACAAGAACTAGACTTCGAAGAAGCAAAACAACCTCAACATTGTGGTATCCCATTGTTTGACACTTTTTTGATGAAATTTTAGGGAGATACACATAGTGACATCCTAATCTTGAATATATTTATGATATCTAAACTTGACACTTTGAGGACACTAATGTCTAGCTACATAGTCCAACACATTTAGTCTCAAATTGCAAACATTGGTTCCTTTTTGTTCCCTATTTTTAAATTTGTACTAAGAGTCTACATATCTAATATAATACTTAGTGTTTATTTTGTTTACTCTCAATTTTACATCATTAGACCTAGTTCTCACATTTCTCTATCAAACCAATTCAATCAATCATTAGCATCCATCTCACCCAATAGGTTTGAAGTTGGGCCTATTGATTATTATCAATGTATTGATGCGGTAAATGAGTTTGATTCCTAGTCTACATATTTAGACTCGTGAATCTCATTTACCCAACATCACAAATTCTTTTCTATTTTAGATAAATAATTATGACAAAAGGTGATGTCAAATGGAAAGAGAAATTTCAATATGCGTAGATTTATGAATTTTATTTAAAATAATATATTTACCAAAATAGTGAAAAAGCATATCCATGCACTAAAGTTTCAAGTTATCAATCCGCACAACAAAATTGAAGTACAAATGATTAAATTTACTATATAAAAAGTGGCACTCCATGAAACCTCAATTTCAATAAATTATCAACAACTAAATTTTAGTGTTTATTTTATAAAATACTATATTCAAAATTTTTTTCATTTATGTTAAAAATTACAGACATAAAATACACTAAAATATATACATTTTATTAGTTTACATCATTTCAAAACACAAAACATTTATGTCACTTTTTATTATTTAATTTAAAAGGTTGAATCAGTGTTGAACATTTCCTTTATAAAAGTGTGACACGACTTCAAGCACTTTTACCCATTATCCTTTTCATTTCTCAACAATTCACTCGATACAACATTAGAACTAACTACAACTGCTTGACCAAATCCATTTCTAGGAATATTCATCACAAAATTCTTAAAAGGCTAATAATTTAGAATTATTTTACTATACAATACTAATTATTTTAGACTCGGAATTAACTAAATACATAAGTTTTACATCCTATTCCTCACATGCTCCAAACATATTTAACTTTAATCTTTAATTGGTTATTATTGTTATCTTATTCTAAGTAGGGTAACATAAGAGTAAGAGTACCTTGGAACCTTTGTACCTTGGAACCTTGGAATCCATTGTAGAATCCTTGATTTTATAGGTATAAATTAGATAATTTTATTAATTTTTACCTTCTAAGTTGTGTCCCAAATATCCTTATCCTTCATTATTTTCATGTCCACTTCTCACCATAAACATGGAGCATATTAATTATCATTCCAGGAATTCTTTCAAAGTTATATGTAGTTGTTTAGGAACAATATATAATATTTATTTTAATCATTTTGAATATCGTAAGAATATCAAAATTAGTCCATATGGAGGGACCTATGTTCATGCGTAATATGGACTATTTTATAAAGTGAATATGTTTTGTGTAATGTGAATTCCTTGTATATTGCTATATGAAATTAATATTGTTTTGTATTTTTTCTTATTTATATTGTTATAATAAAGATACAAGTGCAATTGGAAGTGGAAGTGGTATTTCATTATAGAGCTATAATACCTCATTAATGTTGATTTTCTATAAGGTTATTTTCCTCTTGTTGAAACATCCCATTTAGTATAGGGAAAGAAATTACCTTTTTCAAGATGTTGAATGTATTAATGATAATTCATGGTGCATTAAATATCTAGAGTTAATAGAAGATAATATTTTCTTGGATGATTTTAGTGTGTTGATGATTTATGGTTCTTAAAATAGTAATGCAAAAACCATAATGAGTGTTTGGGGTTACCTCATGCTTAAAAATTGTATTCCTTAGATGATCTTATACAATTTCTTTATCAAATGCTTTCTCATTGTTTCCATGCATCATGAAATGTATGGAAACTATTTTTTTAATAAAATTATCATATATGATTTTTATTTTTATTATATTGTAACTGAAATTTTTTATTGTTCTTTACTTTTTTAGAAAAAATTATACTATAATGTGGATATTAATATGTTATTTATGTCAAGAATCTCACAAAATATTTCTATTATTGATTATAATGATCTCTAAATCTATCCAATATCTTCTTTAACTAATTTATATCTTCTCTAATTAATTTTAATAATATTTTTTCTCAAGTTTTTTCTTGAGAACACCTCTTTGTTTAACTTATTATTTGAATCATACTAAAATTTATATTTGTTTAAAACTATACTCATTTCAAATTGAAATGCTACACTAACAATAGGTCTATTTTTTTTATGGTTTTGAATACAAAGCATCATTTTCAAGATAAAATTTGGTTTTTATTTAATAAAAAGGATATTAAAAATATTTCATATATTATATTTCTATATCTTAATTTTCAATTTGGAAAGATTAAAAAAAAAAACTTTGTTTTTAAATTTCAATCATAAAATATAATGTTTCTAAATTTTATTAGAATAATTTTAAAGGTATTTATTTTATAAAACTATAGAAAAAATGTACATAATAATAAAGATTTTTATTAATATTTTATAAGAAATAGATAATAAATTTAATGAATGCACAATCCTACAATATTAACCCTTATTACCCCTAAACTTAATCTTACCATAATTGAAACCTAAACCTAAACTTAACTCTACCCTTAGAATTAAAAATTGCCTAGAACTTGAACCATAATTGAACCCTAAACTTAAGTCTAACCTTAGAATTAAAAGTGACCCTCGTTGAACCCTAATCCTAATTGAATTCTAGCTCGAACCTTACCCTAATTTAACACTAATCCTAAAGTAATTGAATCATAATTTTAATTTTAACCCTAATTTAAGTCTAATACTAATCATAACTATGTTCAACCACTTATCATAATCAAACTCTAACCTTGACAATATCCCTAATCTAGACCAAATTGAACCCTAACCCTAAACTTATCTACAACCCTAGAATTAAGCCCTAACTACAAGTTAAATTATAATCTAACAATAATTGAATCATAGCCCTAGATTTAACCCTAACCCTAATTCAAGTCTAGCCTTCAATTTAACCCTAACCCTAATTGAACTTTAATCAATAATTGGACATTAATCCTTATTAAATCCTAACCCTAATCTACTCCATACCTTGATCCTAACTAAGCCATTACCATAATAAAAGCCTAAACATAATTGAACCCTAACTCTAATCAACTATAACCTTGAACCTTAACCATACACCTAACTCTTACTTAACCATAACCCAAAAACCTAACCCTAATAATAATCCTTAGTCCTAACCCTGACCGTAACTTAAAATGTATCTCCAACCCTAAACCTATTCCTAACCTTAACCATAATGTCGATCATATCCATAATTGTAATCCTAACTCTAACCCTACACCCTAACCCTAACCCTAACCCTAAACCTAACCATTATTTAAACCCTTATGCCATTTAAAACTAAACTCTAAACCTAGCCTAGCCATAATTCTAACCCTAAACTTGTTCGTAACCCAAACCTTAAACATGATGTAAACCCAAAGCATAATCCTAACACTGACCCCTAAACCAAACTCTAAACACGATGTAAACCCAAACTAATCCTAATCCTAACACTAACCCCTAACCCAAACCATAACCGGACCCTAAACTTAAATATAACCCTAATTGAATTCCAACCATTACCTAACCCTAATCATATATCTAACTATAGAATTAAACCCTACCTATAACTTCAACCTTAATATAACCCTAATTATAACCCTAACCTAATCAAAACCCTAACACTTATTGAACCCTAATCTTAATTGAATTCTAGTCCAAACCCTAACCTAATCAAAACCCTAACACTTATTGAACCCTAATCTTAATTGAATTCTAGTCCAAACCCTAACCCTAATTAAACATTAATCCTAATTTAACTATAACCCTAATGTAATTGAATCCTAAAGCTAATTCTTACCCTAATTGAACTCTTATAAAAAACCTAACTATAATTAAAACCTTACCATAATCAAACCCTAATCTTGACTTGATATCCCTAATCTAGAGCTAATTGAACCCTAAACCCTAAACTAATCCTAAACTTCAACCTAACCCTAAATTTAAATACAACCCTATAATTAAGCCCTAACTACAACTTGAACCCTAATTAACCATAACTAAATCCTATCTTATGTTAGATACTTGGTTAGTCCCAAAGACATTGAGAAGGGGGGGGGGGGGGGGTTAATCAGTGTCTAACCAGTAGATGAAATATTTAAACCTATTTGCAACTTTACAACCCAAATTAATATACCGGTAAGCAAATAATAATGCAGTATAGAGAAACAAAAGAATAAGCATTAATGCACACCATAACACACATATTTTTGGCGAGGAAACCGAGTAAGGGAAAAACCTCGGTGGGATTTATGACCCACAATATTTACTCACTGACCAATATGAATAAATATTACTTAGTACAATAGGGGCCTGCACATGCAGGAAGGCCAACTTCCTAGAGGTCATTTCTCAATACAAAAATGGAGTCTCAGTGACTACACAATTGGATGGTTAAATCCAATAACAATGTACTTCTCAAAATAGCATCTGCAATGCTGGATTCAGTACTGGTTTAAGCTCTGTCTGATACCTCTGCCAAAACCTTGCTTTGCTCTACTCTAGTTCTTATTCGCTCTTAAGATAAATACATCAAAATGCATATACAATTATTCACTCTCATATATCACTTACATACATACATACCTACATACATACACTCACACAATTCAAATGACCTACAAGATCTCATACATATATGAGTCTTTACAATACATCATGTCGGCCATACAAATATAATACTACATTACAATACAATTTGCATAAACAATATTATTTCCAAGTTGTCTTGGATTGCCGGTGTAAATGGATGCCGATGTGAATAGACCTTTGTAGTGACTAACGGTGCCAGTAGGTGAATTTTGTTGCCAGTAGAAACTTTGAACCCTATTACCAATTGGTTGCCATCAATGACAACATCAACCATTCTCATCTGAGTGTATAATGCCAACATCTTAAACTTAATCCAAACCCTAATTAGACTCTAATATTAATTGAACTCTAATTTTAATCTAACCCTTACCATAGTCACACCCTAATCATAATTGAACCCAAACTCTAATTAGCTATAACCATAACCCTTAACTCTAATCCCTGTAATTGAATGCTAACCCTAACCTAATTCTAAAGTTAACTATAACCATATAAATAGACCCTACCTACAACTTCAACCTTAAACTAAACCTAATATGAACCCTAACCCTTATTAAATCCTAATCCTAATTTAATACTAACCCTCACCCTCACCATGCCTTATCTTAACCATAATGTCCTAACTATACCTTGACTTCGACCTTAAAATCAAGATTTATTATATAATCCTAACCCTCACACCATGATTTATCCTTAAATCCTAACCCTATTTGAATACTAATTTTAATTATAACTCTAACCATAATTAAACCTTAAATAAATTGAAATGATAATCCTAACCCTAATCAAGATGTAAATCCTAACACTAACAATAACCATAAAATTATAACCTTAAACCTAACTGTAACCCAAACCCTAAACTAACCCTAATCCTAACAATGATGTAAACCCTAACTATCATCCTAATCCTAATCCTAAACGTTATCCCGAACCATAACCCTAACCCTAAACCTAACCATAATCTTAGGCCCTACCCTATCCACAATCCTAACAATAACCCTAATCATGGTGTAAATCCTAACCATAATGCTAACCCTAGAAACCTAACCCTGATCATGATTTAAACACTAGCATTAATCCTAACGCTAACCTTTAACCCAAACCCTAAAAATGATGTAAACCATAACCCTAGATATAATAATAACGTTAAACCTAACCCTAACTCGAACCATGATGTAAACCATAACCTTTACCATAGTCCTAACTACAACTCTAAACCATTACCCTAATAGTAGCCCTAACCCTAACCTAACCTGATCATAAGCCTAAAACCTAACCCTAAAAATAGGGAATGACTCCACAACCCTTAGGATGCACTAATCATCTATTATAATGTATTATTAATATATGAAGGGTGTTAATATCTTGGTGCATCATAAGGGCTAGATAACTATTTCCCTAAAAATAACCCTATCCATAATTCTAACCACGATGTAAACCCTAATCCTAACCATGATGCAAATCCTAACCATAACCATAACCCTAACCATAATTATAACCTTAAACCTAACTATAACTAAAACCCTAAACCCTAGCCCAAGCAATAACCCTAACACTAACCATAACCATGATATAAACACTAACATTAATCCTAACACTAACCCTTAACCCTAACCCTGACCATTATATAAATCCTAACCCTAGACATAATCCTAACCATAACTGTAACCCTATGCCTAACCATAAACCTAACCATAACTCTAGACTGTAACCCTAATTTAACCATAACCATAAACCCTAACCCTAACAATAGTCCTTAGCCCTAACCCTAGAACCTAACCCTAAATGTAAACCTAACCCTAACCATAACTTGAAACCTATCCTAATCCTAAGAGTAAATCCTATCAATAATCCTAATGCTAACCTTAAACCCTAACCCAAGAAAACCCTAACCCTAACCTTAATCATAAACCCTAACCCTATCAATAATCCTCACCCTAACCCTAAGTATGATGCAAATCCTAACCATAAGCCTAAACCTAACGCTAGCCATGATGTTAATCATGACCCTAACCCCAACCCTAACCCTAACCCTATCCATAATTCTAACTATGACCCTAACCATAATCTTAAACCTAACCTTAACCCCAACCATGATGTAAACAATAAACCTAACCATAACCCCAAACCATAACCCTAATCATAATCCTAACCCTAACCCTAACCATAACACTAACCTAACCATAATCCTAAACCCTAACCATAACAATAATCGTACGCTAAATTTAACCCTAACCCAATTTAAACTTTAATTATAATCTATTCCTAACCTTAATCTAGCCCAAATCCTAATCCTAATTAAAATTTAATACTAACCCTCACCCTCACCATGTCTTATCTTAACCATAACCCTAATTAAACCTTGACTTCGATCTTAAAATCAAGATTTATTATATAATCCTAACCCTCACACCATGCTTTATCATTAAACCCTAACCTTACTTGAATACTAATTCTAATTCTAACTCTAACCATAATAAACTCTAAATAAATTGTAATGATAATCCTAACCCTAATCAAGATGTAAATCCTAATGCTAATAATAACCATAAAATTATAACCTTAAACCTGACTGCAACCCAAACCCTAAACTAACCCTAATCCTACAATGATGTAAACCCTAACTATCATCCTAATCCTAATCCTGAACGCTATCCCAAACCATAACCCTAACCCTAAACCTAACCATAATCCTAGGCCCTACCCTATCCATAATCCTAACAATAACCCTAATCATGGTATAAATCCTAACCATAATGCTAACCCTAGAAACCTAACCCTGATCATGATGTAAACACTAAAATTAATACTAACACTAACCTTTAACCCAAACCCAAACAATGATGTAAAGCATAACCCTAGCTATAATACTAACGTTAACCCTAAACCTAACCTGAACCATGATGTAAACCATAACCTTTACCATAGTCCTAACTACAACTCTAAACCATTACCCTGATAATATCCCTAACCCTAACTTAACCTAACCATAAGCCTAAAACCTAACCCTAAAATAGGGAATGACTCTACAACCCTTAGGATGGACCAATCGTCTATTATAATGTATTATTAATATATGAAGGGTGTTAATATCTTGGTGCATCCTAAGGGCTAGATAGCTATTTCCCTAAAAATAACCCTACCCATAATTCTAACCAGGATGTAAACCCTAATCCTAACCATGATGTAAATCCTAACCCTAACCCTAACCCTAATTATAACCTTAAACCTAACTATAACCAAAACCCTAAACCCTAACCCAAGCAATAACCCAAAGACTAACCATAACCGTGATATAAACACTAACATTAATCCTAACAATAACCCTTATTCCTAACCCTTACCATGATGTAGACCCTAACCCTAGACATAATCCTAACCATAACTGTAACCCTATGCCTAACCATAAACCTAACCCTAACTCCAACACCAACCATGATGTAACCCTAACCATAACTCTAGACCTTAACCCTAATTTAACCATAACCATAAACCCTAACCCTAACAATAATCATTGGCCCTAACTATAAAACCTAATCTTAAACGTAACCCTAACCCTAACCATAACTTGAAACCTATCCCTAATCCTAAGAGTAAATCCTATCAATAATCCTAATGCTAACCTTAAACCTTAACCCAAAAAAAACTCTAATCCCAGCCATAATCCTCACCCTAACCCTAAGTATGATGTAAATCCTAACCATAAGCCTAAACCTAACCCTAACCATGATGTTATTCATGACCCTAACCCCAACCCTAGTCCTAACCCTAACTATGATGTAAACCCTAACCCTATCCATAGTCCTAACTATGACCCTAACCATAATCATAAACCTAACCTTAACCCCAACCATGATGTAAACAATAAACCTAACAATAACCCCAAACCATAAACCTAATCATAATCCTTACCCTAACCCTAACCATAACACTAACCTAACCATAATCCTAAACCCCGACCATAACAATAATCCTACCCTAAACTTAACCCTAACCCAAATTGAACTTTAATTATAATTTATTCCTAACCTTAATCTAGCCCAAACTAGGTAATCCAAATTGAAATTTAATACCAATTCAACCCTAACCTTAAAATAATTGAACCATTATCCTAATTCTAACCCTAACCTTGATGTAAACCCTAAACATAATTGTAACCCTTACACTATACCCTAACCATAAACTTAACCTTAACGCTAAAACCTAACCCTAACCATAATCCTAAACTAAAAACCAAACCCTAACCTTGATGCTAACCCTAACCATGATATGCACCCTAACCAGTATCATAATCATAACCTTAAACCTCAACCCTAATCATAATCCTAACCATTATGTATACCTTAACCTTGACCATAATACTAACCTTAACTCTAATCCAAAACATAACCATAAAACAAATCCTAATCCTAACTATACCCCTAGTTATAATTCTAACTCTAACCCTAACAATAATTATGCTTACCCTAACCCTAGCTTTTGATAGTTATGATACTAAATGTAAGTACAGATCCAATAGCCAACAAGATGAGAGGGGGGGGGGGGTGAATCATACAAACTTAATCTTCCATAAAAACATCAGATTCAACCTCGGTAGCATATACTTCAATAATATAACCAAACCTGCTAAACATACAAACTCAAAAGCATATAAATATCATAAACCTCATAACACCAGATTTAACATGGAAACCCAAATAGGGAAAAACCACTGTGGGATTTCGGACCCACTAAGAAATATACTCTTCTAGAGTATGCTAGGTTAAAAGAAAATCCTGTTAAAGATTACAAACACATTGCTAGATGTGACCTGGTTAAGGGATTTCCCTCAAATCTATTAGGATCTTCACCTTGTTAGAAGTGACCTTGTTAAAGGATTTCAAACACTCAATCAGAATGTCACCTTGCTAGAGGGTTTTACAAATAAGATTGTTAAGTCCACTCGGTTAAGAGATTTTATGTCACTTCACAAAATAACAGTAATAAAAATCTATCTACAACTTCACATCTAAAATGCTAAAGCAGATTCTTATTTGTTCAATACAATCTAGACATAGAACTAATCTTGTCCATCTATTGGGCTTCTATACTCTGTTATTCAAAATACGTCTTCAAGCTTCAGTGCTCGGTAATCACTATGTAGCATCCCCCTGCATACACTTCCCCGCATACATTGTTTATCAACAGTTCCCTATTTATAAACAATTAGCTAATCGCTTAATCTCCTTTATCACATTTCCCATGATCAATCATAGCCATCAGATCTTCAAACTTGACCAGTGTTCAATGCATCTTTTGATCTGGAAATGTTTTACCTCACCTTGGAACTTGCATATATTTCTTGGAACTTGTGCTAGGGTATTGCGGTTCAATCTGAACTGTAGATCTTCCTGTCGATCTTCCATTGCCACAAATTCTTAACAAACTTTATTTACGACATACCAATCATTTAAGCAACTCCATCTCATTAGCTTCCTTCATTAAATAATGCATGTAAACATTTAATGCATTCTATTACAGCTCGGTTACAACTCGGTTACAACTCGGTTATAACTCAGTAAATACTAAACTTCACTCGGTAGACATTCCGCCTTCATTAACCGATAGTGATAACCTTAGGGTTTACCGACTAGGTTCTTTGCTTGGTAACAAAGTATAGTATTAACCTTACAATTTATATCATATATATGATGTCAAAACAATCTAAACATCATGATCTCATCATTGTCTGACTCGGTAATAGTTGCCCATTGAATACCTTATTCATCCTCTTATTCATCATAATCTTTCTGTGTCTTTTACCGACATCTTTATACTCTTTAAATCATATTTCTAAAGATATTGCAACATCATATTGAATTAGAAAATCAATTTCTTGACATCAATGACAAAATAATAATATTAAGACAGTAGACATCCTTAATCAGTTGTATCCATAATCATCAACAACCTTCTCAATATCCTTTATTGAAATGTCAACAATCCTTCATTATCTATTATAATGCTAAATTGCCAACAATCTCCCCCTTTGGCATTGATGGCAAAACCAATTGAGTTGACCTTAAAAGATTCGGATTGTTGTGATTCTGAAATGCTGAAATGCTCTCTTGTTGTCAACAGATTTTCTCCCCCATACATTAGACTTCTCAGTTTTCTGTCCAATCTCAGTCTTCTCCCCTTTCTCAGTTTTCTCCCCCTTTGACAACAATGCCAAAAAGTAAAGAACTAAAACATAATTCTGTCTTGTATTAAGTGAATTCCTGCTGTTGTGTATCAACTGAGTCTCAATCAGAGCATTTTGTCTTCAATTTTTGTTCCCTGTATTGTATCTTGTATTGTTTCCTATAATATCTCCTGTACACCTTTAGAAAACCTCCTAAAGTGTGTAAATCAGCATCAACTCCTAAAAGATATTCGATAGAGTCATCAGATTGATGCTTTCACCGAACTTGGTCAATGAGTGGAAGATAGGGGTAGGACCCCTAACTTACTTCTGAGATATTCAAAAGTGTCCCTTGGTAGTGGTTTGGTAAAGATATCTGCTATTTGTTCCTTTGTGCTAACATACTCCAACACCACTTTCTTCTCTTGAGCTTCTTCTCTAAGATAATGATATTTGATAGAGATGTGCTTTGTCTTAGAGTGCATAACAGGATTTTTCGAAATGTTAATGGCACTAGTATTGTCACATAATATAGTTACTAGCTCGGTAACTTTCTCATTTATACCTTCCAACAGTTGTTTGATCCATGGAATGTTGGTACAATTCAATGCTGCAACAATGTATTCAGCTTCTGCTGTTGACTGTGAAACACATCCTTGTTTCTTGCTAAGCCAACTCACTAGTCTTTCTCCTAAAAAGAAAGCTCCTCCACTTGTGCTTTTTCTATCATCAATGTTGCCTGCCCAATCAGCATCAGTATAAACTTTTAAATCAAAATCATTTCCTTTCCGATATACTAAGCCATAATCTTCAGTGCCTTTCAAGTATCTAAAAATTCTTTTGATTGATGTCATGTGTGTTTCCTTAGGATCTGCAAAGAATCTTGCAACTATACCTACTGCATGTGCTATGTCTAGTCTGTTGTGAACAACATATTGTAGCTTTCCAATCATCAATCGGTAAAGTGTCTCATCAACAGATGTAGATTCATCATTCTTTGATAATTTACAGTTGGTAGTCATAGGAGTACTTACTGGTTTTGAATCCTCCATTCCATATTTCTTCAAGATTTCCTTTATGTACTTGGATTGAGTAATGAAAATCTCATTTTTCATTTGTAGTATCTATAAACCTATAAAATACTTTATCTCACTGATTAATGACATCTCAAATTCTTTTCTCATTTCATTTCCAAAGTTCTTGAATAAAGAGTCATTTCCACAAAATATAATATCATCAACAAATATGGCTGAGATCAGTATTCCATTTTCATCAATCTTCATGTACATATTGTTGTTCTCACTTGTCCTTATAAAACCAATCTTAATCAAATAAGAGTGCAATCTTTCATACCATGCTCTAGGTGCGTGTTTCAAACCATATAAAGCTTTGTTCAATTTACATACCTGATCTTTATTCTTGTCTTCAACAAATCCTTTAGGTTGTTCAATAAAAACTTCTTCTTCTAATATTCCATTTAGAAATGCAGATTTGACATCCATTTGATATACCTTGAAGTTTTTGAAAGCAACATATGCCAACAATGTTCTTACTCCTTCAAGTCTAGCAACAGGTGCAAACGTTTCACCATAATCAATTCCTTCTTCTTGAGCATAACCTTTGCAAACTAGTCTTTCTTTGTTTCGAATGACCTCTCCTTTTTCATTTAGCTTGTTTCTGAAAATCCACTTTGTACCAATTACATTTTTGTCCTTCGGTCTTGGGATTAGTGTCCATGTGTCATTCTTCTTGATTTGATCAATCTCTTCTATCGTAACATTTATCCAATCTTCACTTTTAAATGCCTCTTTCACTATTCTCGGTTCAAATTCAGATATCAGACATGTGTTCTGTCTTAGTTTGTTCCTTGTCATCACTGGATCATCCTTATGTCCTATAATCTAACTTGGTGCATGATGTCTTCTGACATACTTGGCTAATATAGGCTCGGTAGGCTCTGTATGATCTTCTTCATCACTCGGTAACTGGATATTCTCTTCATTTTCTTCAACAGTTTTCTCGGTAAGACTTGTCAGTTGAACATAGACAAATTCATCATAGTCTTCTGGTTCTTTGGAATTTCCTTCATCATTTCTTTCTGCAAATTCATCAATTTTCATATTTGCACTTTCTACTATTTTGTTAGATGATTTGATTAGACATTTAAATGCTTTGCTTCTAGAAGAATAACCTAGAAATGTTCCTTCTTCACTTTTATGATCAAACTTGCCATTTCTATCATCTTTGTGAACATAGCATCTACTTCCAAAGATTTTAAAATAACTTACATTAGGTTTCTTATCATACCATATTTCATATGGTGTCTTCAAAGTACCTTTCTTCAATTGTACTCAGTTCAGAGTGTAAACTGTTGTGCTTATTGCTTCTCTCCAAAATGTTTGTGGCACTTTCTTTTCAATCATCAGTGTTCTAGCACAATCCACAATAGATCTTTTTCTTCTCTCAGCTATTCCATTCTGTTGTGGAGTTCTCGGTGCAGAGACTTGTCTTTTAATACCATGATCATTGCAGAATAAGTTGAATTCATCAGATGTGAACTCTCCTCCTCTATCTAATCTAAGACATTTCAGTTGTCTTCCTGTTTCATTTTCAATTCTTGCCTTGTACCATTTAAACAGTTGAAAAGCTTCTGATTTTTCTTTTAAAAACATTACTGACATCATTCTTGAATAGTCATCCACAAATAATATGAAATATTTTTCACCATAATAACTTTGAACTTTCATAGGACCACAAAGATCAGTGTGCACAAGATCTAAAATTCCCTTAGAAGTGTAAGAATAACTTGTAAAGCTTGATCTTGTCATCTTACCCATCTGGCATCCTTGGCACATAGCATTCTCAGGTTTTTCAAGACCCGGTAGACCTCTTACTCGGTGCTTCTTACTTATTTTTATCAGATTATCAAAATTTACATGACAAAACCTTTTATGCCATAACCAGGTATCATCTATCTTTGCATAAAGACATCTATTCCAAGTTGAGTCAAGATGAAATGTATTACCTTTTGTTTGTGTCCCGGTAGTAGCTAACTTTCCATTCTTGTCATGAACTTTGACAATTCCTTTCTGAAATTCTATTCAGTAACCTGTGTTGTTTAGCTTTGCTACACTCAACAAATTGTATTTCAAACCTTCAACCTAATAAACATCATTACATTTAGCATTGTCAAAAAGTGTTATGGATCCTTTACCTCTTACCAGACATGGTGCATCATTACCAAATCTAGCATAGCCTCCATCATAATCTTCTAACATAACAAACTTGTGTTTATCTCCTGTCATATGATGTGAGCATCCATTATCTATGATGCAAGAATCATTAGTGTTTATGTGAGATGTTAGGGCTTTTTCTTCATACTTTTCTTCATCTGATCCATCTTTGATAGCCACATAAACTACTTCCTCTGTATCAATGTCATCTGATTTATCATCATTGGATTCCTCATTGGCTATTAAGCATGTCTTTCTATCTCTTCTTCTAAAGTCTCGGTGTCCTCTATAATGATTATCTTTTTGTCTTTCATCTCAATAATCTCTCTTTTTTAGTAGAATCTTTGTCAAGACAGTTAGAAGCTATATGTCCTATTTTATCACAATTGAAACATTTCAAAGGTAGTTTTCCTTTATACTTACCTTTGCCTCTCGGTAACCTTCTAGCTAATAGTGCTTCAAACTCTTCTTGCTTTCTGATTTCCTCATACAGTTTGTGTACTTCTTCCATGTTCTTACGAAATCTTTCACTTGCTCCACTGTGACCTCCTTCAGAGTGCTTATACTTTCTTTCATTGTAATCATTAGATTCATCAAGATGAAAAGAACTAAATGCAGATTCAACTTTATTTACCAAAGATCCACTGTTATCAAAGCTACTTAACTCAAATGCATGTAGCTTACCAATGGTAGCATCCAAAGAAACTGGCATATTAGGTACAGACCTTAATTCATTGATTGCAGAGACTCGGATTGCATAAGCTAGTAGAAGGGTTCTTAACAACTTACTTCTTATATCCTTTTCTTCAATAGTCCCACCTGCTCCTTTGATTTGATTGACAATCTCTTTTAGTCTTGTATTGTACTGAGTTATGTTCTCACCTTCATTCATCCTCATGGATTCAAGTTGTCTTCTTAGACTATCTACTTTTTCTCTTTGAACATGTTCATCTGCTCCATACACTGATATGAGCTTATCCCACATTGCCTTTGCATCATTGCAGCCTTCTAGATCATTAAACTCTGAGTCGGTCAATGCAAATGTTATTTCAATCATTGCATGGATATGTTCTTGCTTTGCCTTTATCTCTTCCATTGTCAATGGATAGGTGCTCGGTGTAAAAAAATCATTCTTCAGATAGTATACAACATATTCTCGAACTCCTGATAGATGTAGCTTCATCCTTTTCTGCCATGTAGAGAAACTTGACTTGTTCAGCTTCGATGCATCCCTCTTATACATCTTTGGATCTTTAACTCAAGTGCCTTTAAACTTTTCTTCCAGAGTCCAATGCTCTGATACCAATTGATAGTTATGATACTAAATGTAAGTATAGATCCAATAGCCAACAAGATGAGAGGGGGGGTGAATCATACAAACTTAATCTTCCATAAAAACATCAAATTCAACCTCGGTAACATATACTTCAATAATATAACCAAAACTGCTAAACATACAAACTCAAAAGCATATAAACATCATAAACCTCATAACACCAGATTTAACGTGGAAACCCAAATAGGGAAAAACCATTGTGGGATTTCGGACCCACTAAGAAATATACTCTTTTAGAGTATGCTCAGTTAAAAGCAAATCATGTTAAAGATTACAAACACATTGCTAGATGTGACCCGGTTAAGGGATTTCCCTCAGATCTGTTAGGATCTTCACCTTGTTAGAAGTGACCTTGTTAAAGGATTTCAAACACTCAATTAGAATGTCACCTTGCTAGAGAGTTTTACAAATAAGACTGTTAAGTCCACTCGGTTAAGAGATTTTCTGTCACTTCACAAAATAACAATAATAAATTTTCTATCTGCAACTTCACATCTAAAATGCTAAAGCAGATTCTTATTTGTTCAATACAATCTAGACATAGAACTAATCTTGTCCATCTGTTGGGCTTCTATACTCTGTTATTCAAAATAGGTCTTCAAGCTTCAGTGCTCGGTAATCACTATGTAGCATCCCTATGCATACACTTGCCCGCATACATTGTTTATCAATAGTTCCCTATTTATAAACAATTAGCTAATCGCTTAATCTCCTTTATCACATTTCCCATGATCAATCATAGCCATCAGATCTTCAAACTTGACCAGTGTTCAATGCATCTTTCGATCTGAAAATGTTTTACCTCACCTTGGAACTTGCATATATTTCTTGGAACTTGTGCTAGGGTATTGCGGTTCAATCTGAACTGTAGATCTTCCTGCTGATCTTCCATTGCCATAGATTCTTAACAAACTTTATTTACAGCATACCAATCATTTAAGCAACTCCAGCTCATCATCTTCATTAAATAGTGCATGTAAACATTTAATGCATTCTGTTATAGCTCGGTTACAACTCGGTTATAACTCGGTAAATACTAAACTTCACTCGGTAGACATTCCACCTTCATTAACCGATAGCGATAACCTTAGGGTTTACCGACTAGGTTATTTGCTTGGTAACATAGTATAGCATTAACCTTACAATTTATATCATATGTATGATCTCAAAACAATCTAAACATCATGATCTCATCATTGTTTGACTCGGTAATAGTTGCCCATTGAATACCTTATTCATCCTCTTATTCATCATAATCTTTCTGTGTCTTTTACCAACATCTTTATACTCTTTAAATCATATTTCTAAAGATATGGCAACATCATACTGAATTAGAAAATCAATTTCTTGACATCAATGACAAAATAATAATATTAAGACAGTCGACGTCCTTAATCAATTGTATCCATAATCATCAACAACCTTCTCAATATCCTTTATTGAAATGTCAACAATCCTTCATTGTCTGTTATAATGCTAAATTGCCAACACCTTTGATGTAAACCCTAAACATAATTGTAACCCTGACATTAAACCCTAAACCTAACCATAAAATTAACCCTAATATTAAACTGTAACCATAACCCTAATGCTAATTGTTAGAATTATCATGTATTAGCTAATAATTATTTATTTAATTATTATTCTATTATCCTCTACACTTAAGCTAAACTTAGGCATTTACTAATATTGTAGGTATTTAATAATTATTCTAAATATTAAATACACATTATCCCTTTAGGGTTTCTTTAGGGTTGCACAATCTCCTTTTATAAGGATTGTAGTGCATTTATTTTTTCATTCCCTCTCTGAATGATAATATTTTTCTTCAGAGCCATTATTGCTTTTTTGCCTCCATTCTTCTCTTGTGACAGGTATTTTACTTGCAGGAGTTCTTGGGATCTTTGAAGTTGTATTTCTCAACTTTTTCATGGTATCAAAGCCTACATTTGTTGCTACTTGTTCTTGATTAGGCTAGGGTTTCAAGTTTTTTCAAAGTTTTTTATTAGAATTTGGGGTGATTTTTCACCATAACTTGAGCAAACTGAGTTGTTTTTTGGAAAATTTTATATCATCGAAAAGATCTTTCCAAGCTCTCTTTAGATCTGGAGGTTTCATCTTTTGTTTTTGTTATTTTGATGTTTTTTTTTATGTCAAAGCCAGAAGTTCTTTTTTGCACTCCGGGAGGCATATCTTGAGCATCTGGACTCTGTTTTTGGCACATGAAATATTGTTGGAAAGATGGTTATGTTCACTTTCTAGTGGTATGGGTATTCTTTCCATAGTGTACTCCAAGTACATTATATTTAGTGTTCTGCATTTATGCACTCTAGTGAATATCTTGGATGTTTCAGCTCCAGGGATCCTTTTCTTTGTGTGGGATGACTCATCTTTGGCTATTATTTCTGTATTTCAAGCCTTTTGTCTTCTTTGAGCATTGTATACATCTTTTTGTAAGCATTTTCCTTTTCACAAACGCATTGAGATAAAGTGCCACTATGCTTTGCATGCTTGGGATCTTGCACATCTTATACCTTATTGTACTCACACTCCATTATAAAGTGCCATGGGGGGGTTTGATGTTTGCCTTTGTTTACCATCTACCTTTGTTAGATGAGTGTTCCTTCCATGGCATTAGCCTCATGATGTGTGTCAAGTGAGTGTTCCTTCCATGACACTAGCCTTTATATGTGTTTGTACTTTTTGATGCACTCTCGATGTTCCTAGTTCTTTGTCATGCAATTTTTCTTGGCATTTAGTTTCAGTGTACCTGTTACCTCTCCCTCACCAGCATTATGAGGGGGTTTCTCCTGTTGGTTGTTGGTTCTAATGCTTCCTTGGTTCGTTGGAGTGAACTATGTATTCAGTCTTTGTTCCTATGTACTAGGCAAACGTAGTGGCTGGTTACCTATGCATTTCGGTGAGATGGATCATTTATCATATGGACACTCTTTCATTTGTATTTTTGGAGGCAACCTTCCATCTTCGATTGATCATCTCTTTAGACTTCGGTGTTTTTTTCATCTATATCTTTGAGTTTAGTTGTTTGCCTTTGTTTTCCATCTGATTCGAGTAGTTTTATTTGAGGGCACTCATGCATATTACAGTCTTCTCTACCTGATCTTAAAAGCATCAGAATATGCACAGACTTCAGAGATCTTAATAACACATGTCCAAAGGATGACTTTCCTTTGCCTAACATCGACATCATTGTAGATTTAACTATTGGACACTTCATGTTTTCTCTAATGGATGGTTTCTCTGGATACAATCAGATCAAAATAGAACCCAGAGATCAAGAAAAGACAACTTTCACATGTCCATGGGGTACTTTTTGTTGGAACATCATGCCTTTTGGACTGGAGAATGTTGGTGCTACATATCAAAGAGCTATGACAACTATATTTCATGACATGATACATACATTCATGGAAGACTATGTGGATGATATCTTGGCTAAATTATACAACAGAGAAGAACATATAGAGATACTAGAAAAGATCTTTAATAGGCTAGAACAATACAAGCTATGGCTACACCCTAAGAAATGTGCCTTTGGGGTAACTTCAGGAAAGCTATTGGGATACATTGTTTCAGCTAGAGGTATTGAAGTAGATCTAGCTAAGGTTAAATAAATCATGGAAATGGCATCTCCCAAGAATATAAGTCAACTAAGATCACTCCAAGGAAGACTCCAATCAATCAAAAGATTTGTGGCTCAACTAGTAGATAAATGTCAACCATTTACTCATCTATTGCACAAACATGTTAATTTCAAATGGGACCATCAATGTGAGGACACGTTCAACAAGATCAAGGCATATCTCATGCAACCACCCATCCTAATGTCACCAATTCCAGGAAAACCATTGTTACTTTATGTATCAACCACCGAAGCATCATTAAGAGTTTTGCTTGCACAATAGGATAATGAAGGAAAAGAACGAGCTATCTACTACATCAGCAGAACACTAGTGGGATACGAGATCAACTATTCACCAACAGAAAAAGCATGCTTGGCTATAGTTTTTGCTTCTCAAAAATTATGACACTATCTACTATCTCACTCCATAAAGTTAATGGCTAAAATTGATCCATTAAAAGTATTTTCTCAGAAAGGCCACATTGACAGGACGACTAGCAAAATGGATCATGATACTAAGCGAGTTTGATATTGAGTATGTTGACATAAAATATATAAAAGGACAAGTCATTGCAGACCAACTAGCAGAGACACCACTTCAAGATTATCGTCCTTTACACATTGAGTTTCTTGATGTTGATATCCTAACAGTCACCACAAAAACATGGCAATTATACTTTGCTGGTTCATATACATGGCACAGATCATGAGCAAGTATTCTATTCATCACACCATAAGGTCATACAATCTCAAAAGTATACAAATTAAGCTTTCCATGCACCAGCAATACAACAAAATATGAAGCTTTGGTTACAGGTATCAAAATGGCTATAGAATGGAACATTACATAACTATAAGTCTTTGGAGACTCTCAGCTCATCAGCAATTAAATTAATGATGATTATCAAAGAAATGACGAAAAATTGATGCCTTATAAAAAGATGGTTGATGATATCAAGAAGTACTTTGTAGAAATAACTTTTCAGCAAATTCCAAGAAATGATAACAAAGCAGCAGATGCCATGGCTACACTTGCTTCTCTCCTTCAGACACAGGAAAATCAACAATGTTATGAATTCATTATGGAAGAGTTGTTTTACCCTACTCATAATTGTCCAGATTCTCAAACTATCTGTCACCTTGTTGGGCATGATTCCTCCTGCTTTGGCCAAACTTACACATACCTAAAAGATAACACCCTACCTCTTGACTTATCAAAGAACCAAAAGAGAAACTTTATTCGCTAATCCTCCCATTTACTCTCGTCATGGATACCCTATTTAAATGAGGTCTAGATGGTACTCTTTTAAGATGTCTCTAACAAGAAGAATCTGAGAAGGCCTTACATGAAGTCCATAATAGCATTTGTGGTGCTCATTCAAGTGGTCTTACCCTTTCGAAAAAACTCATATGCTTGGGCTATTATTGGCCAACTATGGAATGAGATTCTTTTCAAATAGATAGAACATGCAAACAATGTCAGATCCATGGGAATTTGATTCATGCACCAGCACAAGAACTTCATGCTTTGGCAACATCTTGACCTTTTTGTCAATGGGGTCTTGATCTAGTAGGAAAGTAAATCCTTCATCTAATGGTCACAAATTCATCCTTGTAGCTATAAAATATTTAATAAAATGGATTTAGGTCGTACCTCTCACAAATATCACAGGAAAACAAATTGTTGCATTTATCTTGAATTACATCATTTGTCGCTATGGAATACCAATGATTATTATCACTGATAATGGGCAACCATTCAAAAATTAGGATGTACAAGAGCTATGTGAGAAGTTCAAGATCCAACACATATTCTCCACACCCTACTATCCACAAGGGAATGGGCAAGCAAAAGCATCTAACAAAACTATTCTAAAAATCCTCAAAAAGATAGTGAACGATGCTGGCAAAGATTGGCATATTCAATTAAACCCTTCTCTATGGGCCTATTGTACCAATATCCACACACCAACAGGTGCCACACCTTTTTCTCTTGTTTATGACTCAGAAGAAATACTGCCAATAGAAGTAGGGATACCTTCTCTATGAGTATCATTAAAAGGTCTCATCCCAGATGAAGAACAATGAGTATCTAGATTACAAGAATTACAATTAATTCATGAACAAAGACAAAATGCTTTTGATCATTTAAAGGTATATCAGCAAAGAATATGTCAGAGTTATAATCACAGGGTCAAACCATGAGTCTTTCAAGTTGGAGAACTAGTACTAAAAGAAAATCCACACAACCAGGCAGATCGATAAAAGAAAGGAAAGTTTGAACCAAACTGGTTAGGTCCATTTGTGGTCACAACAATATTTGGATCAGGAGCATATTAGCTATCAACACAAGACAAATATCAGCTCAAGGAACCTATCAATAGCATGCATCTGAAAAAGTTTTATGTCTGAAAAATCAGAAAAAAAAAAAAAAATGGAAAAAAAAAATCAAATATGAGAAAAAGTGCAATAAAAACAGACGGTGAAAACCTGGCAAATAGGTGCTATCTATCCGCTAGCTCTTCCATCTATTAGTTCATGCATCTTTCTGATTGCATTCATTCATTTTCCATCAGTGCTATCCATAATGAAGCCTTTTTACATACGCAGGCATCCCAGGTGGCTTCTTGCCATGGTTTGGATCAGTGGATATATCATAACGAATTTGTTTCTAGGCTTGGGGAAAACTCTTGGTCATTTTGAGCTTAATCAAACAAGTAGAACAACAGTTAGACAACTCTTATCAAGCAAAAACTGAGACACATCCAACATTGAACACGAGATCAAACTATCAATTATCAAGCTATCACAAAGTTAGTCTAAGCACAATCACACACTTTTCAGTGGATAATATCTTTTGGATAATGATTTTAACATGATTGTTCAACTTTTATATATTTCTTTTCGCTATCATGATTTCTAAGTGACTCCAGGATGTCTTTGACTAGAGGAACAAGGAAGGAACATGATATTTTTCTTGTCTGTTGTCTGAAAATTAATCATTAATATGTGCAAATTTGTCTCGAGACGTGATCATCAGGGTATCATTGAAGACATTTCTGATTTGTGTATTGAAATGATTAATACTATCTATTTTACACAAGAAACACTTGAGTCATCGCGGTTCAATTATACTTCGATGCTTGTGCTAACTTGCTATATCAAAATCTAGGAAAATAGTGCTCAGGTCATCATGGTTTAATTATACCATCAATGTTTGCACTCACTTCCCACATTTCAAAAGCTCAATGATGACAAAACACAATAATCCAGTGACTAGTCCAGTCGTAGCATTTTCATTTGCATTTTAGCTTGCATTTCATTCTTATAGGGGATCCCGCATGCTCCTTCTATCCAAGGTTAAATCTATCGCAGGAATCATCAAGGTATCATCACAAGTGTATACGCAATTAGACTAATGACTCATATCTCTCCAGATATTGTCGACCCAGTGAAAATCTTATGCTATCGCTCTCAACAGAATCAACATCAGCATATCCGAATCTTTCTGCAACTTGATATCAATAAACTGTCAGTTCTTTATCTAATCAACCTTATCAATTCAATCAATCAATCAAACCTAATCAATTTTATCATGTCTTGTACAAGATGTATCTTTCCTGAAACCAAACGTTCTAATCTTATATAGGATATATCGTTCCTGAAACCAGACGCTTTGATCATCTTTGTCTTATACATCAGGTGTCATTCCTGAAACGAGACTTAATCTGAATCTTATCAATCTAATCAATCAAGCTAATCGTAGAACTTGCATTTTCATCAACCACAGTTGCAGAAATTAAATCATTTCTATCAGGATATCAATTTCGCAAAGATCCAAAAACTCCAAAGATCAATTATCTCAATTGATCTCTCGAGGGAGCATCATCATACTGCAATTTAACAATCAAGAGTTGGGGCATCCTATCGAATCAATATCATCATCAAAATGAGATTATTCTTTGAATCAATACGTCATCACACCTTGCTTCAAAGAGGGGCAAAATGTATACACCTAAAAATGGTCTGAAGATAATTAATTGAATAAGCAATTATTTAATTAATCCCCTCCCCAATTTAATTTAATTCATCAACAATTTAATTAAATCCTCCCTTTTCATCTACTTAAATCTAAGGATTTATTTAATAAGTTCATTTCAATAATCCCCTTTGATTAATTAATTCTTACCCATCAAATTCATATCTTCTAATCCTTTAATTAATTAAAACAAATCAATTTATGAGTTGTTGAGAATTAATTAGTCTTTTCCTATTATTTGAATTTCTAAATTCAAATTACCTACATGCCTCCTAACTTTTAACCACCTAACCTAACCCCTTCTAAGCCTAACCCATTCCATCTAACCCTGGATTTAATTAAACCTACCTTAGCTTTCACATCCTAACCTCCTACGGTGTGGATACTCTCCCCTTGAGACACATGGCATTCTTGGGCCACATGTCCCCTTTCTTGGAAGCCTCTTGAAACTTGTCACCATAGAGATGACAAATGTTCCCTTTCATCCAACCTCTTCTAGAAGACTCTTGACACTTGTCACCATAGAGATGACAAATGTTCCCTTTTTTCCAACCTCTTTGCCAACCTCCTCCAATTTCACCATTGATATCTTCAGACTTAATCTTGATCGTTGATTCCTGCCACCTCACCCCTAGCCTTGGAAATCCTATAAATAGACCCCATTTTGGAGCACAAAGGACCCTCGATTGATCCCATCTCATTTGCATCTCATGCATTGTTACTATAGGCATATGCAATCTTAGTTTATCGTTTGAGCATTGTCATCATATCTTAATTGCATCATTTTAGCATATTTTCTAGCATAATCATGGAATCATTTAGCTTAATCATTATCATTTCTCATTGCTAGCTTAAATGCATCATTTATCATTTAAATCCTCCATCTAGGTGTAGTCAAGTCACTAGAATTTGCCTAACCAGATCTGAGAGCAAAATTCATACTTGCATTTACTAGGAGGCGATAGATCGCTTAGCTATGGTTTTATCTTTCTTTGTTTTAAATTCATTAACCATACTTGTAATGATCTATTGAGTGTTTTGTGTTGCATCTGCAGGTATCACAGGTATACACTTCACAGGCACGACACTGGTACACGTGGATTTTTATTTGTATTCATGTTTTCTACCTTAAGGTAGGGCCCTAGTAGATTATATTATGTGGGGAAGAAAATGGTCTGGATATTCCTCAAAGAGTTGTTGTTTTCAAATATTCACATAAAGGAGGATTATGTCTTCATTTCTTTGAAATATTAAAAGCCTACCATTTTGTTCTTTGGCACTAGGAAGCTGTGATATCACCCCTTAAGGAGATGAGACTTGCTTAGTGTCACAAGAACTTAAATGTTGCTTCTATGATTGCAAGTTCAATCAATTGCTAGACTTCATCTATTTTCATGAATCTTAGAGTTCCTTATATGTGTTCGAGTACTAGAACCCTTTAATAAATTCCTTGCTTAAGTAACATTTTTTATGTGGAAAGACATCTTAATGTTATTGTAGCATCGTAAATTGTACTTGCTTAAAATTTCATCCTCACCTAGGCCTCACTTTGGTGTTTTGGCTTCTAATGCCTAATTACAGTGTTGATTTTACTCACATCGTATCCCAAACTCACATCTTCATCACCTTTCCATCTCCACCCTCATTGTGGAATCTTGATTTTCAGAACCAGGGCGGCCCACACCTGGTCCTCCAAATTAGGCCCTAAATTGGGGCCTTGCAATGGTTATTTCATTTAAGCAACAAAATTTGATCCCATGTCAGCATGTTCCAGAAATTCAATTTGTTTTCGGATGGTCAAGTATAAAAAAGAGGTCTACACCTCTCATTTGAAACCTAACCAAAATCAAGATCTCAATTACACTTGCAAATTCAATTGAGAAAGCAATCACTTGTTCATCAAGCATTGAAGTAGAAGTGAAGTCAAGTTCAAGTATTGAAAATGACATCCATGATCAATGTTTTATAAAGATACCCTACATGGAACCCTAAAAACTTTGTGTGAAGGTCAAACAAAAATTAATCAATGTATATGTGAATTTTAGTTCACGTTGCATCCACAGAGTTTTTCCTTCTTCTTTCATGAGCTAAGTATATTTTATCCTCGCTCGTGAGCATTTTGAGTTGCAGCCCTCACGCGTACCCACCACGTGTTGGAACGATGCATCTTTTTGACACTTATGTTTTCCTTCAACCATGAAGCCCCACCTGAGTGCTGTGTGGTGTTGTATCTTTTCTCCCATGAAGACTCGCTCACTTTTAAGTGGGGCACATATTAAAAGACATGTGGCAACCTCATGGGATCTTTTGGGTCACAACTTCCTTGAAAGGTGAGACTCCTCATTTTGCTGCCACATGTCTATCCAGATAAAATTTTGGAGAGCTCTATGCATTAGATTTTGCAAAGCATTTTTCATGAGGTGAATAGTAAAATGGTTAGCTGTGAACCAATTTTGGGGCTTCGTTATAGATAAGTCCAGGGATTTCATTGCAAGGAAATAGTGAGGATGCTTTTTATGATTCGATAAACAAAAAGATACGCCTAGCTATGCAAAAGGATAGAACGGTTAATGCTTTCTCAATTTTTGTTGAATGCACAAGATGAAAATAGGGTGCCAGTTGGTTTACTGTCATGGCATCTTCTTGTTTTTGGTAGCAGGCGATTAAGGCTCTCCTCTTTAAAAAGAGGAATGTTTGTATAATGAAGGGGTCTGGACTTTTATTTCACTAGGAGAGATATAGAGATAAGAATTCTAGGAAAGAATTTTAGCCTTAATGTTGTTGTTGTATTTCAAAATTTGGATAATCAAATTGTTCCTTAAGCCTCTGTGATTATTTTGTTCAGCATGCATTGATAGTTTTCTGTGCAATCTCAAATTTAGGCTTGACTCTAGTAATGTATGATTTAGCTCTACTAATTCAATCATGTTTCATACTCTTTTACTTAGTAGAAGTTCTTATGTGTGTGTTGCTTCATGTTTAAGAGATCTTTAAATTTAACTTGATTAGTGTTCAGGGCATGTAGATTGTTGAATGGGCCTTAGAATTACATGTATATGAAGCTCTCTATGCCATTAATTTGGCAAAAATATTCGTTCAAGTGCATCACTTTAGATTAGATTTACTTTTATGGTTTTAATTCCCTTTTACCCCCTTCAATGAATGAAGAGACAAATTCTAAAATCTTAGAGGTTGCTTAGTGAAAATGCATAGGTTCCCCGTCACTGAGTTTCCCATAAGGCTATTCTTCTAGAAACAATTTTATAGATCAAAAATTATTTTTCTAGCATGCCCAATGGGACTGAAAATTTTGTAACATAAGTTGATGTGTGAGCCATAGACCTATTACCGGATCCCAAGCCGCTTTAAATCTGAACCTGTTAGTTTTGCCTCTAGTAGTAATCCAAGCTAGAAGCTCAGGATGAGGTATACAAACCCATATACAAGCCCCAACACAAATGGTTGTAGTCCCTCAAAATTTTGTTGCATGGAATAGTGGAAGTCCCCTTATTCCACTTACCCCTCCCAACCAGTGGGATGTCATTCCAACCTCTGCATTAAAAGCCCTACCAAAGTTTGTTGGGAAAGATTATAAAGCTCTTGAAGAAAATTTATAGGATATAGTGGATGTATGTACTATGCACAATGTCATGCAACAAAATTGTAGCATTGAGGCTACTTGCAGCCTTCTTCAAAGGAAAAGCTCAAGATTGGTATCGCTCTCTCTGACCAAATTCAATAACTGATTGGGATCAGTTGGGAGATTTTTATTTTTGCACGCTTCATAGAAAAGGGAGACTAGTCCTCCTTGTTACAACAATTGATAACTATCAAACAAACTCCTCAAGAGGCTGTGATAGGTATCAATTCCAAGTTTCAGAAGACCTGGTAGAGAATATTGTTGGTAGCTCATCCCTCTACAGATATGGCCTTTGTTTTATATCTCAAGGTGTTCAACTATGATATATATGTCATGATTAAGTCCTTACAGAGAAATGCCCTACCTGATGCCTATAAACTTGCAGTCCGTGTAGAGAATAATCTTATCGATGTAGGAAAAATTCCCCCAGGCCTCACATGCTAGTTTTTCCTAAGTTGTCAAGCCAAATTCTTGAACATAATCCCCCAAGTACATTTGTGCCGCAGTCCATGTATATTTACCTGAATACCCAACAAACTAGCACTTCTACTTCTTCATCCCTAGCTGCTGAAGTGAATGACATGAAGAACCTACTAAGGACCTTTTCTAACAAAATAATCAACATTAAGAGGCAACAAGCAACACCAACTAGGCTCCCTTTCCAAAGATATCAAGGATGGAGAACCCTGTATCAATAAAATCAACCTAGGAGGAGTGAAGATGATCCAGATGCAGCCTAATAATCAAATTGTACCTGTATCAACCCCCTTGCAAGATATACCACCTAACCAAAATAGGGAGTTAGTAGCAGGTCATAACAACTTAGAAGATGATACTAAGTCCTGGTGTTTCCCTTGTAATGAAGCCCACATGCCACAAAATTTCATGCAGGGAAACTTGCAATAGAAAATTACATAACAAAGGAGTCAAGGAGTGAATCTTGATGCTAGAGTATATGCTTCTCTAGGTATAAAGGTGATAGTTATGATACTTATATTAAGTACAGATCCAATAGCCAACAAGATGAGAGGGGGGGGGGGTGAATCATACAAACTTAATTATCCATAAAAACATCAGATTCAACCTTGGTAACATATATATCTATCATCTTGGTAATCTCTCTTTTCACTAGATTCTTTGTTAGGATAGTTAGAAGCCATATGTCCTATCTTATCACAATTGAAACATTTTAAAGGTAGCTTTCCTTTATACTTACCTTTTCCTCTCGGTAGCCTTCTGGCTAATAGTGCTTCAAACTCTTCTTGCTTTCTGATTTCCTCATATAGTTTGTGTACCTCCTCCATGTTTTTGTGAAATCTTTCACTTGCTCCACTATGATTCCCTTCAGAGTACTTATACTTTCTATCATTGTAATCATCAGTTTCATCAATATGAAAAGAACTGAATGCAGATTCAACTTTATTTACCGATGACCCACTGTTATCAAAGTTACTTAACTCAAATGCATGTAGCTTACCAATAGTAGCATCTAAATAAACTAGCATATTGGGTACAGACCTCAATTCATTGATTGCAGAGACTCGGATTGCATAGGCAGGTAGAAGGGTTCTTAACAAATTACTTGTTACATCCTTTTCTTCAATAGTTCCTCCTGCTCCTTTGATTTGATTGACAATCTCCTTTAGTCTTGTACTGTACTGAGTTATGTTCTCACCTTCATTCATCCTCATAGATTCAAGTTGTCCTCTTAAACTATCCACTTTTTCTCTTTGAACATGTTCATCTCCTCCATATACAGATATGAGTTTAGTCCACATTGCCTTTGCATCAGTACATCCTTCTAGATCATTAAACTCGGAGTTGGTCAATGCAGATGTTATTTCAATCATTGCTTGAATATGTTCTTTCTTTTCCCTTATTTCTTCCATAGTTAATGGATAGGTGCTCGGTGCAACAAAATCATTCTCTAGATAGTAGACAACATATTCTCCAATTCCTGATAGATGCAGCTTCATCCTTTTCTGCCATGTAGAGAAACTTGACTTGTTTAGCTTCAGTGCATCCCTCTTATACATCTTTGGATCTTTAACTCAAGTGCCTTTAAAATTTCCTTCCGAATTCCAAAGCTTTGATACCAATTGATAGTTCTGATATTTAATATAAGTATAGATCCAGTAGCCAACAAGATGAGAGGGGGGGGGTGAATCATACAAACTTAATCATCTATAAAAACATCAGATTCAACCTCGATAACATATATATCTATCATATAACCAAAACTGTCAAACATGCAAACTCAAAAGAATATGAACAATATAAACCTCATAACACCAGATTTAACATGGAAACCCAAGTAGGGAAAAACCACTGTGGGATTTCGGACCCACTAAAAAATATACTCTTCTAGAGTATGCTCGGTTAAAAGCAAATCCTATTAAAGATTACAAACACATTGCTAGATGTGACCCAGTTAAGGGATTTCCCTCAGATCTGTTAGGATCTTCACTTTATTAGAAGTGACCTTGTCAAAGGATTTTAAACACTCAATCAGAATGTCACCTTGCTAGAGGATTTTACAAATAAGACTGTTAAGTCCACTCAGTTAAGAGATTTTCTGCTACTTCTCAAAATAACAGTAATAAAAATATGTCTGCAACTTCACATCTAAAAATGCTAAAGAAGATTCTTATTTTCTCAATACAATCAATTCATAGGACTTATCTTGTCCTTCTGTTGGGCTCTATACTCTTTTATCAAAATAGGTCTTCAAGCTTCTGTGCTTGGTAATCACTATGTAGCATCCCTGTGCATAAACTTGCCCGCATACATTGTTTATCAACAATTTCCTATTTATAAGCAATCTTCTAACCGCTTAATCTCCTTGATCACATTTCCCATGATCAATCATAGCCATCAGATCTTTAATCTTGTCCAAGTTCAATGTATCCTTCGATCTGAAAACGTTTTACCCCACCTTGGAACTTGTGTTAGGGTATTGCGGTTCAATCTGAGCTGTAGATATTCCTGCCAATCTTTCTTTACTATAGATTCTTTAACAATCTTCATACATGGCTTACCAATCATTTAATTCGCTCCAGCTCATCAGCTTCCTTCATTAAATATCACATGTAAACATTTAATGCATTCTGTTATAGCTCGGTTGTAACTCGGTAAATACTAAACTTCACTTGGTAGACATTCTACCTTCATTAACTGATAGTGATAACCTTAGGGTTTACCGACTAGGTTCTTTGCTCGGTAACATAGTATAGTATTAACCTTTCAAACAATAACATATGTAGGATATCAAAACAATCTAAACATCATGATCTCATCATTGTCTAACTTGGTAATAGTTGCTCATTGAATAACTTATCCCCTTATTCATCATATTCTTTCTATTTCTTTTACCGACATCTTTATACTCATCAAATCATACTTTTTAAGATATGGCAACGTCATACTGAATTAGAAAATCAATTTCTTGACATCAATGACAAAATAATAATAATATTAAGACAGTAATCATCCTTAATCAGTTATATCCATAGTCATCAACAACCTTCTCAATATCCTTATTGAAATGCCAACAATCTCTTATTGTAATTGGAATGCCAACCTTCTTCTTGTCTGTTATAATGCCAATAGAAGGATGTTATTCTTATGGCTCAAATACAAGGAATGTCCCTAGAACAAGAGGTAGAGATAGCACTTGATCATGCCCTTTTCTCATGGATGGATGGCAAAGAGAATGTGTTTTCTAATGACACTTTTGTGTCATCTTCGAAGATGCCCCAAGTGCAATTTGACTACAACCTCTTCTCTAAATGTCAGTTTATGGGTGAACTTGTAGTGTGACAACCAAAATAAAGTACAAATAATTCTCAAGAGAAACCCCTCGGAGCTTCCGTTGTTACAAAACCCAAGCAGTTTACACCTTACAAGTCCAAGGAAACAAAGGCTTCCATTCTTATGGTTCTTGATGTGGTGGATAAATTAAAGAAAGCACTGATAAATGTGTCTTTATGGGATATCCTTGTTATTCTAGAGTAGAATAATATCTTAAGGGAGGCATTGGGTGATGTAGATAAATCTTCCACTAAACCCACAACAAGTTCACCAAGCCTGAAGGGTAAGGAGCTAGAATCTAGGAAGCAGTCACAATAATCTGTGTCACTTACTAATAAAGGAGAGGCCCCCGATAGTGGCAAGGTGGGTAAACCAAAACCAAATCCATTCTATTTGACTCTTATAGTAGGAGATAAATTGCTTCATAACTCTATGACAGATTTTGAAGCCAACACCATGGTAATGCCTAAGAAGATAGCCGAGGTGTTAAAATTAGAATATGAGCCCCTAAATAGAATAGTCATGCAACCTGATGGAAATAAATTCTAGGTTATAGGTTTGATTAAGAACCTCTCATTGACCTTATTTGCTTGCCCAAGCATTACAGTCCTTCAAGAAGTAGTGGTGAATGATATTCCTCCTAATTTTGGCCTATGCTTATCTAGAGATTTTACTGCCAAGATTGAAGGATACCTTTCCTTACAGTGGTCTCACCTGATTCTTAGAACCAAACATGGAGTTAAGTTGAAAATACTATCTGGATCCCTACATATGAATCATATAGCTGATGAAGCCATGGTTAATTTTGAAGCCACTCATACTTCTATTATCGGAGATGAGATGAAGTATGTTGAACTGCTTGAAGATGAAGAGGTAATTGGTAATCTCACCTCAGATCAGGAGGTTTTTCTCAATGAGTTTATAGAGTTTAACCCCTATAGAAACTATCATGTCACTGGTCTTGGAACATGTGATTTTTTATGAAGGTCAAAAGATTCCCAAAGTGTCGAAGGACACAAAAGATAAAGAAAAACCAGAGTCAAAGCGGGTATTTTCTTGACATCCTCTTCTAGAGAGCAGACTCTTAGATCTTTTCGCTTCCATTTTTCTTTTTCAAATAATGAGGTAGAATATGAAGGGCTGATCCATGGGCTAAGTTTGGTAGAATGCCTAGGCGTCAGGTAGCTAAGAGCCTTGGGAGATTCTGAGCCAGTTGTCCAGCAAGTTTGAGGTATGTCTATAGAAAAACATGTTCACATGCATTCCTACCATCATCAAGTCTGGGATGTGATTG
The DNA here is from genome assembly GCF_030272615.1 of Cryptomeria japonica. Classification (NCBI taxonomy): domain Eukaryota; kingdom Viridiplantae; phylum Streptophyta; class Pinopsida; order Cupressales; family Cupressaceae; genus Cryptomeria; species Cryptomeria japonica. The sequence continues at coordinate 704,405,795 of NC_081414.1, forward strand.
AGAGTTTTGAAGCCTTCAACATCTAGAGAGTTTCTAGGAAGCGAAATGAAGTGGTGGACTATATGGCTACAATAGGAGCTCAGTTTGACCTAGTCTCATACTTGTTGGAAAATAAACACTTGGTTAGGATAGTTGTCAGATCAACTATACCAGACAATAACTTACACTGGAAAGTTTTTGAGAATGATGAACCAAAAGTAATGTTCATAAAACACTCATGTGAGTTTGTTGAGTAGTTACAACCTAAAACCGTTGAAGCATATGGCGACTACGTGATTCAACTAAAATTGAACGATCTCCCAAGAGGCCTAATCACATTAGAGAATATTTTTTATTGTGATGATGCACGAAACAATAAAAGAAAATTTGCAGTTGATAAGGAAGATTACACTAATCTCTAGGTCACAAAGGGTAAACAACTAAAAGTTAGCAAGAACGTCCCTTAATGGAACAAAAATAGATTAATACATTTTTGTGAAAATTATAAGAGAGTAATTGCATGGTCTTACGATGATCATAAGGGTTATAATCCTGATGTAATTTAGAATACCATCGAGCTTACTGAAGGAGCCAAGCCAGTTTGACAAAAGAAGTGGTCGGCGAATCCCAAAATCAAGTCCCTGATGTCCAACGAACTTCGTAAGTTGATTGATTCTGGGATTATTTATCTGATTAAGCATAGTACATGGGTCTCCAACCCAGTACCCGTACGTAAGAAGAATGAAGATATCTGCCTTTGTTTAGACTTTCAAGACTTAAATAGAGCATCCTTAAAGGATCATTACCCTCTTCCATCTATACATCAAATTTTGCATACAGTAGCTGGTTTCAAAATGTTTTTCATGCTTGATGGCTTTTTAGGGTATAATCAAGTGTTGGTGAAGCAGGAAGACTAGCACAAGACAACGTTCACCATAAAGTGGGGAAAATTTGCATATGCTAAAATTCCTTTAGCCTTTCAAATGTTGGAGCCACATTCCAAGGAGCAATGAACATTGATTTTAAAGAGCTCATTAAAAAAACCATCCTTATCTACTTAGATGATTTGAATGTGTTTTCAAAGCATAAGGAGGATCATTTTGATCATTTGGATCTTGTGTTCTAGAAGTGCTTGGAGTTTGAAGTCTCCCTCAACCCAAAAAAGTGTATCTTTGGTGTTCCACAAGGGAAGCTGCTAGGACATGTAGTGTCCAAAGATGGAGTGTTCATTGATCTAGAATGGGTGAAGGCAATTAAAGAGCTTCCCCTTCCCGTAAACAATAAGAGTGTTCAGCCTTTCCTTGGTAAAATCAACTTAATTAGCAGATTCATTTCTAACTTTGTTGGAATGGTCAGACCAATCACTCTAATGCTAAAGAAGGATTTGCACTTTAAGTGGACCCAGGAAGCTAAAGAGGCATTAGGAAAGATTAAAGATTCTATTTCATCCACCCCTATTTTGATTAACCCTAAATTTTCCAATGACTTCCAAATGTATGTTTTGTTAGATAGTTCAAATAACTAAAAGACAACTAAGAGGTGGAGGTGAATCAGTTATCACAGATTATCAGAACCATTAGCAATTAAAACTTTAATACCATAACCCAAAACATTAATACTTGAATTCTTAAACCAAATACCAGAATAGCAGTTAAACCAATTAAGCATAAACAATAATCATAGAATAAATACCATCCACATGACATAAGATTTTATAAGTGGAAAACTTGGTAAAGGGAAAAAACATGGTGGGAAGCCTACCCACAGTCAGATAATACTTCTGCAGTAAGTATGTGAATTACAATTGAGGGGCCTGCACTTGCAAGAAGGCCAACAACCTAGAGCGCACTGCTCATCACAAAAGGAGCCTCATTGACTACATAGAAATCCAGACTACAATCCAGAGAAGTGTTGAACTGCAAAAGATATCATCTCCTATGCTTGAGTATAGTTTCGGTTATGCTCAATACCGGAGGACTAAATCCTCTTACATAAACCCAATTCAATCTCCAATGATCGACCAAATCCTCTACCTAAATAATATTACATTATTTGTACATTACATATCCATTTCCCATAACAATGATGTTATCTACAATGAGATCTTACATCTATAGATATACAAACCCTCGACCATAAACAATCAGGTCGGCCACCAGACAATAAACCAATTAAATAATTACAAAACACGTCGGCCTTAGACCAAACAAATATCAAAACACATAAGACATCCCAGAAACGTATTGAGAAGTCCAATCCACACACTTCATTAAACTAGTCCATAACTTAGACCAACCAGGACCCAGTATAGGTCCACATGCTACAACAATGATCTCCATCCACCAAGTCTCGAACATGATCACCAACAACATCCCGAAACTCCATGAGAAGATGCACCAACACCACTTATGCAATTCATCAAATATCTTCATCAAAAGATCTGCCTGTGAAACCCGCGTTGGAACCCGAAACCAGGATTCTAAGCAAACAGGATAGCATTCGATCACTAGACCAAAACGAAATGACTGAATATAAACATGAGTATTATGAATAAGCCAATTCCATAACCAAACTATATAGGAGCCTACCGGATCATGCTGGATCCAAATCAACCAGAAACCACTCAACGTACTAGGACCAGAAGGGTGTCGGTAAAGCATCAAACATCTAGTGTTGGCATCAATGCAACACATAATCAATTCCTCCAAATGGCCAACATGTTTATGCTAGTTATTTTAGCATTTTTGTAGTGCTAACCAAAAAGACGATGAAGAAAAAGGAGAGCACCCAATTTCTTTCCATTTAGAAACTCTGAAAAACTACAAGATCAAATATAACTTCCTAAAGAAGAAATCATTTGCAACTGTTAAAGAACTAAAGAAGTTTAGACATTTTAATGCTTGAAACAAAACTACAGTGTATGTTGCTCACCCGAGTGTTTGTGAATACATAATGGAAGGTGAAATCACTGAAAAGAGAGCTAATTGAATTACAAAGATCCTAGAGTATAACATTGATGTAAGGCCAACAAAAGTAGTCCGAGTGAAATGCCTTTGTGCGTATTTAGCCCAAGAAGCGGAGGTCCCGAAAAAGGAGCAAAACACAACAGTCCTTTTAAATGAGTCTACAAATGAAACTAGTTGGATAAAAGATAGGGTGGAGTTCATGTAGACTAAGAAGTATCCGTCTGATCTTTCTAACCATAAGTGAATATTCTATAGATTATAGAACAACAAATATCGCCTGATGGAGTGCTTCTCTATTGTGTGAACAAGAAATAGGTAGAGAAGATTTTGAATGAATTTCATGATGGCTCCGTTGAAGGTCATTTTTCTACGTGGACAATGACTATCAAGATCACTCGCACGGGGTATCATTAGCCCTCCCTTTCAATGATGCACATGCCTTAGTCTGGGTAGGAATGCCAATTCTATGTTGGCAAGTGCAAAAATTTGTCTATGCCCTTAATACCTATAATGGTAGATGAACCCTTTGATTAGTGGGGTTTAGACTTCATAGGAATGATCAAACCGACATCTTCAGCTGGTCATAAGTGGATTCTCACCATGACAGACTATTTCACTAGGTGGATGAAGGTAGTTCCTCTGAAGAATGTCATAGAGAGAGAAATTCTAGGACTCCTAGAAGAGCTAGTGACCATATTCGGCCCCCCAAAGACTATTATTTCAAATAATGCTAAGGCATTTCTAGGCTCTCAAGTCACACAATATATACCTAAAGACATCTTCTAACTATTACCCGCATGGGAATGGTTTAGCAGAGTCAACAAATAAGAACTTGATCTAACTTATTAAAAGGATAGTGGAAGAAAACAAAAGAGAATGGCATAAACATTTGTGAAATATGCTTTAGGTAGATCGCAAACCCCCAAGAAAATAGTAAAAACCTCCCCATATGAGCTAGTTTATGGAAAAGATGCCCAATTTCTGATTTTAGTGGAAATCCCAACTCTGTAGTTCCTCAAATTGTTGGAATTGGAGGAGAACAAGACTATGGAAGTCTGTTTGGAAGAGCTCCAATAATTACAAGAATAAAGGGAGAAATCCTTTAACTCTTTCAATAACAGACAACAAATTGTCAAGAAATGGTTTGACAAAAAAAAAATTAGATCTCGGATTCAAGTGTGGGGATCTTGTTCTAAAATATAATGAGTGGGGTGCCAAGCCAAGCCAGAATGCCAAATTTGATAGCATGTGGGAAGTCCCTTTCCACATCTACGAGTGTAAGGAATTAAATGCTTTTGAACTAGAGATATGCGAGGTGAGGCGCTGAGGATTCCTATCAATGGGATCCATCTCAAGAATTTTAATTAATTCCCTTTCAATTTTAGTCATGTAAATATTGTAAATAGTATGCATTTGTTTTCTTTCATTGAGGATGTGTGTTTTGTCTTAGCCTAGAGTCTGAAATTTTGAGATTCTTGAGCCTTTTTGAACTTTAATGATATAGAAAAACAAAAGGTAGAAATAAAAGCCATACATTCCAAGACAAAAGAACCATGAGATGCAAATTCCAGTAGAACTATCGTATTGTGTTATGTACTGACATTTTCTTTATATATTACATAACAAAATTGGCTCTTAGGCCTTGTATCTTATAAGAAAAAGGAGTAAAAGTAACAACCAAAGGTAAGTCTAGTCTTGTACATCTTCATCATCATCATCATCTTAATCATCTTCTTCCTCCATGTAGTCTGAGTTAGAATCAGAGAACAACATGATCACCTAGAGAATTGGAGGGTCATCCGGGGTTAGAATCCTTAAGAAGACGTAATCCCAAAAATTGAAATGCCAAGTAACTTCATCCGAATCGACTAGGTAGTGAAACCGCAGTAGAAAATCTGAGGTGCGCCACACCCTATCTTCATGGGACTACCTCTCCATGGTCAATGAAATTCCTCAAGTATGATGCTATTGGGATTCCCACATAAGGAATTGCAAATTCCACGACCTCTTCCAATTCACCCAAATATTTTTCAGGAAAAAGTATTTTGGTGAGGTAAATAATGAGATGCCTCGACAAATTGATATCAAGTAGTGAGGTGACAAAGTGAGAACAAATATCCATTTTCACATAGTATCTATCCTCTGAATTCACAAAGTCCTCACCTAGTACCCATTTGATTATTGTAATAAGAACTGGGTTTCTCTGACTTATCATCCTTTGCAGGTGACGGTCAAAGATATTACCTAAGAAAGCTATTTGATTACTAATGCTCGCTAACCTAATAGGGGTATCCATAGATTCTATACTTAGCAGCTAAAACTAATAGCCCAGTGTGAAGGTAATCATGATTTTGAGGGGTATTTATAAAAATGAAATGTTGAAAGCAAGATTAATAGCTTGTAAACCAACGTAAATTGATACTTAATGCCAAGGGAAAGTAAAAGGAATTGAAAAAGATTATAATTTGGCTATATAGAGGCTTGGAGAGTGTGCAACACATGAGCTTTAGCCACACATCCCTCCATAGAATTTCCTTATTGTGGTAGATCTTAAGTATCCTCACACTCATATATGCTCGATGGATTGTCATAAATATACAATAGGCATGAGAATGTTCTCTTCCCAAGAAAGGTGTCTGAACTTTTAAATGATGATGGAAAAAGTATGATAGCTTTTCGAATGTGTGAGGTGGAAGCCTCACAAGTGTCGTGTGGATTGATTTCACAAGAATGTATGTGGTGGTTCATGCATTGGTCAGAACACATAATTAACATGTCATTCAACATGAAAAGAGAGGCTTGCAGCTTCTTGACGAAGATTAACAATGTGTAAAAGTACATGCAAAAATAGTATTTCAAAGAACTCTTATTCACACCGAGGTAGAATTTTGAAAGCAAAAGAAAAAAAGAATGGCTTCATAAATAGGTGTTATGGAGGATGTTGTAGGCTCTTCCTCAACTAATTCATCTTTGAACGTATTTGGAGACATATCCTATGCCTCCCATGTCATGTCTCCAAATCGTGTTCACCTGAATATTAGGCTGAAAGAAAAAAGCATGACCAAAAACCCTGTTGTGGTGGGAGATAGATATGAAGAGGTTTATGGCCCAGAACTACATGAACAAAACAAGAATCTTAGAGAAGACGCTTGCCAAAGGATGTTGGGTAAGAAGGGTAATTCAAAAGCGCTCATAGTCAAACTCTGGAATTCTGGCCTCCCACAATATATGGTCCCAATGGTTCCCCATTACCCTGAATTTATTGATGCATGTGTCACAAATTTCAAGCCGAACCCACCAATAATTCAAGGGAACTCGCTGAGCTGTGATAAGTGTAGATTTTTTAAGGGACATGTTGTGTATTCCCTTGCTTGATGATAGCACCAATATTTTTCGCAAAAAAGTATTGGAATGGTATTGGCGAGTTAGGAAATATAATTTGAGTTTCTGTAATGATACAATTGACAAAGACATAAGTATTGGAGACCTTCCCTAGTTTCCATTCGCATACAATGATCTAAAGCAAAAAGATTTGAAGGATGTTGCCTCAATGCTGACATATATTTTTGGTTTTGATAATGATGACAATATATATCCCTTCCAGATGGGTTTCTTGTTTGAGTTCTAGAAATAGGAATAGCCTTTTTGGTATGACTTTGTAGACATCCTCATTCAAGGGATTGTAAGCAGTTGACAAATTTCCCAAAGCATTATAGGTTCAGGTACAATTCATTTCTAGTTCATATGTTTCTACATCAAAAAAAAATTTATTTTATAAATATATGGACCTATCAATTGTTGATAATTAGAAGAGGAAGAAACCTGTAACTATGTGGACCCACCTTATGTCTGCTACACATGATGCATATGCATTATCTGAGGTTTTCCTGGTTCCCACCATGTAAGATTTGGCTAAGAAAGACCTAGACTATGTTGTTCATTTTTCTAAAGACCAAATTGGTTGGATGTTGGCATTCCAACCCCCTTGTGACTGATTCTTGGGTTAGGATTTTTCCTTCATCAAAGTCCATGGTTTCACAAAACAACCTTTCTATCTCCCATAATCTGTCACTAACGATACCTTATCCTTAGAAATTTTTAGGTAGTTGGCTATCATTGAGAACCTTATAGGTGCAGAGAGACATGGAACCACCATAAATTGGGATCACAAGATCATAGGGCCCATTGTTGTTGAAGAAAGGCTCCAAGTAGAGAGTGTAGTCACTTCTAAATTGGTTCAACTGGGCCTGGTAGTAATTGATGATAAATGGAGTTACGACCTAGATGGCTTCCTTTTGCAAAGGAAGACACCTGTCGTGCACATACCATGCGGCCCCACCTAGGAGGCTTAGACAAATCCATGAGAAGATGACCCAAAGTGGTGTGTGAATCTAGCTCTCATTCCTAAAGAGGAGCGATTGCTTGGTTGAAATTCTATCAATCAATAGGGAAAGGGTATGTGTAGGATCATGGTGTGCCAAAACAGGCCCTTAAGTGGCAATGAAATTTTAGAAAATCAGAGTTAGGCAACTTGACATGAAAATTTGAATAAGTTGTGAAAATTGTTTTTAAAATATGTAAGAAGAGAATATATAGAAAATTGAATTTAGTTTCTAAGATAATAGTTGTTTTTTGAAAGAAAAAAAATCCTATTTGATGAAAATTTCAAATTTCAATGCAGTGGTACTAAAATTTCAGGAAAAAAATAAGAAGTAGACGTATGTCTGACCACCCTAATCACAATCAAATCATAATATTTTTTTATAATATTTATAATATAAGTATTAGACTCATGTTTGAATGTGACACATATTTTTTTTTAATTTTTTATAAAGTAAATAATTATTTATGAATTTTTTACTACAGCTTTTCAGAAATTCAGAAACTCCTACGTCTGACTACCTTAACTTGGTCAAAACCTTATGAAATTTAATTTTTTTTAATTTTTCCCTATAGTAGACGAAGCATAGGATGTGATGCATGTTTCGGATTCAAAAAATGTTATGCCGTTTGAAAGTTATGAGTGTTTTTCAATCAATATATAAATCAGGACTATTGTCAAAATTCAATTAGAAAATAAATAATAATTATTTATTAAAGTCAAAATAAGACAAGCCTTATATTGTTGGAAAGCTGGGAATGTCCTTAAAAAACCCTTTTTGTTTTATCAATTTTGGCTACAAAAAAAGTCGTCAGCCACCAGTGTAAAGTCTGGAAAATCAAGGAATACTGAAAAACATGTTTTTCAGTTGACTTTCCAGGCTTGTCACTTCCAAGCCAAATACCAAAGCATTCCCGAGCTGAAATTTGAAATTTGAAAATTTGACTACAAAAATCGGATAATTGATTTTAATCAGTAAATTCTCTAACTAGATTTTCCAATAATTAATCTAATGTTATTCAATATATTTATATATTAATTTATAAATAAATTAGTGTATGATATTAGGGAGAGGGAGAGGGAGGGAGAGAGAGAGAGAGACAAAGAGACAGAGACAGAGATAGAGAGAGACAGAGAGAGACAGAGAGAGACAGAGAGAGAGAGAGAGACAAAGAGAGACAGAGAGAGAAATACAGAGAGAGAGAGAGATGGGGGGAGAGAGAGAGAGAGAGAGAGAGAGAGAGAGAGAGAGAGAGAGAGAGAGAGAGAGAGATGGAGAGATTAGGGGAGAGGGATAGAGAGAGATTAGGGGAGATAGAGAGACAAGGAGAGGGAGAGAGAGATTAGGGGAGAGAGAGAGAGAGAGATTAAGACACCATAGGACCCAAACCAACCCAATATGGTGTCATAACAGGTCGTATGGTGTCCTAAGGGGTCATAAGGGTTCATGGGGCACCATATGACCCCTAAGGACAACATAAGACCCCTTATGACACCATATGGTGTCATTAGGGGCCATATGGTGTCCATAGGCATCATATGGTGTCCTAGGACACCATATGACTCCTTAAGACACCAAATTGTGTCGTTATGGGTCATATGTTGTCCTAAGGGGTCATAAGACACAATATGACCCCTTAGGACACAATATGACCCAAAAAAACCCAATATGGTGTCATTAGGGGTCATATGGTGTCCTAAGGGGTCATATGATGTCTTAAAGGGGTCATATGACACAATATGACCCACTAGGACACAATATGACCCATAATGACCAAATATGGTGTCTTAAGGGGTCATATGGTGTCCTAAGGGTTCATAGGACACCATATGACCCCTATAGACACCATAGGACCCCTTATGACACCATATGGTGTCATAAGGGGTCATATGGTGTCCGAAGGGGTCGTAGGACACAATATGACCCCCTAGGACACAATATGATCCAAAGCAACCCAATATGGTGTCATAATGGGTCATATGGTATCCCAAGACACCATATGATCCCTATGGACACTATAGGACCCCTTAAGACACCAAATTGTGTCATTAGGGGTCATATGGTGTCCCATGAACTCTTATGACATTTTAGGACACCATATGACCCCTAATGACATCATATTGGGTCACTTTGGGTCATATTGTGTCCTAAGGGGTCATATTGTGTCCTACGACCCCTTAGGACACCATATGACCCCTAACAACATGATTTGGTGTCTTAAGGGGTCCTATGGTGTCGTTAGGGGTCATATGGTGTCTTGGGACACCATATTGGGTCACTTTGGGTCATATTGTGTCCTAAGGGGTTGTAAGACACAATATGACCCCTTAGGACACAATATGATCCAAAGAGACCCAATATGGTGTCATTAGGGGTCATAAGGTGTCCCAAGACACCATATGACCCCTATGCACACCATATGACCCCTAACGACACCATAAGACCCCTTAAGACACCAAATCATGTCGTTAGGGGTCATATGGTGTCCTAAGGGGTCGTAGGACACAATATGACCCCTTAGGACACAATATGACCCAAAGCGACCCAATATGGTGTCATTAGGGGTCATATGGTGTCCTAAGAGGTCATAAGGGTTCATGGGACACCATATGACCCCTTAAGACACCAAATTGTGTCATTATGGGTCCTACGTTGTCCTAAGGGGTCATAAGACACAATATGACCCAAAGCGACCCAATATGGTGTCATTAGGGGTCATATGGTGTCCTAAGGGGTCATATGATGTCTTAAAGGGTCATATGACATAATATGACCCACTAGGTCACAGTATGACCCATAATGACCAAATATCGTGTCTTAAGGGGTCATATGGTGTCCTGAAGGGTCGTAGGACACCATAGGACCCCTTAAGACACCATATAACACCTTAGGACACCATATGACCCCTTAGGATAGCATATGACCCCTTAGGACACCATATGACCCCTAACAACACAATTTGGTGTCTTAAGGGGTCCTATGGTGTCCATAGGGGTCATATGGTGTTCATAGGAGTCATATGGTGTCTTGGGACACCATACAACCCATTATGACACCATATTGGGTCACTTTGGGTCATATTGTGTCCTAGGACCCCTAACGACACCATATGACCCCTATGGACACATATGGTGTGTTAAGGGGTTGTAGGAAACCATATGACCCCTAATCTCTCTCTCTCTCTCTCTCTCACTCTCTCTCTCTCTCCCTCTCCTTCTTTCTCTCTCTCTAAAATATGACTAATAAAATCCGATATCAGATTTATGCCATTACCATTATTGTGGCAGTTCAGTAAATAAAAGGCGGCAACGGGAAAATTTTTGGGGACCACACAGTTATACATTAAAATCAGATATCCGATTTTTGTACAAAAAAAAGAAAAAAAGCCTTGTGGGCCATTTTTTGATTCCAATGGCCCATAGTCTACATATTCTATTTTATATCGAGGATCATGGGTTTTCAGACAGGTTGAGACAAATTTGTTCTTTTGGGAGATTCTTAAAGTCAAAACTTACATTGTCAATCACGTAGGAACATTTGTGTGGAGGGAAATGGGGAGTAGTAGTCATTGGAAGTCTAAACGCAAAAGAAAACTTTCAAATGACCAAATTGAAGTGTATAGAGAAAGAGATAGAGAATTTCATAGGAGGAGAAGACAAGGTATGTTAAATATTGCTAATGTTACTTCAAGTGAAGAGGAAATTGAATTTGAAAATGTGCCACAAGTTATTGAAAATGAAAATGTAGATTTTGAAAGTGAAAATATTGAAAATTTTGAAAATGTTGAAAGTGATAATGAAAATGCTCAACATGTGGAAAATTTTGACATAGGAGGTGAAAATGTGGAAAACTTTAACATTGAAGGTGGAATTGCTCAACCAAGTGAACCATATGTAACACCTAATTACTTTAGAAATGAAGACACTCTCATGGATGAAAGACAAATTCCAAATCCAAGACCTTCAAGAACCCCAAAATGGTTATTTGAAATCGATGAGAGCATTATTGTGAATCTTGAAGGCAAGAGGTCAACAAGAACCATTCGGTTGTGGGATACACAACTTTTCAACCAAAATTTTAGCAATAAGACATTGATCAAGCAATGCCAACTCTTTGTTCAATTTATAAAGATGATAAAGATGATACCATTGCTAAACAAATTGAAGATTTGTATGAACCAGAAGATGGAGAGAAATTCTATTATTGCAAAAAATCTATTTGACGCTCTCAATTCTATTGGAAAGAATACCAAAGAAAGAGATAAGAGAGCCGCTTGAAGAGTGATTACAACCTCCTTAGTAAGCCATCAATTGAGGAAGGCTCACCAAATGAGACAAACTTGTGTTGATTTTAACATAAACTGTAAAACTTTGGATAGAGCACTTGCAGGAAGACAAAGACTTGACGATCCACTTCAACAAGATACATGGGCATTTGGTGGGAGGCTTCCACGTGTTGATAGAAAGTTGACTGACAATGTGAAGGAGGAGATTCAATAATTTTGGCACTCTAATTCTAGAGTGTCACCCAATGTAAAGGACATTTTAAAATTAAGAATCGGCAACCGAGACCGCACACCACATCCCAAACATTTCTTGGAATCAAGCCAAACAATGTTGTAAATTTTTTTTTGTGAATTACATCCAACTTTGCAAATATCACAAAGGGCCTTTGAATCTTTGAAACCATCTTATTATGTTCCTCTTAAGATTCACAATACTTGTTGTTGCAAGTACCATGTGGAGTTTTCAATGTACCATGAACTTTTATGTCATATTTGTTCTATGATGCATACTAATGAGATGTTGTAGGAGTGTGGTGCAATGCTATTTCTGAGATCATCAAGAGACTTGAAAGATCTATTTTTATGCCCTAGAGATGATGGCTGCTATTTCTATAGAAATGATTGTTTGAATGAGAAGTGCTCAGAATGTGGTGGGTTGTCAAAGTTTGTTTCATGTTTTCATGAGGGCAGCGAACACAAGTTTGGAAAGAATTATGTTGAGAAAAAAAGATACGAGACAGTGAAATATAATTTGAAGAGTGGAAGTGAAGATTCTAGATGCATGCATGAATTTTATGTGTAGACTAACAATTCTTAAAAATACAGGTTCATGCTAGATCATTCGCCATTGACAAGACCCTCTCTTGGTGATGGTACATATTCCTTTGTGCATAAACATTAAGTCAAGTGAATATATTTCTATTTAGAAATGACCATATCTACCATCGTCTTCAACCATGCAGAGAAATGTAGTGAGAAGGGCTTTAATCAACATGCGTCTTTCTTCAAAGTTATGCTTGTATACTTTGCAGAGAAACTGGTGAGTTTCATAATTATACAATCTTGTGCGTCTTAAAAATGTTTCAAATGATCTATTTATAATTTGCCAAACTAATTTGTATTAAGTGTTATAATTTGTTTCTTGTAGCACATTCATTCCGCATAAAAAGGTTACTTATTTTGGTCTTCATTTATATGCAGGCATTTCTATATGTAATCTTTTCTCTTAGGACATGAGGATGTCTGATGCAGATCAAGTGGGATGTTGTATTTGTATATGGATGTGAATTGATGTAACATTTTTATGATGATATACAATGTCCATGAGCAAATTGGTTTAGTTATATTGGTGATAATGTCCATGTATCTGTACATGAGTACATTGGTGTAGTTGTATTGATAATGAAAAAAAAATCATGTTTGAATATCCCTTCATGGATGTCACATACAAGTGTAATGGTAATCATGTGTATACAATACATGGAAATATTGATGATCATTATGTGTCTACAATGTAATGCTTGTTTATATATAATTTTAGCACTTAGGGCGCTCAAGGGACGACGCTGGTAGGGTATGACCCTGAGCGTTCGATTGAGTGGGGGGGAAATTAGGAGCATTCATAGGGTAATAATGCCTAATTAGACATGTCTGAGTCGGTTTGTCATCGCGACGAGCAAAACAAGAAATTGGCCATGCGACAACATTCGATTGAGTGAGACTAATGATTTTTTCGCCAATCGAAAAATTGCTGCCCTAATAAAACCATAGGGCAAATTGAAAAACTGAGAAAGGATTTTGTAGGGACCCCTCTCATGGCCCTGTAGGTTCAAATGGATCATTTGTAGGTGCCACGGATTCTGAGTTAGGGCCCATCAAATTTTGACAATTTTGAGCACTTAGGGCGCTCAAGGGATGATGCCGGTAGGGTATGACCCCGAGTGTTCGATTGAGTGGGGGGGGAAAATAGGAGCATGCATAGGGTAATAATGCCTAACTGGACATTTCGGAGCCGATGGTTCATCATCGCAACGAGCTGAGCGAGAAATTGGCCACGCGACAACATTTGCTTGAGTGAGACTGACGATTTTTTCGCCAACCGAAAAATTCCTGCCCTAATAAAACCGTAGGGAAAATTGAAAAACTAAGATAGTCTTTTGTAGGGACCCCTCTCGTGGCCTCGTAGTTTCAAATGGATCATTCACAGGTGCCACGGATTCCGAGTTAGGGCCCGTCAAAGTTTGACAATTTTGAGCACTTAGGGCGCTCAAGGGATGACGTCGGTAGGGTATGACCCCGAGCGTTCGACCGAGTGGGGGGGGAAAACAGTAGCATGCATAGGGTAATAATGCCTAACTGGACATGTCAGAGCTTATGGTTCGTCATCGCGACGATCTGAACACGAAATTGGCCACGCGACAACATTCGATTGAGTGAGATTGACAATTTTTTTGCCAACCGAAAAATTGCTGCCCTAATAAAATCGTAGGGAAAATTGAAAACCCAAGATAGGCTTTTGTAGGGACCCCTCTCATGGTCCCATAGGTGCAAACGGATTGTTTGCAGGTACCACAAATTCTAAGTTAGGGCCCGTCAAAGTTTGACAATTTTGAGCACTTAGGGCACTCAAGGGACGACGCTGGTAGGGTATGACCCCTAGCGTTCGATCGAGTGGGGGGGGGGGAATAGGAGCATGCATAGGGTAATAATGCCTAACTGGACATGTTGAAGATGATGGTTCGTCATTGTGACGAGCTGAACGATAAATTGGCCACGCAACAACATTCGATTGAGTGAGACTGACAATTTTTTCGCCAATCAAAAAATTGCTGCCCTAATAAAACCATAGGGAAACTTGAAAAAATGAGATAGGCTTTTGTAGGGACCCCTCTCATGGCCCATATTTTCAAACGGATCATTCACAGGTGCCACGGATTCCAAGTTAGGGCCCGTCAAAGTTTGACAATTTTGAGCACTTAGGGCGCTCAAGGGACGATGTCGGTAGGGTATGACCCTGAGCGTTCAACTGAATGGGGGGGAAATAGGAGCATGCATAGGATAATAATGCCTAACTGGACATGTTGGAGCTGACGGTTTGTCATCATGACGAGCTGAATGAGAAATTGGCCACGCGACAACATTTGATTGAGTGAGACTGACGATTTTTTTGCCAACCAAAAAATTGCTGCCCTAATAAAACCGTAGGGAAAATTGAAAAACCGAGATAGGATTTTGTAGGGACCCCTCTTGTGGCCCCATAGGTTCAAATAGATTGTTCGCAGGTGCCATGGATTCCAAGTTAGGGCCCATCAAAGTTTGACAATTTTGAGCACTTAGGGCGCTCAAGGTACAAGGCTGGTAGGGTATGACCCTGAGCGTTCGATAGAGTGGGGGGGAAAAATAGGAGCATGCATAGGGTAATAATGCCTAACTAGACATGCCGGAGCTGATAGTTCATCATCACGATGAGCAAAATGATAAATTGGCCATGCGACAACATTCGATTGAGACTAATGATTTTTTTGCCAATTAAAAAATTGCTGCCCTAATAAAACCGTAGGGCAACTTGAAAAACCGAGATAGGCTTTTGTGGGGACCCCTCTTGTGGCCCCATAGGTTCAAATGAATCATTTGTAGGTGCCACAAATTCTGAGTTAGGGCCCGTCAAAGTTTGACAATTTTGAGCACTTAGGGCGCTCAAGGGATGACGTCGGTAGGGTATGACCCTGAGCGTTTGACCGAGTGGGGGGGGGGGGGGGATAGGAGCATGCATAGGGTAATAATGCCTAACTAGACATGTCGGAGCCGACGGTTCATCATTGCGATGAGCTAAACGAGAAATTGGCCATGCGACAACATTCGATTGAGTGAGACTGACGATTTTTTCGCCAACCGAAAAATTGCTGCCCTAATAAAACCCTGAGCATTCGACCAAGGTGGGGGGCAAAATAGGACCATGCATAGGGTAATAGTGAATTGTATCAAGTATTGTTCATTAAATGAATTGTATTGTTCATTAAATGAATTGTATTTTTCATTAAATGAATTGTATTGTATTGTTGATTAAATGAATTGTATTGTTCGTAAATTGTATTGTTCATTAAATGAATATTATTGTATTGTTCATTAAATGAATTATATTGTTCATTATACAAACAGCACTTACGATGAAATGAAATGAATTGTATTGTTCATTAAATAGCCATTATTAACCATTGTTAATTATTGGAATGAAGATTAAAGATTTCCATGATAACACCACGCATAGATGAGCAACAATTTATATGATCGAATATCAACTATTGTATATATAAAAAATGTCAAATGATTACAAATGTATGTCCATACACAAATATGGCATAAACGCCAACTGAAACAAAATATATGTCTAAATACATGAATGTATGTCCATATACAAAATATACATGCCAACTAGACATGTAAGCATCCCAGAACTATCTATAACATCCTAAGTTGTTGATGGATCATCATCCTCTTCGCCGCACTGCTCAGCTCTGAAGGATCCTACATAAGAAAAACAAACCAAGATTAATATTAGTTATATTATATAATTCACATTTGAAAAGTTAACATAAAAATGAACTATAATTGAACTATTCATGTTTACCTCATCTCCACGTTTTCTCTTCAGCTTTGCAGGACTCTTGATGTATGTCTTCGGTAGAGGAGGTATGTTTTGAATATTTTCATATACAACCTACATATGTTCAGAAACATGACATTGATACAAGTTAGCATAAAATTGTCACTGATAATAACAAATTATATCTACTAATCAAAAAATAAAATAAACACACATCTACTCGAGGCATCTCTTCTTCTTCTTCAAGTATACTGGGTATAGTCATAAAGGATGTGAAGCCAAGAATTCTCTGTATATATACACAACAAGTATATGAAACTATCAATATATGTCTAGACATGTATAATCACTATATAAGTTATTTAAACTATTCATTCAATCATATTTGCATTCAATTACCTTTCCCTTGTCTCCAACTGCACTACCAGATCCTAAATCACACTACCCCGCACTCATGCTTCTTGTGCCCTACAAGAATAAAATAAGATATATATGCAATTTATTACATAATCTAATTAATACCAATATAAATGATGAGCATGTGTGTACAATAAAATACAAACGACTAGGTGCAATAATATATGTACCGTCAAGCTATCAAGGCCAAATGAAATTGCCAACAAGGTGCCCTCTTGAATCTGTCTCAACTCCTCCTCAATCATCAACTATTAAATAGACAATGTAAATAAAAATTAGTACTTAATATTATCTAGATTATAAATATTTTATTAAAATATAACATGAACTGTGAAAATACAAATCTTACCACTATATCATCAATGTATGATGACGTTGCCTCCTCGCCTCTAGCATGTGAGGACTCCCCAGGGTATCCTCTAGTCTATGTAATAATATCTGGTGCATCATGCATCTCATGCACCTCATAATCTACACTGTCCACAAGAGGATCAACGGGCTGTCCAACTGGACCCAAGCATGTGTGCCCACACATGACACAACTATGGGGCATGCATATGTGTGGAGTTGAGGATGACGTGTCAACACCACCAGATGCACCGCTACCATCAAGAGTAGGCTGAGCTATTGACCCAGCCTGAGAAACCAAAAGGCTACTCAAAGAGTGAATAGCTTATATGGTTTGTGAAGCCACCTCACAAATGATATCGGAATGGTGCACTGCAGGTGGGGGATCAACAAGAGGAGGGGGGACATATGGGCCCTGGACTACTCTGACTGCCCAGGTCTATTTTGGGGATTACCTAAACCTACACCCTAGAAAGGTTGGATGTCAAAGTAGTTCACATGTTTGCGTAAAACAAACTCAGCATACAATTTTTTTTCTAAAATAGAAGGGGATATCAAGATTGTTGTTGGGTGGTTTGTCGAAAACCATCCACCAACAATCCCAAAAAAATTTCACAATACCATCATTTGTGCACCATTTAATAGAAAGTTTTGTTTTTTTGGGATCTACGGGTTGACCAGTGCAGGGATTGACAAACAATGAGGTGATAGAGTCTTTGGATATCTTGAGATCCTTGATACCCTTATACGACAAGCCATCTGTATATTTTTCCCTCATAGAATCTCGCCACAAAAGGGCAGCATTGTGCTCCTCAGTCATGGTTTCCATACTCTTTATGTTCGACGTGAGAGGATCAAACATTGGGTTTAGACAAGGGATCCTACGATATACTTCTACAATTCCCCTCAATGCATTCAAATTTTGTGCAATCAAATCCTGAATTGAGGGGGGGTTTGGCAAATGAGGGTTTGGTTGTTGCAGTTGTGGTTGGTCAGTGTTTTCATTGTTATCCCCCATTTTTAACCTAATTAAATGTAAACAATTAAATTTAGATAAAAAATTTAAACAATTAGGTATTTGATTTTAAAAAAACCTAGTTTTCATGAAAAAAACCATATTTTCAATGAAAAATAAAATAAACATTAACAAAAAATACAAAAAATGAATGAAAATGATTGAAAACAATAAAATTCTTACCGATTATATTTGATTATAATATAATATAATAATATATTATATAATAAATATTATATAGTATATTATTATATTATAATATAATATTATATAATAAATATTATATAGTATATTATTATATTATAATATAATATTATATAATATATTATTATATTATATAATTATATAATATATTATTACATTATATATATTATATAATATAATAATATATTATATATTATATAACATGTAATATATAATATATTTTTAAATTAAAATTACAAATAAAAATCGGATATCCGATTTGCATAGGTAATTACCAAGCCAAGGTGTATTGACACCCAAGCCAAGCAAAAAGTCAACACGGATTTTTGCATTTTTAGGCGAGTGAAGAAGGCTATTTTTTTCACATCGCCACTTTCTGGCCCCCCTTGATCCTGCACTAACCCAAAAGTTGATCTAGCGAAGAAGTTGCCAGCTATTCTACAAAGAAAAATGGATGATGATGCTTGGCTTGAGGATAAGAAATTATCCTTTTGGAGATACAGGCAGGAAATTCAACAAACTAGAGTAGGGCTAGGTAATCTCCCTTCAAACAAAACTTTTGAGCAAGAATGACAAAAATATAATGATGATATTGAAGAAGACTATGATCCTCCCCCAAGCGGCACATATGAGATAGCCATTTTACAAGAAACTATAGCACAAGGGGAAAAGGGAAAGAAGGTTGAGATAAGACCACCTTCGCAGGACCTTGGACCTTTGACTACATATGAGGCTATCAAGAAACCCAATAGTAGACCCCACTCACAAGGATCGAGGAAGCGGTCCAGTGAGACATCTCAGCCATAAAGTCCTTCATGTGTTGGCATGGATCCTCAGAAGAAGAAGCAGAACAAAAATTATGTTGCTATTATTCCTACATTGGATCAATTTCATGTGAAGTTGGGACATTCTTGGTTCTCTTCCACGAACGCTATCCCTTCTACAATCCATAAATATTTGAAATTCCCTCATAATGGCACTATCATAACAATTAATCATAGCCTTTACCAATCCATAGTGAAGCATGGTAATTTCACCCTTGATTACTTTTGGCTTAAACAATATGAACCTCTTAAGCCTTGAAGTGACATTATTTTCTTATCTTATCAAAAGAGGAAAAATGAGATGATCATGTCCTTGAGTAAGCCTAGAGATCCTATACCTATGGATATTCCTCTTACTCATATGGACATGGTATTATTCTTACTCCTATTCCTCCTATATATGCCTCAGTTCCACCTCCTACATCTTACAAAGGAAAGCACTTGGCATCTTCTATGTCTCTACCTAGTGGGGTTTCTTTCGTTCCTGCCCCTTTAAGGGAAGAAAAGAAGCCTATGCCCATTGATCCTCAACCTTCTCAACCCTAGGATAAAACTAAAATGAACCATTGTGTGAGAGAACATCGAATAAGACATCATGCCAAATCTCACGAGCTTTCTTCCCAAACCATGTCCTCCCTGAAGAAACCAAATGTTGACTTGATCCTGTTTGTCCAGCCTTCGCCTAACCTTAGGGAGGAAATTAAACTCAAATCACCAAGATTAAAAATGATTAATAAAATTGATCCCAAGTCAAGTTATTTTTCTAAATTAGAGATCCCATTTTTATTAATCTAGATGATGATATGGATGATGATGTTGATTCTAATTATTTTGATGATATGTATTAGCTTATTGATGTTAATCATCATTTATCTTCACATTTTTCAAAAGCATTAACCCTAGCTCCTAGTGACAAACAAATTGACTCATCATTAGAGTGTGGTCCTTGTTTGGAACTTACAATAGCTCCATTTGTTGTGCTCGAAGTGACTCCTCTTGCATCTTGTACACCATCCTTAAATTATGTTTATAAATATCCGAAGGTGGATGATTTTCTTGACTAGCTTCATTTGTGTCGTAGATTCTCTTTTGTGTGTTTTCTTACTTGTAAAGTGTTTTCCCTATGATGTGTTGCTTAACATGTTTTTGTGTTATGTTAGGTTCTCTTTGGATGACCCTTGTTACTCTATTGGTGCACAGTAATAAAGAGGTCTAATTCATTGTTACATTCTTCTATTTGTATCTGCTTTCTTCTATATGTTGTACCTTGTGTTGTCTACTTGGGGATGATGCATAGCATTGGGATCTCTTTTTGGTCTCCTCCATGTTGACTAAAAAATACACTTGTACTCTTCTTCCAATGTGTTTGAGGTAAATTCAATACAAATATTCTTGATATATATTATTATCATTAGAGCATATTGACCCCACAGTTTGTGAATCCCTTATGTGCTTTTTCATATATGATTTCTGACCATTATCCTTTGATTTTTCCTTTCTTGAGGGCATCTCATTGTGGTAACATGTTTTTATTTTGGATGAATTCTACCTCAAATCAATTACTCCCAATAAGGAATTTGCAATCACTTTAACATGGGCACATACACTCTGCTCAATGTTACACTTTTTGTACGCACCATGACATATTTTCGATACTCAAGTTACTTTGCAAACTAAGCCTTTTTTCTTTTTAAGTTGGTATTTTTATTTTTTCAAGACTCATAGTAAGTGAATCTTACTAGGCTAGTATAGTCATGTTCTCTCTCTTCTCCTTTCTTATGTTGTCCCTTTTATCTCTATGTTAGAGTAATAATATCCTAAAGTCCCTGGGGCTTAGTGTGTCTTATCTCTCTGATATATTGGTGAAATCTTTTCAATGCAACTTTGTACTTTACCAGAAGTATTCTGAGTCTCATAATCCCACTAAATTAGGGGCTAAATGTAGAGTTGTAAATTATACTCATTTATGATTTTGTCCGCACATAGGCCTCACTTTGGCATTTCAAATTTTGATGCCTGATTACAATGTTGATTTTTCTCACACCACATTCTTAACTCACAACTTCATCACCTTTCCATCTCCCCTCTCATTTTGGATTTTAGGATGAGGGCATACCACACCCTAGTCCTCCTAATCAAGCCCTAAATTAGGGCCTCACAATGGTCATTTCATTTGAGTAGTAAATTTGATCCTGTGAAATTCAATTTATTTTTGAATGATCAAGTATAAAAGGAGGTCTACCCCTCTCATTTGAAACCTAACCAAAATCAAGATCTCAATTACATTATCATATTCAAGTGAGCAAGCAATCAGTCAATCATCAAGTATTAGAGAAAAAGTTAAGTCAAGTTCAAGTATTGAAGAAGGCATCCATGATCAATTTTTTATGAAGACACTCTAAATGAAACCCTAAAAAAATTGTGTGAAGGTCGAACAAAACTTCATCAAGGTATACATTGTTGTTTTAAGCATTTCAACCATTCCCTCAAAAGGAAAGTATTTCATTATAACCTTTCATTATATTTGTCAATTTAATTTTATGGTTGATTCTGAAATCGGGGTTTGACCTAAGGTAAATCCCTATTTCCAATATCTTTCCCTCTCTTTCAGTGTGCAGGAAATAGGTGCAAGAGATATACTCAAGAATTTCATCAAAGTCGATAGTGACGAACAAGTTCAGCTTTTGATGATAGAAAATTTGGAGGACAAGGCAAATCTGTGCTACCTTGTCTCGA
Organism: Cryptomeria japonica; assembly: GCF_030272615.1. Lineage (NCBI taxonomy): Eukaryota > Viridiplantae > Streptophyta > Pinopsida > Cupressales > Cupressaceae > Cryptomeria > Cryptomeria japonica. The sequence continues at coordinate 704,427,554 of NC_081414.1, forward strand.
AACATTGGGCTAAACTTCTAGGAACAGGTTTCAAAATTCTTCTTTTGCCCAAATCTCAATTTGTGACTCCATGGGATATCTATAACAGTTTGTTTGCGATAATTTATTTTAGGTATTCATACTTTTACCCTAATTTCACAATTTTAGTCCAAATTCAACTAGAAGAAAGCGGATAATCAATTCCAGCCAATTGAATCCAATAAGAATCTTAGCCCTTTCCTCACTTGGATTGAGATTTGATCTATCGGGTTCAATCCTCTTTCAATTTATGTTGTGTTAATTGTGTTATTTAGAGCATTTACTTGTTAAAACCCTAATTCCCAATTTTCACAACATTACAATTATATTCAAGATTTTCAAAATAAAGTAATTGTAAGATAAGTATTAGAGAAGTTAGGTTTTGTTACATGGTTTTGGGAGAAAACATGCTTTTGAACTTGATGCATGGGGATAGTTCTAAGTCACAATGTTCACAATTTGGTTGTTATGTATGGTAACTAAAAAGAAAATAGATTATTTTAGTCACTCAATGGTATTATAACTTATTGAACTTTAGTATATGTTGTATTGACCTCCCCTCTTTGTGACTCATGTGGTGTTTCATATACTTGATTAAAATTTTCGACACCTCAGCATTAGTAGGAGAGTATATGTAGTGATATTCTTTTTTTTTATAAACATGAAGTGATGTTCATTATGCTCCATAGTAGAAGAAACACCAAATCTTATTTTTTATGTTTTCTTTTTCGGTTTTTAAAATTCCTTCATTTTGGATTAAGAATCATATTTTCTTGTCATAAAAATTAGTTATATTTCTTGTCCTTTTGTAGGACTTTCAAGAGGAAGTCCAACCCTAGAGGGAGGATATTTATGTTATTTGAGAGGATGATTTTATGAATATTAATATTTTGTGAATTATTCCCTTTACTATTATTGACCTCATTTATGTTGAATGGATAAGGCTGATTTTGATTCTGAGTGATGTTACCCCTATTACTATTGAGATATTAGATGATTGCATTTTTATGTAAATACTTTTTCACAATAAGATGGTTATTATTTGATTTTATGTTGAGAGATTTGGAAATTATTCATTACCTAATGTGATTTAGTTGATAAATGAAACATAAATGAAATGTGACTACATTAGAATGCTTGTTTAGAAACATGTAATTAAATATATGTTACAATTAAATATATTAATATGTTGATGCTTCAGTTATGGTTATTGTATATGATGAAGTAACATATAAACCGAAGTGTGCAAGTGTAGTTAAACTAATTATACTTAACTAGTTAAACTAACCTTAGTACAAAGCGAGTTATAGTCATGTTTAATGTGGACAATAATGTAAGCTAGATATGTTTTCTATAATGTAAATTTGTTGTAAATTGTTATAATGTATTTTTTAGGAATATTGCGTAGGTATGTTTATTTGAGTAATTAAATTTTTGCAATGTTCATTTTATTGGTAGGTGTAAATGGGCTATAAGTATTTTTAAGTTGTTTCTATTAAATTTAAGTCCCTATGTGATATGACTGTGGGTAATGGTTAATGACAAACAAAAAAAATAGAAAATAACTTGAGAAGTTAATTACAAGGTTGAAAGATCTTGTAGCAACAAAATCCCATAGGACCACCCTTGTTGAATCACTACAATATATTTTCTCTCATGTAGTAGTAATGAGTGGGAAACTCAATAGTTGGATTGAGAAGAGGGAACAATAGAAACAATTTTACATGGATAAACTATCAAATGAGAAAGTCATATAAAAAAATAAAAATATGACTTGTGTGCATTCTTGTTTGACCAACAAACTAATGAAACCTACACAATGCATATAAGAGCTCCTTGTCAATTTGTGCCACCACCAAGGGATAAAAAATAATTTTTGGGATAAGTGATGGATGGTTTTTAACCACCATCCATGCAACAACTATGAGGTACCATACTTTTTTTTGAGGAAATTGTATAGTGAGTTTGTCCTCAGTAGCATCCCAGATTACTTTGATATGTTGGAGTTACATGATAAAGGTAGGGGCTCCACAAAAGATAGAGTGGGGGCATAGGGTGACTCAAACTAAGCACCAAGACTCATGGTTGTCCTAGAGCTTGAACATATTACTATCCCTTCCACTATGAAGGAGGATGTAAAGGTGGAGACCTTAGAGTCCATTAACTTGCTCACTTACCCTTATGCAAAATACTAAGCCTCTAATACAAGGTGATGTGGGTGAGTCTCCCATAAGTGGAGTTCGATCTCATGTATATCAATCATATGGGTCTCTCTATGTTTATCATCATGAGGATAGTCGGGATGCATATGTCCAAGATACATTTTTAATGGATTAGATGATCATGATAGAAGATCTATTGTATGAAACATTCGACAATGATAGTTAAGTTAATTTTAACATTTTCATATAATTCAAATTTATTAAATTTTATTTTAAAATGTAAGATTAACTAAATTAGAAGAATGATTATAATGAAATTTCAAGGTTAAAGTGTTCACTCTAATTTTTGTGGTCTTCCACCTCCATATTACATGATGGTGCCAAGTCCATAGGTATGTAACTAGTAAAAAATTATAAAAATTACATGTGAATAGTTGATAGTTGAATCTTATATGAATAGTATTCTTATAAGTCACTTTGGATGCTGAATAGGTCAATGTTGGGCCTTTGACATTAATTCCTCATAGTTAAGGTGTTAATTGAACTTTCACTCAATTAACCTTGTCTATTGTTTGTAGCATTGTAAATTGTACACCTTTATTAGTGTGTCCAATTTCACACTCTCCTAGCACCTATTTTAGTATTTAACATTCCTCTATGCATTATAGGACCTTTATTGTAATTAATTAATATTGAATTCAATATTATTGGTCTTATTTCATTTTATTACATCATTACACTCTTATTTAGGCCCTTAATTCTAGGTGTGCCACTTACCATTTTATCCTAATTTATCCTTAATCTTACCCCAAATTCAACTGACAAAGCATATTTTACATACCTATGCATTATGGTTTGAGCTATTGAACAAGATTTTATATTAGATTCCTATTATCTCACATCCCTAGAAATTCAAAACAAAGCCAATAAGACCAGGTCATTGGGATTCGCTCTGGTCCTGCACTTTTTTCCTCGAATTTTGAGATGATAATTTGGCAGTCCTATCTAATTCAAATCTCACTCCATGCAAAAATATGTCAAATCTAAGTTGGCCTAGTGTTGATCTTAATTATGGAATCCTTATATAACACATCCCTCTCAACTTATTTTAAACATTACATCTTATGCTAGCATTATTATCAATTCAAGAGCAATTATTCTTCCTCAAGAGCATCTTTGATTCAAGGAGCAACAAACTACATCAAGACATCTTTAACTTATGTTTTATCTATAATTTCATGATGGATTTTATGTGATTTATCATGTAATTGCATCAACACATGAAGGATTTATCCTAAACATATTGCATCACCTATTGAAGGTATAATCATCTACATTTAAGCATTTCAATTCTAGATAGCCTTGCCCTCAAAAGGAAAGCTTTCCAATTCAATTTATATTTCAATTAGGGTTAATTCCAAACTTGGCATTTGATCTAAGGAAAGCCCCTATCCATAACACAATTTTCTTTCTTTTGGTGTGCACGTGACAGATTCGGGAACTATGAAAGTAGAAAAGGATAGAGAAGACAAAAACAAACAAAACTAGTTTTTGTAGAGTCCCAAGAACCTCTCCAAACCAAGGTGCTATAGAAGGACTAGGGTGAATTTCACCCTAGTCCTAATAATTTTCCTCAATATTTCACTAGTGCACTCAATGGGTTTTGCCATTCTCAAAAAGGCTCAACTTGACTATGTTTTCAGTTAAAGGACCAAGGCAAATCTCTACTACCCAATCCCAAAAAATCAGCTTGAATTTTCAGGTATATGATTCAATCCTCTTCTTCTACCCAGATCTTAGTTTATAGCTCTGTTTGACTTTTGCAATATTCTATTGTCATCATTTCACTTGAAATTCTCATTGTTAGCCCTAGAGTGAACTATACAATTTAAATCCATTTTCAATTCAAACAAAATAGAAATTGGAGTCCAATTTGCATTCAAACCATCTTCCTAATGAAATTGAGGTTGGATCTATTGATTTCATCCTCCTTTTAATGTAAATCATGTGAAAGTTAGGTCATTTCCTAGTTTACCAATCATTCCTTGTGAAACCCTAATTTTCTATCTATTACATTTTGGTGAACCTGACCTTCTTACATTGCCTTTTCATAAGGATATCCTAGAGAAAGAGGATGATATCATAAACACCTTTCTTAATGTCACCTTACCTTCCATACATTCTATTTCTCTTAGAGATGAAGCATTTATGGATAGTGTTAATCCTTCTCCTAAATATTGCCTTACTTTGATAACTAGTGTTTGTATGTTCCCCAGAACCAGTCCTATCCATGATGACATTTTGGTGCAAGAAAAGACCATCAACATTTCTTTTAATGGTCTTTGTACTAGGAATGATGTTGACCTTTCTCCTAAAATTTACCCTTCTTGTAAGGATTGACTTAGGCTTCAAGGATTCAATATCACTAAAAATCCCCTCTATGAGGATTTCCGTTTCATTCAATCTGAAGATAATCCTTTTCATGAAGAAGTATTTAAGGTTGATAAACCTCTTTATTAACCACTAGATTTTAGCTCTAATAGATCTTCCTCACATATTCACAAACCATATTTGATCAATATGATACATGTAAATGGTTATGAAACACCTAACAAGCTTGTGTTGTTGTTCAAGGAAGTAGTAATCCTCAAACCTCTCAAATTCTTAATACACTTCTTTTTGTAGTTCAACGTGTTTATAATAATGATATATTTTACACTCCTAACAAACCAACTATTATTGTATAAGGAGGTTATGTCACTAAGATTCCTTATGAATATGCTAAATAAATCACCCAAGAGAGTTACAATTCAATTGTCAACACATTTAATAGAAGCAACAATAAGCAACCTAATCCTCCCCTATCTATCCCTTCTTCTCTTCCTACTTCTCAACCAATACTTCCACCAACATCTCATCTTTCTCAACATCTTGGAAAAGAATATGGTCTTATTGAACAACTTAAAGCCACTCCTGCCAAGATATCTCTTTGAGATTTGATTCAAACTTCATCTACACATTCTGAAATGTTACAAGATACTTTAAAGAACTTAGATGTCCCACTTGTAGTGAAACCTAATAATATGACTACTTTGATTGATTCTATGAAGGCACCTAAAGCTCAAATTGTGTTCTCTCAAGATAAATTACCTTCTAAGGAGATTCAAAATTAATATGATCCTCAAATGAAAGTTGTCCTTATTAATGATAATACTATAAGATGAACCATAGTGGACAACAGATCTAGCCTTAATGTTTATAGCCTTGATTTGTTGCATAATATTAATGTGGACACTTCTCTTATTCAACTTGAATCTCTTTCTATTTGTGGGTTTGACAATGTTGCTAGAGCATCCTTGGGTACTATAACCTTTCCTATTAAGGTAGGACCTATTATTTTACCCACACCTATCCAAGTCATGCTCGATAAAATTACTTATAACCTTCTACTAGGGAGAACATGAATTCATAATATGCAAGATATCCCTTCTACTCTTCATCATCAAGTCAAATTTATTTATAACAAGATGTATACTTTGCACACTGATACTAATTTACAAGCTTGTTTTCTAACTTCATCTGATTCTAAATCTTCTTCACATTCTTCTAATTCTTCTACTACTCAAGTTGTAACACCATCTCATCCTAAAGATACTTCCTCATCTGAAGAGGTACTTTAAGAAGACGATTAGGGGTCCTTGGATTTAACACCTCCTTTTGTTGGAGAATATAAAATCCCTCAAAAATAATCTAAGACTAAAAAGGATAATGATATGGTGGAACCTAAGAAGAAAACAACTTATAAATAATTTTATAGCCGGTTCTAATTCGAATAATTCTTCAAAATCTTCTTCTAGTTCATCCAATTATGACACTAAGACCTATGAGGCCCTCTCATATCTTTCTGATATGGTATCCCTTTATGGTTTGGGTTTTTACATTTTAGCTATAAGTGGTTATAATGGCACTGGTTGTGTCACAGGTGAACAACGGATTAGAGTTCCTTTAGAAAATAACATATGTGAAACCTCATTCAGACTTGCATATAATCCTTCAAAGCCCACTAAAGCATCTCAAATATCATCTCTCAATGTGAATGTCATATTTAGTAGCGATGAATCCCTTGATGACTTCATCTCAATTAGATCATCCTCTATATCTCTCAACACTCATCCCACTTACAAGGAAAAAAATAATTATAGACAATTATTTATTAGCTTGCATAGAATCTTAAAATGTTATAATCTAAAATAAATAAAAATGTAATTACAAATCACATTTATCTTTAAAAAAAATTATAGAAAAGAAATAAACTAATTTTATATATTTATAAATTCATATATTAAAATTCTCAAAATCATTTGGGGGATGACCCCACAACGTAGCGGCTAGCTGTGAGCTTCCTACATGGGAGGTCTTAGATTTGAGTCTGCTTGAGCCCTATGTGTCCCACACATAGGAAATGGAGAGATAAGATGATGCCTGGGTGTGGAAGATAGGATGACACAAGGAGATACAAGGGTGTTAATGCCAAATAAATATGAGGATGAGGCCCCTAAAAACTGTGGTCTCACTGGTTTATAGCTCCAATCAAAAGCAGCTCGACTTCGGCCCATTACCAAGCAAAAAAAAAAAAATGTCAAAAGCATTTTAATATATTCAATTCCCAACCAATTCTTTTCAAATAAAAATTGAAATAGATGAATACATTTATCCTTGTTGAGCAGTAAAAAACTTGAACATTGATATAGAAAGTTTTTTGTACGATTTTTTTTTAATTTTAAAGGTAAAAAATCTTCCTTAATGTTTGATTTGAAGATCATGTTTGCATGCAAAGTTCAAGACGAAACAAAATAGAATAGAAATTTTGGTGAATGATTTTTATTTTAATTGTTTCAAAAGCAAAAAAACATTTCCTAACTTTCCTAAAAGTTTCCTTGTTTGATATTATTAACATTTTACAATACATTAATTTATGTGGAATGATAAAATCATTATGTTGCTTCATCAATATTTTACAATACATAAATTTATGTGAAATGACACAATCATTATATTGCTTCACCTCATTTTGGTATCCACAAATACCATCGTACACATAACACATCTTAGAGAACATAAACTAGCATACCTATATTCTATAAATAAAACTCATGTAGAGGACGTCTAGAGATATCAATATTTAAAAAAAATAGCATTCATAAATATAAACAAAAGACAACATATACTATTTAAATTAATTAAAACAAATATGAGGCCCATATTGCATTGATCAATTGATGAGACATTGAAGCCTTGTTTACAAGATAGATATACATGCAAGAAATCGAATGTAATAAAACTTACAACTTAGCAATAGAATATAATAAAACATTTCTTTCAAATGAAAAATTAATCAATCTTAATCAATTAATCACTATGCTCTATGCTCTTTCCTTCTCACTATTCTAATTGTATTATATATTTGATTATGATAATTAGTTTATCTTAATTTATGATTCAGTCATATCAAATACAAAATTAAATATTCAATCATTTCATTTATAACATAATTGTACTTTTATTTAATATTACTTAAATGAATCTAACAATGACTATAAAAATTCATCCAACACGGTAGTAGATTTTGGAAAGTCAAATACTCTAAATCTTAGAATAGATAAACTTGATGATGATGGCTTTAATATTTAGTGTTATAGTTCAATTTAATGTTCAAATAGGTTTAAGCTTATTGTTTAATTTGTGTTAAGGTTTTATAAGTGTAAGAGTGCAATTTAAGTTTTGGTTTGTAGTTAGGCGTCAATTTGGTTTAGTATAAGAGTTCAATTTTGTTTGGTGTAAGGGTTTAGGTTTCATTTGGTTTCAGATTTATGACGAACTAGATTATATTAGTTTAAAAATATGTAATCTAGACATATTAATTAGAAATGAGATCACTTGATAAGACACTAATTAGGGTTGTCATTGTTGGCATTGTGTTGTCATTGAAGTCAATCGGTATAGGATGGCAACTGGTATGGGAGATTGATGAGCAGTGTTGTCATTGATGCATTACCGGAAATGGTGTCATTGATGTCAACTAGCATGGCAAGTCATCGGTAAGGAAGAGAGTGCCATTCAGCATAATGGCCATTGGAGTCACCAGTACACAAGTTAGTGTTGACTTGTGTTGAAAATATGGACAGGAAATCGGTATGGTATAACAACTGGTAAGTGGTATGTTGGAAGTGCATTGTTGCCAACTAGCGAGTGTGCAAGAAGGGTGAGCTTATGCAGAAGTGCCAACCGGTATGTTGTTGGATGTTGGACGATTGGATGTGAAACATCAGGACTCCGACTGGATAAACATGTAGTCACCAGATGATGAGAAGACTCACATTGAGTATTCTCAACTAGATCACATGTGCTTGAATGAAGATGTATATGCTCAATGTTAGGGAAGCCATATTGGTGCAATATCGGAAGATGAATGAGATGACAAGGATCCAGTCCCACCGGTAAGTGGAGATTATCCCCTAACATGCCTGGAATGCATTACATCTCTCTGGGATAGGTTGCCAAGAGTTAATGGTAGGAGATTGAAGTCCCACACCGAATGAACTAGTGAAACACTAAGTTTCCTTAGGTGCATGAAATCAAAGATGTGCACCAGATCAACAAGGGCAGACATGATGAGTTGATGGTACAGAGAAGGAAGGATAGGTTTGTCACTTTGACAAACCAGTTGATAAGAGAAATGGTCTATTGATGAAGAAGGCAAAGTTGAATCAGTTGCAAATAGAGAGTGCAACTGGATTGAAAATGGAGATTGTTGAAGGTTGATGACATGGTGTCATCAAGGTGGTTACTGGTAAGCATGTCCACTAGTGAGAAAGACAAAGTGACAAGTGAAGATATCTTGTCTGATGAGATTGAGTATGTTTTCATTTGGTATGTGTGATGACCGATAAAGGTGTTGCACCGGTAGAGAAACAAAGTGCTAGTTTGAAGGCAAACTAGTTAGGGTATAACCAACAAGGTAGGAGAACCTATAGATGAACCCGGTTGTGTGGTTGGTTGATGATCTTGTCTGGACTAACATAATAGTCTAAGATGAGGTGGATACCAAAAAAGGTGCCAGGTGGAGTCGAGCTATCAGACATGCACGATGCGGAAGATGGACTGTGCACCGACGAGGTAGTTACAAAGTCGATCGACACTAAATGCAGACCCCATAAATCATGGGATGTGTTGTAGAGGTGTACGGCTTGAGGAAGGTCGAATAGAGGTGATCGATGGGATGCATCTATTGATGCAGAATGTCCAGGTGCAGAACAAGGATGGTGATGCAATCTGTTGAACCATTTATGGTGATTGACCAAGTGCCATGTCGACGAACTATCTATGTTTTCTAAATATAGAAAACATGCCTTGGAAGAAATAAGATATGGTAGGCGATGCCTGATTTCTTGCATGTTGCTTATCTTCATGTAGAATGAGATCATATTAGATCTAATACGGATTGATTTGGTGAAAGAAAACCCTAACACGCCACCATTTGAATGTTTCTTTTAGTGGGAACCCTCATACATAAATATTTAAACTCGAGACTAAGATTGATTGATGTTGGTTGGCGAAGAAGAGTGGTCTTGAGAAAAGTAGAGAGAAGATAAGACTAAGAAGAGTCAAGGAATTCAGTATATGAAGTAGAGAGCGAGCAAGGAAGATAAAATTGGTGTTAGGGGTTAACTAGGGTTCAACCGGTAAAGCTTGAGTAACCGAATAGATTCTAGAGTGAATTATTCAAGTGAACTTGTAGTGAGAACCGACAATAGAGAGTGAGTTGATCTTGTGACCAGGTACAAAGAAGAAGAAGAAGATACAGAGAGAACAAACAACTGGTAATAAGTTGCAGAGTTCTTTAATCGGAGGGGTCAAAACCGGTATGTTAGCAGCAGAGGCAAAAGGAGGCAGTAGAGAATGAAATAGGGTGTGAACTAGCAGAGAGGAGGCAGAGTGCAAGACAAAGGATACTACCGATGTGTCAACAGTAGCAAGTGAAGGTGAGCAGAGGGAGAGAGAGAGAGAGAGAGAGAGAGAGAGAGAGAGAGAGAGAGAGAGAGAGAGAGAGAGAGAGAAGGCAGATGAGGAGTAAAACCAACAGGGTAGAGTGTACGTAGTGGTTACAAGATTCACTTGTATCCAGGGTTACTACTATTTTTCCATTGACATCTCTCTCCCTTTGACATCAAATGCCAAAGTAGTTAAGAATCAAAATCAGAACATAACATACAACTAACTACTCCCCCTGAGAAGTAGCTCTCCTTCATCAAAGCCGAAAAAAGAATTTTCTATTAGTCCTTGTCGGTTTGATGCCAATCTTCATAATTCAAGTCTCTGCCGGTGGGGAAATTACCCCAAGCTTTTCTCTAAGATATTCAAATGTTTCCTTAGGCAAAGGCTTTGTAAAGATATCTACAATTTTCTCTTTAGTATTCACATAAACCAATCTCACTTCATTTGCTTCAACATTCTCTTTCAAAAAATTATACTTAATAGAAACATTCTTTGTTTTAGAGTGAAATGTTGAATTCTTTGATATATCAATTGTTGTTGAGTTATCACAGTAAATAATTACTGGTTCTTTGTATTTTACCTTAATATCCTTCAACATTTTCTTGATCCATAATACCTGAGTGCAATTAGTTGTTGCTGCAACATATTTTGCTTTTGTTGTAGATAATGATGTACAAGTTTGCTTCTTGCTGATCCATGAAATTAACCTTCTGCCAAGAAAGAATGCACCGCTAGTGGTACTCTTTCTGTCATCCATATCTCCTGCCCAATTGGCATTTGTATATGCACATAACTCAAAATTGTCATTCTTAGGATACCATAAATCAAGATTTTTTGTCCTTGTAGGTACCGGAAAATCCTTTTTACTGCACTTTCATCATTTTCTTTAGGATTTATTTGAAATCTTGAAATAATATACATTGCATTCATTATATCAAGTCTGGTTTGTGTCAAATACAGCAACCCTCCAATCATAGATTTGTACCTTGTTGGATTTATAGGAGTTGAATCATCCTTTAATGTCAATTTATCAGTTGTAGTCATAGGAGTGCTTATCGGTTTGGAGTTTTCCATTCCAAATTTCTTCAAAAGTTCCTTCAATTATTTTATTTGACATATGAATATACCTTTATCTGTTTGAGAAATCTGAAAACCTAGAAAAAAATTTATCTCTCCAATCATAGACATTTCAAATTCTTCCCACATCTTGTTAGCAAAGTCTTTACATAACTCTTCTTCACCTCCAAAAATGATATCATCCACAAATACTTCAATAACCAAAATGTCATCATTGGTAATTTTGCAATTCAAATTACTGTTAGCATTACCTTTTGTGTATCCAATATTTAAAAGATATAAAATTCAATCCATATAAACTTCTTCTTCAAGATATCCATTCAAAAATGCACATTTTACATCCATTTGATAAAATTTATAGTTCTTGTGAGCTGCAAATGCAAGAAATAGTCTTGTTTCAATTTTGGCTACCGATGCAAAGGTTTCATTATAATCAATTCCTTCTTTCTCAGAATAACCTTTACAAACTAATCTTTCTTTGTTTCTAATTATTTCACCATCCTCATTAAGTTTATTTCTAAATACCCGTTTAGTTCCAGTTACATTTTTGTCTTTAGGTTGGGGAACTAATGTCCAAGTATTATTCTTTTCATTCTATTCTAACTCATCTTCCATTGCTTTTATCCAATGTTTATCCTGACATGCTTCAACATCTGATGTTGGTTCAACTTGAGAAATTAAACATACCTCTTCATTTTCCAATCTTCCTCTTGTCATAACACCTTGATTTTTATTTCCAATTATCTGATTTTCTGAATGATTCAATCTTACATACCTAGGTTTATTCTGATTTCCACTTACAGGCTGTTGTTCTTCAGTCACAGTTGAGTTTTCTGATGATTTCGATGTGACTTGTTCTTCATTCCATTTCGGTGCAATCTGTGCCAATTCATTTATAATCATTTCTACTGTCAGTTCTACAGATCTTGATTCTCCTCTAAAATGTTCGTCTATCTTCACATTAGTACTTTCAATGATTTTCTACAATCTTTTATTATAACATCTATATGTCTTGCTTCTAGTTGAGTAACCGAGAAATATTCCTTCATTACTTCTAGGATCAAATTTACCAATAGACTCATCTCTCCTAATATAGCATTTGCTTCCAAATATTCTGAAGTATTTAAGAGTAGGAGTATGACCAAACCATAGTTTATAAGAGGTCTTACCGATTTCACTTTGATGTGAAATCTGTTGAAAGTATAAACCACTATATTTACTGCTTCTCTCCAGTATACATGAGGTAGATTTGCTTCCATCATCGCGGTTCTTGTTGTATCTAGTATAGTTATGTTTTTCCTTTCCAAAACTCCATTCTACTGGGGTGTCTGGGGTGCTGGTAGTTGTCTTTTGATTCCATTCACTTCACAAAATGCATTAAATTCCCTAGATGTAAATTCTCCTCCTTGATCAGATCTCAAGCATTTGATTTTCTTGTCAGTTTCATTCTCTACCATTGCCTTGTATATCTTGAATCTTCCAAAAGATTCTAATTTCTCCCTAAGAAAAATAGCCCAACACTTTCTAGAATAATCATCAATTATTAGCATAAAAGTATCTATCACCCTGAAGACTTCTTGTTCTTGCTGGACCACATAAATCAATATGAATTAAATCAAGAATATTATTGGATTTCTCATAAATGCTCTTAAATGTTGTTCTAACTTGCTTTCCCATTTGATATTCCTTACATACCGGATTATGAGATTTCACAATCTTAGGTAAATCCCTTACAGCCTTGGTTGAACTGATCTTTACAATGCAATCAAAATTCACATGATAGAGTCTTTTATGTCATAACCAACTTTCATCAATGTGAGCAATCAAACATGTCTTATCACTGGTATTCAAATGAAAGATATTACCTTTAGTTTGATTACCGAATGCAATCTCCAATCCAATTTTGTTCATGATTTTACATTCTTGAATTGTAATTGAAATCCTTTTTCCACTAACTGACCAACACTCAAAAGATTATGCTTTAAACCTTCAACATAATAAACATTGTCAGTATTGTGCTTACCATCCAAAGATATAGTGCCTCTTCTTTTGATTAAACAAGCTTTGTCATCTCCAAATCTTACTAGACCTCTATGAATTTCCTATAATGATAAAAAATTTCTTTTATCACCAGTCTTATGATGTGAGCAACCGCTATCAATGATCCATTCATCCTTTTCTTCAATTTTTGCTGCTAATGCCTACTCTACCAGTTTGACAATAGGCGTTGGTTTATCTTCTTTTATTGCAACAAAACCCCATCCACTATCTGCTGGATCTTCATCGGAGTCATGTATAACACCTTCATCTGCATAGTAACATGACTTATCTCTATTTTTCTTAAATTTGTATCTCTAACATTCAAGGTTAGGTTTATATGTTCTTTTTGTTTCCTCCCTTAGTCTTGAATGTCTATCAGGACACCTAGATGACATATGACCAACTTTATTGCAATTAAAACATTTGAAAGGTGCTTTACCTTCATACTTACTTCCTACTGGACCTTTAGGCATCTTCCTTGCAAATAGTGCTTCAAGTTCTTCAAGTTCTTCATTTTCTCTTCTGATATCTTCAAGTTCATTTGCATAAAGTGCTTTCCAATTAGATTTGTTAGATGATGTTGATGATGATGCTTTAAGGGTTATATCAGTTTTGACTATAGCAATAGGACCAAATTCTTCAAGCTCAAATGTTGAAAGTTTTCCAACCAAAGTATCTCTAGATACTGATGTATTCGACATTGTTCTCAACTCATTAATAGCAGTCACTTTCATTTTCTAAGTCGGTGGCAAATTTCTTAAAACTTTAGAAACAATTTCATCTTCACTTAAAGATCCTCCACAACATTGTATTCCTAAAACAATTTCATTAACTCTTTCCATAAATGCATAATTTCTTTCATCCTCTTCCATTTTTAAGTTTTCATACCTGACCCGATAACATTCCAATTTTGCAATTTTGATAGTGGTATCTCCTTCATTCAATGTTTCTAGTTTATTCCAAATAGCTTTTGTAGTAGATCTGTCTGATAATCCCATGATTTGTTGATCTGACAATGCACTTAGAATTGGTTCTCTTGCTTTGCAATCATTCTCCAAGTCTTTAGCTAAGGTCGATGGATGAGGGTTATTCAGAGTAAGACCAACATAGCCATTCTTTGTAACATCCTATATATCTCTTCCAATGCAGTTAAGATGTGTTTCCATTTTGATCTTCCATATACCATAGTTTCATCAAGTTTGGGACTGTCCTTCTTGAAGATATTTGCTACCATAGGATCTCCTCAAGTTGTTAGGCTTTTGCAAAAAGAGGACTAAGCTCCAATACCAATTGTTAGGAACCAGGAAGGACAACTGAGAGGGGGGGTGAATTAGTTGTCAATAAATTATAACCCAAAACCAATTATTCCAACTTAAAACACAATGTCGGTAAAAAAAATTAACAGTTATATTAATATCGATATAACTTAATGCATGAACAGAAAGAAAAACACATCCATAACACATGACATAGAGATTTTGACGTGGAAACCCTGTAAGGGGAAAACCACGGTGGGAAACCATACCCACAATCAAATGATACTACCATAGAGTAAGTGAATACAATAATGGGGTCTACACATGTAGAAAGGCCAACCACTTAGAGCTCACTGCTCAATCACAAAATAGGAATCACACTGACTACAATTGGATGGCTAAATCCAATAAACAATGTATTGCTTCAGAATAGCATCTACAATGTTGTATTCAGTACCGATTTAAGATTTGACCATGAGTAAAAAACACCTTCATAACCTTTCCTTCAACCTTCAGATGATATCTGCGTGATTCACACAAGGATCTGCTCTTCACAATGATCTTCAATATTCACACACACTCATAATAATCTTCAAATAAGATCTTACAATTATTTATACAAAACCTAAGACCTTATGATGAGGTTAGCTCACTAAAGATATTACAATTACAAAATAAGTCTTGATGTGATACAATATGTTAGCCTCAATACATTTACACATTATCCAATCAATAAACCATTTTCAAAATGTGTCGTGCTGATTTGCAACATGATATCTTGTACCAGTCAATAACCTAGACCTATCTGCCAATAAAGGCAAATATGTGAACCCGATCAGACCAATAAGAAAAACACCAAATGTAAAAATCCAATCCACGTCTTTGACATAACTAAATGGTCTCCAAACGATAACAGGTCATCATCAACTTCCTGAGCTGCCAGTGAAACATATACCGGTGACTGTGCATAAGCCAATATCCATGTCGCAACCACTATGTGTCGGTTCAACAATAAACCAATATAATCAAAGTGTCAAATCAATAATTTATACCTCCAGAAAGATAAGTGTTGACATCAATGACAAAACCAATGAAACACGTGACAAAGTCATCCATAATACCAACAGAGTTGGTGCCCTAAATTAGGATTGGTGGTCCTTGGTTTGGTGCCCTAGATGTTGTAACCATTGTTCTTATTGTGAGGCTGGATTGGAGCAGTAGACTCCAACAACATTTCTCACTGAGGTTTTTCCCATCTTAGGTTTTCCTCATATATACCGATGTCATGTGATGTGCCTTTGTGTGATTGCTTTGTCATGTCTTGCTTTATCTCACCGGTAGATTTACTTAGTGTTTGCATTGCTAACTGGTACTCACTCTTAGGACTAAAAAGTTAAAGAGTTTTGGAAATCACTGATTCACCCCCCCTCTTAGTGGTACATTGTCTTCAACAATTGGTATCAAAGCCTAGGTTCCCGATTGATTAGCTTTCTTGAGCTTGGGTAGATTCTGGTATTTGAACACAATGGTTTGTTTAGTGTAAACCCCTACTCCAGTTTTTGATGGTTCAAATTATTCTATTTGGAGTTATAGGATGGAAGTCTACCTATCCTCTTTACGGTTTGATGTGTGGATGTTGGTTGTTAATGGCTGCCCTAGTCAAGTCAATCCTCCCACCGATTTAGAAGCAGAAAGAAGATACCGGTGCAATGATGTAGCAATGAAGGCTATATTATGTGGGCTCTCAAATGATGTTTTCTCACTGGTGGACAAATGCAAATCGGCAAAGAGCTTATGGGATAGATTAAAGAAGCTCTATAGAAATGAGCCTAGCACTACAGAACCGGTTTGTGGAAACAAGAAGGAAAATGTAGCACATGAGTCTGCAGATGAAGATAGATCTGTGAGTAGCAGAAAAAAATGATGAAGAAGGAACTCACCTCTTCATGGCTCAAGAATTAGAAGATGAGAGGAACACATCTGAGAATGATCATGCAGATCATTCCTACTAGCAAGATGTGTTTGGTAGTGATAGTGAAGAAGAAGAAGAAGCAAAAGTTGGTCTTGAAGGAGAACTTGTAAGTACACTTGAAGAACTTAGTACAGTGAGGAATGAATACAAGTTGTTCAAGAATTTTGCGGTTGTGGAACAAAACCGGTTAATCAAATGCCTTGAAGAATCTAAGAAATGTATCTCAGAATTGAAGACTCAACAAAAAGATACCAAGGAATGCAGGTGTAAAGATCTAGCATCTGAGCTAGAGGCCAAGGATAAAGAATATTAGCAACTAGAAGGAGATATGGAGAATCTCTGAAATGAACTTGAGAAATGTCAGGATGAGCTCAAGGTGATAATCCGGTTTGATGGAAGCAATGATGCCTTGCACAAAATGTTGAAGAAGCAAAAGCATTCCAAGGATACTAGAGGATTAGGATGTAAGACTGGTGAATGCTCTATAAGCAAGGAGACCTCCCACAAAGATATTCAATTTGTCTCCTCAAATGGAAATGGCAAGGGTCAGATCTTCACAGTTAGAAATGCTCCAAGGAAGAAGGTTGACCTAACTACAACCGATGAAGACATGAAGCTAAGGATGTAGACTAGTGTTGCAAGAAGGAGAAACAATAGAGATCCCAAAGGAAAAGGAAAGATGGGAGAAGGCAGCTTCATTGGAAGCAAGAATAGAAGAAGATGACATAGAAGACCTCCTACCAGTATAAGACAAAGAAATACTACCACCCACAAGACAAAGGAAGTGTGAGAAGAGAAGGGATCATATGGAAGAACTATATAGCATGGACAATCCAAGATCCATCCTCGGAGAAGGAGAAATGGAGAAACTATACCAGTGAGATCTCCACATGCATGGCAAAATAAATGTGTAAGTTATATGCCATTCTTTATCGATTATTGCTTCTCTTTCAAAGATTATGGTCATAGGGAAGGTAAATGCATAAAGAGGTCTAGAAATAAGAATGTAATCTATCCAAGAAGTAATGATTATGACCATAGTATGTCAAGATGTAGAAACATGCATAGATCTGCTCCTATGCATAATAGGAAGAATCTATTTGCTGCCTCGCGAAAGGTAAATTATGTATGTTATAACTGCAATGGATTTGGGCATAGATGTCATGAATGCAGGAACAGGAAAGTTTAGTCACATGACAGCTCATGTAGCAGCTATGCTCAACTTGGAAATGGATATAGAGCATATGGAATTCAAAGACCTGCATGGAACCAAAGGAGAAAGGTCTTTGCAGGATCAAGGGGTCCACTGGTTTCGGTAACCAATTGCAACAACATGACTAGAAGAAGTGGTCTAATCGGTTTAACATAAGGTCCTCCAATCATGCACTTGGCATCAACACAATTTGCTTCTACAACAATGCTTCTGGTAGTGAAGCAAAATCTAGTAGAGAAAGGACCAATTGACAAAAGAAGGTAAGACCTGCTCCCAAGACTGCAAATGAGAAGAAAAGGGAGATCAAGAAGGTATGGAGGAAGAAGGAAGAGAGTAGAACCATAGACCGATATTATGCATTCAATGCAGAGGTGACATCTCCTAAGGCTTAAAGGAGATGCAGGACCTCAGGGGGAGTAACACATTGACAATATTATTCACCCCCTTAGTGAAAAGGACAAATGGAAGAACAAGTTGTTGTCGGTATAAAGGAAGGAAATGAGATGGCAAGTGTGTGTAGTGGATGCCTTGGCTACACACCTACAGATGAGAGATGGATCACTACTACATGTGTCAATGAATGGCCAATTTTTAATTGGGATCAAAAGCAATTGACCCAAGAAGATAGGAGTAAGTGAAAGATGCTCCGGTAGAGATGGTCTAAGACTGGGATAGGAAACCGGCTTGTGCAGTATGGTACAGGTATGAATTCTAATCGGTAGTGCAGGTTATGTAAGTCAATGAGGTCTAGGATCATTTCATTAACTCTGGTAGCATGGCTTGAGGTGTTTTTCTCAGGTGGTACTAGAAAAGTCCTGAATGACATATGTTGGCCTAGTAGTTGATCGTGTATGCATGCATCCTTTGTGGGCTAACCGATTTGATATATGACATGATAGTGATATTGTATGGTAGTGTGTACATCAAGGATCATGTCATAAGTTGTGGTGAGTACAATAGAGATGAAAGATCATCAGTTGATCACATATGCATAGCTCAACCGGTATAAGGAGCAGTTAAGCTCCGGTTTAGAACCTGACAGGCAATGAGGACCTAAGATCTATGACTCAGGGGGAGTTGACAACCATATCTTCTTATTCTTATTAGACATGTTGGACATAGGGGGAGAGCATGTGTCTATTGTCGTACCAGTATGATTGAGACCTTGGGATATGCTCATCGGTTCGAGATTGTGAGGTATTTCAATGTCTATCCAATTTGCACTTAATTGAAATAACAATTAGACCATCGGGAGAGTTGCCTGCAAAGAGGGAAAGTTGTCTGCACATGAGAACATGCATTTGGTATCAGAGAAGATACAATTGGTATCAATGTCAACTTCAACACTTGGTATAAACAAATTAAGGTTAGAATAACCTTTGCATATCAAGGGGAGAAGATGTAGTCTAACCGGTAGGGAAGTTGTATTCAGTAACACATGTGCCTTCAATTGGTTTTAGACTTGTATATGCATGTGTATCTGGTTTGTATATACATTTGGTTGCTAAGCAATTGGTGTCAGCTAGTGTCTGAGACCTCCATATCAAGTGTTGTGAATTGAGAGGATGCAAAGTATGAAGGTTAAAGGAGGAAAGCATCCGGTAGAGAAAAAGGGGGAGAGAAAACTCCGTTAGTGCTCAGTAGACACAAGGAGGAGAGAAACCCTAAGAATGCCCTTTGCATTGTTGTCAAAGGGGTAGAGAGATTTTGTAGTATGTAGGATACTACATGTGTGATAATCCATAGAACACACAAAGGGGGAGAGAGAGAATATGTAGCATGTCGGATACTACATGTGTTAACATCGATGTCAAAGGGAGAGATTGTTGGCATTGTGTTGTCATTGATGTCAACCGGTATAGGATGACAATCGGTATGCAAGATTGATTAGTAGTGTTGTCATTGATGCATATCAGAAATGGTGTCATTGATGTCGAATAGCATGGCAGGTCATCGGTAAGGAAGATAGTGCCATCCAACATAATGGCCATTGGAGTCACCAGTACACAAGTTAGTGTTGACTTGTGTTGAAGACATGGACAGGAGACTGGTATGGTATAATAATCGGTAAGTGGTATCTTGGGAATGCATTGTTTCCAACTGGCGAGTGTGCAAGCATGGTGAGCTTATGCAGAAGTGCCAACTGGTATGTTGTTGGATGTTGGATGATTGGATGTGAAATAGTCCCACTAGATAAAGATGCAGTCACCAAATGATGAGAAGACCCATAGTGACTGTGCTCAATCAGATCACATGTGCCTGATTGAAGATGTATATGCTCAATGTCAGGGACGCCATATTGGTGCAATGTCGGAAGCTGAATGAGATGACAAGGATCCACTCCCACCGGTAAGTGGATCTTATCCCCTAACATGCCTGGAATGCATTACATCTCTCCAAGATAGGTTGCCAATAGTTAAAGGCGGGATATTGAAGGCCCACGCTAGATGAACTGGTGAAACACAAAGTTGCCTTAGGTGCATGAAATCAAAGATGTGCACCGGATCAGCAAGGGAAGACATGATGAGTTCCTGATACAGAGAAGGAGGAATAGGTTTGTCACTTTACAAACAAGTTGATAAGAGAACTGGTCTATTGATGAAGAAGGCAAAGTTGAATCAGTTGCAGATAGAGAGTGCAACCAGATTGAAGATGGAGATTGTTGAAGGTTGATGACATGGTGTCATCAAGGTGGTTACCAATAAGCATGTCCACCAGTGAGAAAGACAAAGTGACAAGTGAAGAGATCTTGTCTGATTAGGTTGAGTATGTTGTGGTTTGGTATGTGTGATGACCAGTAAAGGTGTTCAATCGGCAGAGCAGCAAAGTGCTAGTTTGAAGGCAAACCGGTTAGGGTATAGCCAGCAAGGTAAGAGAACCATTAGATGAACCCGGTTGTGTGGTTGGTTAGAGATCTTGTCTAGACTAGCACAATAGTCTAAGCTAAGGTGGATATCGACAAAGATGCCACGTGGAGTCAAGGTGGCGGGCATGCATGTTGCGGTAGATGGAGTGTACACCAACAAGGTAGTTACAAAGTCAGTTGACATTACATGTAGACCCCGAAAATCATGGGATGTGTTGCAGAGGTGTGTGGATTGAGGAAGGTCGAATAGAGGTGATCGATGGGATGCATCGATAGATGTAGAATTTCTAGGTGAAGAACGAGGATGGTGATGCAATTCATTGAACCATTTATGATGATTGACCAAGTGCCATGTCGACAGACTATCTATGTTTGCTAAGTATAGCAAATGTTCCTTGGAAGAAAGAAGAGATGGTAGGTAATGCCTGATTACTTGCAGGTTGCTTATCTTTGTAAAGAACAAGATCAAATCAGATATGATATGGATTGAGTTGGTGAAGGAAAATCGTAACACGCCACCGTTTGAATGTTTCTTTTTGTGGGAACCCTCATACATAAATATGTGAACTCAAGACTAAGATTGATTGATGCTGGTTGGCAGAGAAGAGAGATCTTGAGCAAAGTAGAGAGAATATAAGACTGAGAAGAGTCAAGGAACTCAGCATCTGAAGCAGACAGCCAACAAGGAAGATAAAATCGGTATTAGGGGTTAACTAGGGTTCAACCGGTAAAGCTTGAGTAACCGAATAGCTGCTAGAGTGAATCAATCAAGTGAACCTATAGTGAGAACCAGTAGTAGAGAGTGAGGTGATCTTGTTGAACAACTACATAGAAGAAGGATAAGATATAGAGAGAACAAACAACTGGTAATAAGTTGCAGAGTTGTTTAACCGGTGGGGTCAAAATTGGTATGTTAGCAACAGGGGCAAAAGGAGGCAACAAAGAATGAAACAGGGTGTGAACTAGCAGAGAGGAGGCAGAGTGCAAGATAGAGGATACTACCAATGTGTTAGAAGAATCAGGTGAAGGTGAGTAGAGAGAGAGAGAGAGGAATAGTAGGAGTTAACCAGTAAGGCAAAGGAGGAGTAAAACTGACAGGGTGGAGTGTATGTAGTGGTTACAAGATTCACTTGTATCCAGGGTTACTATTGTTGTATTAATTTGTTATATATTGTAATCACTGAGTTGGAGCTCAGTGCAGGGGTTGGTGCTCCTTGGGTTGGTGTGTTGGCAATTGACACTCTATTGGTTAGGTTTCATTATGTTGTCATTGATGGCAACATGATTTGGGGATTTGGCTTCATATGGTGTATTGGCAGGCACTTCACAGAATCTACATTGGCACCGACACCGACACTAGCTTGTTTGGTTACCGACAATGTAGGTCGACATGGTATAGTAAAGGTCATCGGTATTGGAGGCTGAGACATCTTGGATCCGGCATCCACAACTTCTTTTAATGCTTATTCATTTATGTTATATGGCCAACATGTAATATGATATTGTATATATTCTTGTAAGCCAACATAAGGCATAAATTTATATAGGGTATATACGGGAGATTGATTAGATCATTTTGTAATAGTAAGAAGAATAAGAGAATAAGGATAGATATGTGGAATGGATATATAGATGTAATGTAATGCGAAATATATCAAAGAGACTATGTATGTGAGGATTTTTGTATAAGGGTTATTCCGGTACTGAGGTTTAGGGTTTTGACTGGAACAGACAAAGCTTATTCTGGCATAGGAGATGCTATACTAAGTCATTCACTATTCTTTGGATTGTTGTCTGGATTGTTATGCAGTCAGTGAGGCTCTTTTTGTGATGAGTAGTGTGCTCTAGGTTGTAAGCCTTCCTGCAAGTGCAGGCCCATCATATATTGTAATATCTCTTCATATGGCCAGTGAATTGATATTGTGGGTCACAAATCCCACCATGGTTCTTCCTCATTGAGGTTTTCCACATATAAATCTATGTGTTATGTTTCTCATTTATGTGTTTGGCTTATTAGTTGCATTACTTCTTTCAATTTTTTTTATACCGGTATACTAGTTGGTGTATATATGTTTTGTTAAGGCTAAAATCTTCTATACCGGTATAGCATTGACTTACCCCCCTCTTAGTGTTATTGGTTTCCAATAATTGGCATTAGAGCCTTGTGCCTCGAAGGAAGTTTAACAACTTGAGGAAGATCCTGAAACCAAAATCATTGAATATGGCTTTGCAAAAGCAGCCTTAGATTGTACTTGAAGATTATGATGTTGAAAGATTGAAGAAATTAAAGCTACAAGTTGAGTTGAATTTTGCTAAAGAATTCATTCTTGTCCTACAAGAGAGACTATCATTTGTTCAAGCTAGGAGAAAAGAACTTTTGCAAAATCAGGATGATGAAAATGCACTTAAAGAACAATATCAGAAATTGAGTTAGGAGAACATGGTTATGAAGAATGAAATGCAAACTATGACTATGAGGTTGTCCAAAGATATTGAAGATGGAAAGAAAAAGGAAGAAAATCTTGGTGTATCCCTGGAATACAAAATTGATGAGTGTAGTAGGTTGACTTATGAAAATCAGATATTAAGGTCTAATTTGGTACAATCCTGGAGCAATGAGCAAGAGCTTGAGAGACAAATGACAGTACTAAGAGATGACTTAACTGCTGCAAGTGAGTACAAAGAAAAATTCAAGATCAGCTCAACACAACTTGATAACTTATTGAAGAAACAAAGGTAAATTCAAGATTCCAGTGGACTTGGATTTGAGTAAGGACAGAGTTCTGGTACTGCTAATGAAGATCAAAACCGTAAGGCACCAGTAAGGCAATTCAATTCTTATAAATTCAATGGTAGATTTTTTGTTTGCAATAGATTTGGTCACATTGCTAGGCAATGTAGAAACAGAGCAAATCGGAACCCTGATTCTGCTCCCGATAAATGTTCTAAATGCAATAAAATTGTTCATAAGACAAAAGATTGCAGAATGAATGTAAAATGCTATGCTTGTGGAAAATTTGGACATATGGCTAATTAGTGCAGGTCAAGCAATTTCACCGGTTTTAGCAAAGCAATTCAAAAGAAAAATGTTACATGTTATGCATGCAATGAAGTTGGACATATTGCTAAGTTCTACAGAAGCATAAATCTACCCGTTGGCAATAGAGGATCAAATGATAAAGGCAAAGAGAAGGTTAGTTAAATCCGGCAAGATCATACTCAAAGATGGGTTAGAAAGACTTAAGAGAAATCATCAGATGGGAATGTCTCGGTTACCTATATGGCAGAAGAGGTTGCTCTTGCACCAGCAGTGAGCTCATCCAGTAACTAAGGCAGATGCCTTAGGAGTAGGCAAAATTTCATGTAAGATGATGCATATTCCCCTGGAGGAGATTCTAGAAGATGTTCTAGATATTGGAGAGGATTACCTGGCATTGAAATATTTAAAGTGAGATCCGGTATCTTTCAATGACAGTCATTTATGTCGACAGAAGATTAGGGTTTTCATGATGGATAAAAGGTCGATTACACTTCATTATCATTCACCCAGCATTCAAAGAGATTTCAGAATGATTTAGAGAGACTTAGTGCAATCAGAAGCTATTCAAAGTCAATCAGATTTCATCTTGAGTGATCACATTGACATCTGGAAGGATTTGTTAAGAGGTTTTTATCGACAGTGTTCTAAAGGTATTTTTCTTGAATCATGGAATCAAGATCATCTTCTGCTCCTATTTTCGTTGCAAATCCAACTATAGTAGAAGTTAAGGACCACCCTAGGCCTATTTTCAAATGGTATCCACATGTGGCTACCAAGGAAGATTCAGTTGGAGTGTTTTCTCGCGTCCCGGAGGGAGTGGTATATGTGGAAGATGTTAGTGCCTATATCCATTGTCATATAGAGGACTTGGGCACTTTGGAGATCAAGGGGATGTATATGAATGAACTCATGGGAGAATTTGGTAAAATCAAACCATCATATAAACACATCGAAGATCTAGGGCTTACTGATATTCTAGATATTTCAAAGTTCAAGGATGAGATTGTCAGATATGTACTAAGCATAGTACATGGGGAATTCATATGGCTAGACCGACCCTACAAAATCACTAAGGAATCCACAAGGGAAATTACTAGTTTGTTGTCAAGAGGGAAACATCCGAATAAGAAAGTATCAAATGACTTTGTAAAGAAGATCATCGGTGCTACATTAGACACGAGATCGATGAAGGTGAGCACCATCACCGACACCGACATCAAATTTGGAAGCATGATCATAGCCTACAAGGTAACTCAGTCTAACCGACTGAATTCAGTTTCCAGTTCATGTATTCTAGCCACATATAGAATGATAAGAGAAAATATCAAGTTAGATATTTGTGACTAGATGCTTGAGGAGTTACTGATCAATTTAGGGAAGATTAAAGGTGAGAAGAAGGGCACCTTCCAGTATGGAAATCTGTTAGTATGCTTAATGTTATACTTTTTGAATGATACCCCTAGTTTTGGAAAGAAGTAACGGGCTTCTGACATCCCGATAGGAAGAAATCTTAAGCAATCAATTGTTGCATTGGGAAGTCTTAGAGATGATAAGGTATGGGGTTACTTCAAGGCTTTTCATAAATCTATGAGGTCTAGAATAAGGATACATGAGAAAATAGTAGAAAAATACTCTACCGACATTTGTTTCATGGTTAAAAAGGATACGACTCTCATGGCGGCAGTCAAGCCCTGGAAGATTTGGATAGAGGAAATGGGATATGAGGTGGATGATAACTCAATGATGAATAGTGAGTACCAAACCGGTACTGAGAGGGGGGGGTGAATCAGTATAGGCACAAAAACTTTTCCTAAACCGGTTTGACTACAAATAGTGAACTTGACTGCCAATCACTAACACCAGTCATAAACCAAAATACTACCGGTTAAGCACAATGAGACTATGAAAGATATAAACCAGAAACACTTATCTTACCACACAACCTACACCCTCATTTCCACATTATCTTTGTGCATAGACAAATAATATATCAATAGAAATATAATAGCTTGCTAGATCAACATGATACACCGCTTCACAGAAAACAACAAAGCATCACATGAAAAAGACATCACATATGACACACATATTTTTCACGTGGAAACCCAACTGGGAAAAACCACTGTGGGGATGAATACCCACAATCTATTTTTGAACTCTTTAGAAGTCCGCTCTGTTAGAAGCCTAGTCTGGTTAAAGACTGTTACAATAGGTTCTATTAGGAACCAATCCTATTAGGGATCACTTGGTTAATGGTTAAACCCTGTTAGAGGTTACCTTGTTAGAGGATTTTATGAACTCAATGGCTTTGAGCCACCCTGTTAAAGGATTTACAACAAGCTGGTTAAAGCTGCCCTGTTAAGGGATTTTCCAACTATTGAAGTGATTAGAGATCAACAAGCATTATAATGATCTGGTAATAGCTCTCAATGCCAATGTAGATCTGCTTTAGTTCCTTTCTTTTGCATACACAATCTGTAGGTATCTACCCTCTTATCTGGTCTGGCAAGAATCACGTATCTTTGCACTTAGATACACACACAACATTTGCCAACAACTTCAACATGAAACACAACATCGACCTTATAGGAAATAGATAGGTCGGTAACATAAACCCTAAACCCTAAACATTTAGGTTGAGCAATTCAGTTGGTTTAATCTTGACCATTGAGTACTTTGCATTTGAATACAATGGTCTTGAATAGATCTCAAGACATTCTCCATCATTCATTCTTCACCGCTTTTTGGAGGTGATAACCCATCATGCGTTCTCCACCGTTTGTAGAGACTTCGCACATTCCTGAGGTAGATAGGATCAATCTCCTTCATGCAAGATCCTTCATGTGCATGAGGCTGATGTGGCAACATGATCTGATCTCCATTACAATGCTAACTCATCACACAATGCCATCAGTTGAATCACATAGGCTCGAAACACTTCAACCAGAAACCCTAAGACTGAGACTACCAACTGCTAGTCATGCCATATGAACCCTTGATACAAAACATTCCATATACCGGTTCTCGTTCTGACATACCAGTTGTATGCGGTAAAAGTGGGCTGATAAAACTCAATATGTGAAAATATTGTAAAATACTAGTCCACACACACACACAGGACTTCTTGATGCAAGCTATGGAGTAACATAGTGTTACTCAGCTTCCCAAGGAGGGTCCCATGGTTTTCTATCTCACAATGTCCCTCAAACCAATGTTTTTTCTCTCAGATCACTAAGCAAAATGGTTTAGGGATGGCAAATATGAGAACGAGAGATGCTTTTGATTGATTTTAGTATGAGATGTGTTGTAAGCTATATATGATGCTAAAATGCAATAAACTAAATGATAAGATGACAAGATTAGTATGAATACTATCCTAGCATACTATATTTAGTCTATAATTGAATTAAAATGATAAAGAAAGTAATCTAAGCATGCATATTAGTCTAATTTATGATCTAAAAGAGGCTAAATGAAGAGCATAAAGATGATGAAAAAGCTTGAAAGTATTTGAGCATAAGTGTGATGTTTCAAATTTGAAAGATGATTGTTAAAAATGGAGGAATGAGAGCTCTATTTATAGCATAAACAGGGCAATGGATGGTCAGGATTGAAAGGTTTAATCAAGGGCCAGGTTTGAAAGTTGGGGATCCATGTGCACAATTTGTACCAATGAAATGGTGACAAGTGTCAACATAGGATTGGGTTGAGAGAAGAGGTTGGAGGCATTAAAGGCCTGAGAAGACCTCATGGTTATCTAAAGGCTAAGGGTCAAGTATAAGTTAGGCTTACCCACTGGATTAAGAGTTAATCCAAGGATAAATTTTTGTGCAAATGATTAAGAGATAATCATGATCAAAGCATTAATGGCCTGATGAGACCCTTGGGTTGGATAGAGGTTGAGTCAAAACAAATGTTTTAACCATGTGGGAGAGTTTGAATTAACTATTAATGGTTATTGGAGACTTTAGGGATTAAGTGGTTGAAGGTTGAAAGCCTTTAATGGTTTTCAAAGACTTTAAGGGTTTTAGTGGTTGAAGGTTGAAAACCTTCAATGGTTATCAAAGACTTTAAGGTTTTTGAGAAGTGACTTCCCTTTGCTTAGGGATGTGACAAAATTTAGAGGAGGGTTAGGTTAATTAGAAGCGATTAGAAGATTCTAGAAGGGATTAGGAAGGGGTTTGGGATTTTGCAAGTGGATGGAGGGATAATAGGATTTAATTGAATTAAATGATTTAATTTAATTTGGTTGTAATTTGGAGAAATTAAATAAATTAGATTTATTCAATTTAGGATAACTATTTAATTAAATTTGAATTTAATTAAAAGTGGATAGAAGGGATTTAATTGAATAAAATGATTTATTCATTAAATGGGTATAGTGAATTTTATTTAAATAAATTGAGTAATTTACTTAATAAAATAGAGGAATGTGGATAATTTAATTAAATTGAATTTAATTAAATAGAGAAATGAACATAAAATATTCATTTAGGAATATGGTCATTTTTATACGTCTACATTTTGCCCCTCTTTGAAGTGACGTGTGTGCACATGTTATTTCAAAGAAAAATGATGCTTTATCATGATTTATGATTAAATGCAATTTTTGTTGTGTCGCTCTTTTATTTGCAAGTTGTGCCCCAGATTTGATGTGTGATGCCCCCTCGGGAGATGAATCAATTTTGAAAATTTTTGATTTAATTTGATAAAGTTCGTATGATGTGTAGGATGTCGTGCATGTAAAAGGTGTGTAGATTGATTCATCTCCCAATAAGTTACAACTATTTTGGTATAGGTGAGACCGCGACCATATTACAGGGCCAGTTGGCTAACCCTAATTTCATTTTCCTCTTATAAAAGGGGAAAAGGGGTCAAATTAGGTTCATTTGTGCTTTGTTGATTGTGAAGAAAGAGAATTTGCTCTGGAGAGAAAATGTCGATTCCCTATCACAGACACCGTTTTGAGCGTGTTCGGAGGTACCGGAGGCCTGTAGCGCGTGGACCACCAGTAAGTCAACGTTTTTGACCCCTTTTTGACTTTTTGTTTTGTCGTTTTTAGTCATTTTTTGAATTTTAAAGTTCGGGCTTTTCGGTTTAGCGCGTCTAAGGTTTAGTTTAGCGCATACAAAGTTTAGAGTAGCGCATTGAAGTCAATTTTAGGGGTTGCGTCCGAAAAAAATAGGCTAGCGCATAAAAGTATTAGGTTAGTGCGTGAAGGTAGAATAGTGCATGCAAAGGTTTGGGTAGCGCATCGCGTCAACGGGGTAGCACGTAGGTATGACCTAGCGCATAGGAGCCGCCGAGGTTCGCATAGGTAAGGGGGTTTAGCGCGTAGGACTAACCTAGCGCATAGAGCTAAAAGGGTAGCGCTCAGGGAGGGTAGATTAGCGCGTAGGACTAACCTAGCGCATAGGATGGGTTAGGTAGCACATAGGGTGAAAAGTTCAGCGCGTAGACTAGAACTAGCGCATAGGTTGGATAGAATAGCGCGTAGGAGAGGCAGCCTAGCACGTGAGGGTGTTTTAGCGCATTGAAGGTCTGTTTTAGCGCATCCAAAAAAATTTGCAGTTTTGGTCGAGTTGAAAATTTGTTTTTGTTTGCCTGCCGTGTTTTGATGAATTTATCCAATATGAGTATTTGTATAACTTGTTTTGATGTGCAATTTTCCAAGTTATGTATAGATATCAAGCTGTTGTTTTGATCAGAATATGATGTATTTGCATTGTCTGTTTTAAGTTCAATGTGTGGGAAAGCCTGAGTTGTGTTACAAGCCGATATGGGTTGGAAACTTGAATTGTTTTTCAAGCCGATATGGGTGGGAAACTTGAGTTGTTTTACAAGTTTATGTGATTTTGGTACTTGAGTTGTTTTACAAGTTTTGATATGGTTTTTGAAAACTTGAGTTGTTTTACAAGTTGATATGAAATGATAGGATTTTGAACTTTGATTGTAGATGAGCAAATTGTTTCATGTTGTTGATGTAAGTTTGATTTTGATATCTTTGTTTTGATGTGAAAACTGATATTGGATATGTTTGGTTTGTTGATAGGAGCGATTGGGGGTTGTGCAGTCGAGGGAGAGATTCCCGATACCATGGACGCTGATACCACGTCTGTCCCAGGCAGATTTGGACATTATAGAGAGATGTGGATTGACCTCTCTTCTGGATATGCCTCGGTTCACTGTGAACCGGGGACTTTTGACAGCATTGGCAGAGAGGTGGCATAGCGACACGAACACCTTTCATTTTGCCACTGGAGAGATGACAGTGACACCGGAGGATTGCTACCAGATTTTGCGCATTCCTGTGGTAGGGGCACTGCTACCCTACGAGTAGTCAGAGGAGGGTGGCACAGAGGCACTGCGCTGCATATTTCATGATGAGACTGTCTGTGGATATGAGATTCCTTGGCAGGAGTTTCTGGATTTGGATTATGCACCGCTGCCATCTGTATTGGCAGGATTCATTGGGGGATTCCTTTGTCCTGATCGCAGGTCAAAGGGATTTTCAGTGGGATGGGGGCTGGTTCTGGAGCAGATGGTCACACAGTGCCAGAGATTTTCATGGGGGTCAGCGATGCTGGCCCATCTTTACAGGAGCCTTCATGAGGTAGTATACCTTGGGTATGGTAGCTTATCAGCGGGTGTGACCTTATTACAGGTATGGTGCTGGGAGCATATTCGAGTAGCGAGGCCACTAGCAGATAGAGACAGGCCCGTAGGTGCTGCATATGCCTACGGATATAGAGGCCTAGTTGTCCAGCGTCAGCTGGGCAAACTAGAGCATTGGAGGAGGGTGTTCGATGATATAGATACGGTCACCTGGAGACCGTATATAGGTTGCGAGGTATGGGCTGAGGATGGGTTGGAGATGCCCTTTGTTTTTATGAGCCGATATCTGATTGGGAGGACCCCGTTCGTCATTGAGTGGTTTTTGGTGACCCGAGTTTTGCGGCAGTTCGAGCGCCA